>NC_080021.1:49797858-50109380 GCF_030020395.1 Manis pentadactyla
AAGAGATTATTTACCATGAAAAATTATGTTAATTTGTACTCTTGCCACATCTTCATGGAAGATTCAGGTTCCTCCATGCTCAAAGGAAGTTACCACATTTAAGTATCTGGCTAAGATACTTTGCACCCTTGATGAGCTTTCAGAACATATTTCCTTTCAGGACATAGTTTATAATAGCATAGCTTTTTCTTGTTTATTTTGGAAATTTATTTCTTCAAATTCTTTGTTTTGGAAACATTATTAAATATGTATTATATATAAAACGTTGCTTTCCACACCACTGGAAGACTCCAAAGGTTAATGAATGTTGGTCTCTACTTTCTAGGAACTGATGGTCTGAGGTTTTTAAATTCCCATTAAGTTCCAGCATAGAAAGTACTGTTTAATAGATGCAAGATGTTTTCCATTGCTTTGCAAAAATCCTTCAGTACTACACAATTTTCAACTTCAGTCATAGCCCTGCTTGAGTAGAGTGAGTAGAGTGTACTTCTTCCCCTGGTCTTGATGGAGACTATTTTCTGAGGCTTTACGTGTTTTAGGAGAAAGAAGAGGAGGTTTAAGTTGCCACCTCTCTTCCTTTTTTTTTTTTTGGTAGATAATTATTTTTTATTGAAGGGTAGTTGACACACAGTATTACATTACATTAGTTTCAGGTGTACAACACAGTGATTCAACATTTATATACATGACAGTTCTAGGTACCAGCTATCACCATACCAAGCTGTTACAATATCTTGACTATATTCATTACATCCCGGTTACTTATTATTTTACCATTGGAAGTGTGTACTTTTTTTTTTGTTTGTTTGTGAGGGCATCTCTCATATTTATTGATCAAATGGTTGTTAACAACAATAAAATTCTGTATAGGGGTGTCAATGCTCAGTGCACAATCATTAATCCACCCCAAGCCTAATTTTCGTCAGTCTCCAATCTTCTGAGGCATAACAAACAAGTTCTTACATGGGGAACAAATTCTTAGATAGTGAATAAGTTCTTACATGGTGAACAGTACAAGGGCAGCCATCACAGAAACCTTCGGTTTTGCTCATGCATTATGAACTATAAACAGTTCAAATACGAATACTCATTTGATGTTTATACTTGATTTATATGTGGATACCACATTTCTCTCTTTATTATTATTATTTTTAATAAAATGCTGAAGTGGTAGGTAGATACAAGATAAAGGTAGAAAACATAGTTTAGTGTTGTAAGAGAGCAAATGTAGATGATCAGGTGTGTGCCTGTAGACTATGTGTTAATCCAAGCTAGATAAGGGCAATAAAACATCCACGTATGCAGAAGATTTCTCTCAGAACGGGGGGGAGGGTGAGGTTCTAAGTCTCACCTCTGTTGATCCCCAATTTCTCACCTGATGGCCCCCCTGCGACTGTGCCTGTCTTAGGTTGTTCCTCCCTTGAGGAATCTTACCCGTCTCTGGCTAACCAGTCATCTTCCGGGGCCATACAGGGAAATGTAAAGTTGGTAAGTGAGAGAGAAGCCTTATTGTTTGAAATGGTTAGCTTTTTATTTCTTTGCATATTTATGCCCTGTAGCTTCTATGCCCAGCATTTGTCTTGAGGTATCTTTACCACTTGGAAGAATTATGATACTCGGTAAATTTGATATGAGGCACGAATTCTATTTAAGGGTTGTAATTAGGAAGGAAGAAGAAAAACTATAGAAGTAGCAGGCGGCAGAAAACATGGGAAGATTGATTATTTCTTTGACATATCTTCTTGTAGAGTAACTTCAGCATGTATAGGTTTTAAGCTACTACTTAAATTGCGCACACACATTAACATAATAGGAGTATAGTTACGCCACCTCTCTTTCTTTAGTCAGATGAATGGGAACTGCGTGCCCATTTCTAGCCTGCGGCTTTAAAAGCTGTGGATCGGTCCAGCTTCCTGATGGCATGACAGAGGGGATGTGGCCTTGGCCACAATCTCACAATTGTCTGTTCCTCAGTAGCAGTTTTGGAACGTCATACCCCTTCCCTTTCTACGAGCGTAATTCTTTTTCTATCCAGGAGTGTCTTCCAGACTGTCCTAATTCCACAGTAGAAGCCTTGGGGCTGGTCACACTAGTGGGAGTCTACGTCTGCTTATGTGAATGATAATTAAGATTCAAATTCCTTCCTGAGAGATTGAAGCAAGTTGAGACTTAGGTAAAGTCTTCTCTTTCCTCAAGTTAACAAAGTTGCCTATATCATTTGCTTTTGAACATTTTTACCCTTTTTGTCAGGCTCCCAGCTGTGAATTTATAAGCATAATAGTATTGAATCACTCTGTTTCCTTTATAAAAGGATAATGTGGGAAGAACAAACTTACTGAAAGGTATTTTGTTGCTCTAAACCATGGAATTGGATGTCACTCTTGTCTGTCACTGTACAGGTTAGTCTCCCAAACCAGTGGAACAACACTTTTTTAAAAATGGAGTGTCTGTTTCATTAGTTAATTGCAAGTGCTTAACAGTTGGTCCAAAAGGTCTGAATTTTATTCAGTAGGCAGTGGAGAGCTGCAGATAATTTCTGAATGGCAGTTTCTAAATCAGTGTGTTAACTATGTAAGCTACATTGAGAAATGCAAGTTAGAGATATTTACATACTGACCTCTAGTTGAAATAAACAGAAACCACTATATTTTAAACTGGAAAGGATTAGGGAAATTAATGTCCTTTAAATGGCTCTCCAAGAAGCAGATTCTTCTGCGGGCCTTCAGGAAAACTCATAGAATAATTTAGAGCAGACTACTCAGGTCGCTCATACCTCTACTGAGCTATGTGTTCAGGAATATACCCATGTACCTATGCTTCAGGGAACAGAAGGCTAAAGTCAAGAAAAACTGTAGGTTTTCAATTGTCTAGAGAATGAGAAATGTAACAGCACTGCAGGGAAAACATCTTTGTTTGACTTGCAGAAACAGCAAAACAGGAAGTTAGCCTCTTCCTCAGTCTAACTTTAAAATCTCAGCAAAGTGCATCTACTTGCAGAACCTAATTAACCTACTTGCAAGTTACCACCTACTTGCAGGTGGCACTCTAGCCATGAGGGAGTAAAAAAAATAAAAGCTTTTTAAGATTCTCAGCTTCCCTAGGAAGTGGAATGGGGTGAGCAATCTACAATTTCTAGTATAGACACCAAGACTGAGACAGTATAAAAAAATGAAGAGATTACTGAGCTAGTATAGGGGGTTATGAATCCTTAAATTACAGTAGTAGTGACACTGGAGAAAACATGAATTGCCTCAGAGGTAGAACTGACAGGCCCTGGTGATTGGTGAAGTGGAGTCATTTGAGTCTCTTAATGGTCTTGCTTCATAATCAGCCAATGAAGCTAATGGAATACATATGGTCTGTTTTTTGGGGGAGGAATGTAATGTAAAGATTAATATTCATCTTTGTTATGATGCATAGTCCGTTTCTAAGGAAGATTCCCCTATCTATGTCAGTGAAAGAATTCTGGTAGCTTCAGTCTGCTCTTTTATTTATGTTTGTTATATCCTCTTTTTGGATTGACTTGTAATGTTATATAATGACCTTTGTCATTCTGTCTCTTTGGATAGAAGTCTGTTCTGTCTGATAGAAGTATAGCTGCCCCTGCTTGCTTTTTGTTTCCCATGTGCATGGAATATCTTTTTTCATCCCTTCATTTTCAGTCTGTGTATCTCCCTGAAGCTGAAGTGTCTTGTAGCCAGCATAGTTAGGTCTTAGTGTTTTTTGTTTAGTCTTTTGAGCTGTATCTCTTAACTGGAAAATTAACTCCATTTATGTTTAAGATAATTATTGATATATGTGAACTTACTATTTCCATTTTGCTAACTCTTTTCTGGCTAATTTATTGAAGTAGTTTTATAATTTATTTGTTCCTTTGTTCCTTCCTTGCTCTCCTTTGTGATGTAATGATTTTCTCTAGTGGTATATTAAATTCCCCTTTTTTTTTATAACAAAAAATTTAATGATGTTTGAATTTCACTGTGAATACCATGTATATTCTAGAAACATTCTAATGAAAAGGCTACCATCATCTAGGTTATAATTGATGGCCTTTACTGCAAGTGGCTGTTTTTAAATTAAATTACCTGAATTTATTTTTTATAGGTCTCCCAAGTTATGTACAGTTAAAATGCATTTTGCCTATATTGAAGAAGGAACTTCCTGATATTAAAATGGGATGAGTTTCTAAGACTATGGAATTCCTTCTCTGCAAAGTTTATGGAACAATCTGTGTTCTCATATGTCTTTGGTAATTTAATATGATTATCCTTGAAGGCCAGAGACTAGAAAACATAGCCTCCTAAGATCCCTTTCAATCTTATGACCTGTGCTGCTCAGCCTTGTCATTTCCAGTGAATGAAGTATTTGTGAAAGTGCCAAAATGCACATAAAAATGCACTGTGATATGCAAATTAGTATGTAAGAGAAGAGATTGATTGTTCTGGAGGTCTGTGCCTCTCAAACAGAGACATGCATAATCCCAGGGGTGCAGAGTATATAGAGGTACATAGAGATATATATTCACTTCCTTGGTTAGATTTATTCCTAGGTATTTTATTATTTTTGATGCAATTTTGAATGGAATTGTTTTCCTGATTTCTCTCCCTGCTAGTTCATTGTTAATGTACAGGAATGCCACAGATTTGTGCATTAATTTTGTATCCTGCAGCTTTGCTGAATTCAGATATTAGATCTACTAGTTTTGGAGTGGATTCTTTAGGGTTTTTTATGTGCAATATCATGTCATCTGCAAACAGGGACAGTTTGACTTCTTCCTTGCCAATCTGGATGCCTTTTATTTCTTTGTGTTATCTGATTGCTGTGGCTAGGACCTCCAGAACTATGTACTGAATAGAAGTGGGGAAAGTGGGCATGCTTGTCTTGTTCCCGATCTTGAAGGAAAAGCTTTCATCTTCTTGCTGTTAAGTATGATATTGGCCTTGGGTTTGTCATATATGGCCTTTATTATGTTGAGGTACTTGCCCCCTATACCCATTTTGTTGAGAGTTTTTATCATGAAGGGATGTTGAATTTTGTCAAATGCTTTTTCAGCATCTATGGAGATGATCATGTGGTTTTAGTCCTTCTTTTTGTTTATGTGGTGGATGATGTTGATGGATTTTCTAATGTTGTACCATCCTTGCATCCCTGGAATAAATCCTACTTGATCATGATGTATGATCTTTTTGATGTATTTTTGAATTTGGTTTGCTAATATTTTGTTAAGTATTTTTGCATCTATGTTCATCAGGGATATTGGTCTGTAATTTTCTTTTTTTGTGGTGTCTTTGCCTGGTTTTTGTATTAGAGTGATGCTGGCCTCATAGAATGAGTTTGGAAGTATTCCCTTTTCTACTCTTTGGAAAACTTTAAGGAGGATGGGTATTAGGTCTTCACTAAATGTTTGATAAAATTCAGCGGTGAAGCCATCTGGTTCAGGGTTTTGTTCTTAGGTAGTTTTTTGATTACCATTTCAATTTCATTGCTGGTAATTAGTCTCTTCAGATTTTCTGTTTCTTCCTTGGTCAGCCTTGGAAGGTTGTATTTTTCTAGAAAATTGTCCATTTCTTCTAGGTTATCCAGTTTGTTAGCATATAATTTTTCATAGTATTCTCTCATAATTATTTGTATTTCTGTGATGTCTGTAGTGATTTTTCCTTTCTCATTTCTGATTCTGTTTATGTGTGTAGACTTTCTTTTTTTCTTGATAAGTCTGGCTAGGGGTTTGTCTATTTTGTTTATTTCTTTGAAGACCCAACTCTTGCTCTCACTGATTCTATTGTTTTATTCTTCTTGATTTTATTCATTTCTGCTCTAATCTTTATTATGTCCTTCCTTCTACTGACTTTGTTCCTCATTTGTTCTTCTTTTTCTAGTTTCATTAATTGTGAGTTTAGACTGCTTACATGGGATTGTTCTTCTTTCCTGAGGGAAGCCTGTATTGCAATATACTTTCCTCTTAGCACGGCCTTTGCTGCATCCCACAGATTTTGCGGTGTTGATTTATTGTTGTCATTTGTCTCCATATATTGCTTGATCTCTGTTTTTATTGGTCATTCGTTATTTAGGAGCATGTTGTGAAGCCTCCATGTGTTTGTGGGATTTTTCATTTTCTTTGTGTAATTTATTTCTAGTTTCATACCTTTGTGGTCTGAGAAACTGCTTGGTACAATTTCAATCTTTTTGAATTTACTGAGTCTCTTTTTGTGGCCTAGTATATGATCTATTCTTGAAAATGTTCCATGTGCACTTGAGAAGAGTGTGTATTCTGCTACTTTTGGGTTTAGAGTTCTGTGGATATCTGTGAGGTCCATCTGTTCTAATGTGTTGTTCAGTGCCTCTGTGTCCTTACTTATTTTCTGTCTCTTTGATCTGTCCTTCAGAGTGAGTGGAGTGTTGAAGTCTGCTAGAATGAATGCATTGTATTCTGTTTCCCCATTTAATTCAGTTAGTATTTGTTTCACATATGTAGGTGCTCCTGTGTTGGGGGCATATATATTTATAATGGTTATATCTTCTTATTGTATTGACCCCTTTATCATCATGTAATGTCCTTGTCTCTTGTGACTTTCTTTGTTTTGAAAATTCCTTTTTTTTAATGTATCTACAAAAGGTTTTTACTCTGTTTACCATGAAGCTTACATAGAACATTGTATAGTTATACCAATTTATTTTTTCTTGAAGCAGAGTGAAAGTTTTATTTCTACCAATTTATTTTAAACTGATAATTTTCATGCATACTACTCTTTTACATTTTTAACTTTGCCCCCATGTTTTATGTTTTCGATGTCACAGTTTTGTGTAACCATTAACAAATTATTGTAGTTATTTTTTCTACTGTTATTTTTAACCTTCATACTAGATTTATAAGTGATTTACCCATCACCATCACAAAGAGTATTCTCAATTTAGTTATGTTTTTGCCTTGACCAGTGAGATTTGTATTTTCATATATTTCTCTATTAGTAAATAGTATCCTTTCTTTTCTGCTCAAAGGAGTCCCTTTAACATTTCTTGTAAGGCTGGTTGAGTGGTGATGAACTCCAGCCTTTGCTGTCTGGAAAACTGTCCTTTAATTCTGAAAGACAACTTTGCTGGGTAGAATATTTGTGGTTGGCTGTTTTTTTCTTTCAGCAATTTGAGTATGTAATTCTTCTCCCTTTTGGCCTGCCATTTACCTGCTGGCTAATATTCTCATAATCCTAATCTCATAATCCTAAATAACAACTTGCTTTTCTCATTCTGCTTTTAAGAGTCTCTCTTTGTATATAACTTTTGGCAATTTAGTGTGTTGTGGGTGTTTTGGGGTCTTCTTGATTGGAACACTCAGGTCTTCTTGGATCTGGATGTGTATCTCTTTCCCCAGATTAGGGATGCTTTCAGCCATTTCTTTCTTGGAATGAGCTTTCTGCCCCTTTCTGTCTTCTGAGACCTGTGATGTGAATATTGGTCCATCTGATTGTGCCCCATTGGTCTTATAAGCTGTCTTCACTTTTTCATTCTTTCTGATTCTCTGATTAGTTGCATTCCATTTCCCTTTCTTTCTGAGTTTGCTGATTCTTCTGTTTCACCCAGTCTGTTGTTGAACCCTTCTATTGAATTTTTGAGTTCAGTTTTGTTTTCTTTGGCGTTGTGATATATTTGGTACTTTCTTATATTTCCTCTCTCTTTGTTGAGATATTTACTTTGTATATTTTTCTGACCTCAGTGAGCATTTTTATGACCATTCTTCTGAACTCTTTATCAGGTAAAACAATTGTCTCCATTTCATTAAGATCTGCTTCTGCATTTTTATCTTATTCTGCTTGGAACATATTCCTGTGTTTCTTCATTTTTCTTGACTGTGTGTGTGTTTCTGTATATTAGGTACATAGCCTCCTCTTCAGTCTTGACAGTGTGGTCTCATGTAGATGAACCTTATTGTTCAGCCAGGCCCTAGGTCTTTCAATCTTTTGTGATTGTCCAAGCTGCCATATTTGTTATTAGTGGCTCCCAGTAGTTAAGGATATACCAAGTTCTGTAAGTGCCCTAAAGGAGAGGCTCTCAGTCAGCACCTAGAGTCAGCAGGCTCATCGGAAGCTAGACACTCAGTCAGCTGCTTTTAAAATATTCAAGTAGATGCCTTTCATGAATCTGTGAGTTGGGTGTTTCTGTCTCCTTCTGCAATGAACCCTGGTGGAAAAGCCAGGTAAGAATTTTCTTTTATGCTGTAGTTCTGTGTGACCCATGAGCACAAACTTCTGAAATACTGGTGATTTGGACTGGATTACAAGAAGAATGCAGACACGGTGTCTGTTGGCTTCCCTGGTGTCTGGAGACAATGATAATCTGTCCCTAGATGCAAGCTAAATTAGAAGCCTGATTCTTTGGCTACAGCTTTTAAGATAAGCAAATAGGCCTTTTTCAGGGGAAGACTGGGAGAAGGGGTATTTCTGTCTGCTGACTCTGCATTGAACCTTGAGCAGATAGCTAGTTAAAAGCTATTTGCTACAGTCCTGTTGAGTCCACAAACACAAACTCTGAGGGCCACTAGAGCAAGCTATCAAGGAATATGTTCTCTGGATGGTAGCTATGAAAGCTAGAGCAGCAGACATTGCACAACAGCTCCTTCTGGGGTGAGACCAGGGACCTGGAAGGGGGCATAGGGAGAAGGTAAAGATGGTACCTGCTGGTCTCCAGAAACAATAACCATCTGTTACTAGATGTGTGCTAAATTAGGAACCTAATACTCAGACTGCAGGTCTTAAGGTATGCAAATAAGCCTCTTACAGGGAAAGAAAGATGGGGATGGGTGCTTGTCTGCTGCCTCTCTGCTGAGCCCTGATGGGATATCCACAGCAAGTCCAAGCCAGTTCAGATGTTTCTTTGTTTGCTGTGGTTTTGTGGGTCTTGACACAAGCTTCATTGGCTTTGAGAGCTAGGTGTTCTGGGGGCCCATCCCTCAGGTGGAAGTCTTAAAAGTTACGGCATTAGAAGTTAAGTCCAAACTTTTCAGTCTTCAGGGAGTTGGGAGTTCCTTCCTGATTATTTTTGTGCCAGAAGTGGAGTTTATGGTAAGAGTGTCTCAGCCTCTCCTCTCCCTTTCGATGTCTTGTTTCCCCAATAAATGAATTGCTCAGCTAGTTGCCAGATTTCTTTCTGAGGGAAAGATTTCATGTGTAACTGCCAATTTGGTGTATCCATTGGAGTTGAATTAAGGAGCCTCCAAGTCACTATCTTGGCCCAGAACTTTGCTTCATACATCTTGAAACTCAGTAATTGGATGCATATACGTTTAAGATTGGAATGTCTCCTGGATTTACCACCTTTTATTGTGAAATACCTGTCTGTAGTGATACTTCTTGTCCACTTCCTTTTGCATTGCATGTTTTTTTCTATCCTTTTACTTAAAACCTGTTTTCCGAAGTCTCTTGTAAACACCATATTGTTGAAGCTTCTTCTTTATCCAATATGATATTTGTATTTATGTTGATGATTCTTAATCCACCCATGTAATTATTGATGTGGTTTGGTTGAGTCTGTCATCATGCTTTTCTTTGTCCCATCTGTTTCCTTTTTTCCTCCTTTTCTGCTTTCCTTTATATTAATCAAATATTTTTAATTCCACTTTATTGCCTTATTGGCTTTATATCTACATCTTTAACTTTTTTTAGTACTTTCTGTAAGGATGTACATTCCTTGCTGAATGCAGTTTACATACCACTTAACATACCACTTCCTCTATAATGTCTATGTCCTAATTATAAATGTGTACTTCTACTAATTCATTATTTATATTTTTTCTACGTCCCATATCTTAAGTTTTTAAATATCTGCTTTAAATTGCATCTAGTTAAATACTGTTATCTTCCTTTCAACAATCAATTGGATTTTAAATTTAAGGAATTAGAAAAAATAATCTATCATCTCTGGCAAACTCTTCATGTTTCATCAGGTACCATATACCTTCAATGTGAACTTCCTTTAATATTTTGTGTAGTGTAGGTCTCCTGGTATCAAATTTTCTCAGATTTCATTAAAGAATTTTTTTTACTGAATATTAAATTTTAGTCAGTTTGACAGTATTTTTCAGCATTTTAAAGACACTGTTCCACTGTCCTGTTATTTTTCTGTCAATTCTTCATTATAATTTGTTTTGCCTTTTTTTCTCTGCTTTTGGAATTTCTCATCTTTGATTTTCAGTGGTTTGTGATGTGCATAGATGATTTATTTTTGTCCTGTTTGTAGTTTGAGTTTCTTGGATCTGTGGGTTGCTCTTTTTTTAAATCAAATTACGAAATTTTCAGCTTTCATTTCAACACATGTATTTTTTTTTTTTACTTTCATTTGTCTTTTATTTTTATTTTATTTTATTTTTTTTTTTTTGAGAGGGCATATCTTATATTTATTGATCAAATGGTTGTTAACAACAATAAAATTCTGTATAGGGCACTCAATGCACAATCATTAATCAACCCCAAGCCTAATTCTCAACAGTCTCCAATCTTCTGAAGCATAATGAACAAGTTCTTACATGGTGAACAAATTCTTACATAGTGAATAAGTTACATGGTGAACAGTACAAGGGCAGTCATCACAGAAGCTTTCGGTTTTGATCACGCATTATGAACTATAAACAATCAGGTCAGATATGAATATTCGCTTGATTTTTATACTTGATTTATATGTGGATCCCACATTTCTACCTTTATTATTATTATTATTATTTTTAATAAAATGCTGAAGTGGCAGGTAGATGTAAGATAAAGGTAGAAAACATAGTTTAGTGTTGTAAGAGAGCAAATGTAGATGATCAGGTGTGTGCCTGTAGACTATGTGTTAATCCAAGCTAGACAAGGGCAACAAAACATCCACGGATGCAGAAGATTTCTCTCAAAACGGGGGGAGAGGTTCTAACCCTCACCTCTGTTGATCCCCAATTTCTCACCTGATGGCCCCCCTGCGACTGTGCCTGTCTTAGGTTGTTCCTCCCTTGAGGAATCTTACCCGTCTCTGGCTAACCAGTCATCTTCCGGGGCCATACAGGGAAATGTAAAGTTGGTAAGTGAGAGAGAAGCCTTATTGTTTGAAAAGGTTAGCTTTTTACTTCTTTGCATATTAATGCCCTGTGGCTTCTATGCCCAGCATTTGTCTTGAGGTATCTTTACCACTTGGAGGAATTATGATACTCGGTAAATTCGATATGAGGCACGAATTCTATTTAAGGGTTGTAATTAGGAAGGAAGAAGAAAAGCTATAGAGGTAGCAGACGGAAGAAAACATGGGAAGATTGATTATTTCTTTGACATATCTTCTTGTAGAGTAATTTAAGCATGTATAGGTTTTAAACTACTAATTAAATTGCGCACACACATTAACCTAATAGGAGTATAGTTACATAACCAAAGCATATCTATAATTACCAGCCATCTGCAGTGAGGCCAAGAAAACCAGTTAGGCACCCTAGGCATTTGTGAAAATTTGTCTATGATATGATGGATATTGTCCAACTGAACTTGAACAGTCTGAGAGAAATCAGACAAATTAAAACAGCCCATTCCTGGGAACTGTTCACATCCCATATGTTCTTTTAACAGTAGATAGTCTGTAGTTGTAAGATTTTGGAGTGCTACAACTTGCACTTCTCCTAATTCTTGGTTGAGTTCCAACAGTGTAGATCCAGTCAAATTTGTTGTTTTACTGTATGCACAGGCCAGCTTAGATATCTCCTTCTTCATTCCAATGGCAAGTCCAGGAACCGGTGGGATGAATGCAGCTACAACTGTAACAGCGCCAGGATCTTTGTTGGGGTTTTTTGATGATCATCTTCTGGTATGACTCTTCCAGAGAGTGCTGATGTTGGAAGTTCTCTTTCATATCGTATCTTAGTTCATTTTCACGGTAGCCAAATTAGGCTTTGATCCTCTGTATAAACACAAACAGACCCTTTGCCCACACTTTGATCTGCCCTTTATACCCTTGTGTAGAACTCATTGGAGGTTACCACACAGGAACTTTTTTTTTTAAGAGAAAGGAATATTATCAGAAAAGTGTACCTCCATAGCCGATCATCTCACACCCTTTAAGTGATCAAAATTAAGGATATTTAAAGCATGCATTAATCGTTGATTTATAGTTAGTTTTATCCTATCATGGAGTAATCCCCCTTTTTTTTTTTTTGTAATCTTTAATCTACACTTACATGAAGAATATTATGTTTACTAGGCTCTTCCCTATACCAGGTCCCCACTATAAACCCCTTTACAGACACTGTCCATCAGCATAGCTAAATGTTGTAGAATCACTACTTGCCTTGTCTGTGTTGTACAGCCCTCCCCTTTCTCCCCCCCCCCCCATGCATGCTGATCTTAATACCCCGCTTCTTCCTCCCCCCCCTTATCCCTCCCTACCCACCCATCCTCCCCAGTCCCTTTCCCTTTGGTACCTGTTAGTCCATTCTTGGGTTCTGTGATTCTGCTGTTTTGTTCCTTCAGTTTTTCCTTTGTTCTTATTCTCCACAGATGAGTAAAATCATTACAACACATGTATTTTTCTGCCTGAGTTTCCCTCTCCGATTCCTGCTCTACATGTTAGGCCACTTCTTATTTATCCCATATATATCATGAAGTCTGGTTTTTTTTTTAATCCTCTTACCTCTGTCTGCTTGAGCTTGGACTGTTTCTGTTAACCTGTCCTCAAGTTCATTGACCTTTTCTCCTGCAGTGTCACATATGTTTTTACCCTCATCTAGTGACATTTTCATTTCACACTGTATTTTTCAGCTACATAATATTTGTTTTTCCTCTGAGCTTCACCACAAGTAACTCATTAACCTTTTCCTTAAAATTATGGGCATATATATATAGACAGTAACTTTTAAAGTGCTTGATGCTGTTTCTGGCATGGTGTGTCAACTTTGAATCTATTTTGATTACTTGTTTTTTCTCACATCACATTTTCTTATTTTCACATCTAAGAGTTTTTTATTGCACATTGTATATTGTAGATGTGATGTTGCTAAGTCTGGATTTTGTTGTCTTCCTTTAAAAGAGGGTCAGATTTTGTGCTGGCAGGCAATTTACTGGCAAACCAGCTTGATCCTTTTGATACTAACTTTAGGCTAAAACAGATCTAAAATAACCATATTCACAAGGCCTGCCCTTTTTGGAGTTGCAATTGAATGTCTGGATGATGGGCAAGGACTTGCTTTTCTGTCTGTACACAACTCGAGTCTTATAAAAACTGTATATATCCCTCCAGAATCCCCATTCAGTCCCAGCTCACAGTACTAATCTATGCCAGGCCTTTTGGTTTGTCATTGTACTAGGTTAACTATTGAGAGATATTTAAGAGGACCATGAATGTAAATTTCTGGAGCTGCTTCTCTATGCAGCTCCTTCCTGTCTGATACCCTCCTCATCAAATTCCAGCCGGAACCCTGAATGGTGATGTTTTCTTCTACCCAGAAACACCTCTCCAGTGTTAGTTTGAATGGTGCCCTCAGACAGAAAGTTGAGGTGATTGTAGAGCTCAACTGTTGTGTTTCTTCTTTTAGAAATAAGTCCTGGGCTGTTGTGCATTATATGAAAACAGTGCTTTATGTGGTTTGTTTTGGTGTAATAGTTGATTTCAGAGAAGTATACATCCAATTCCCATTACTCCATCATGGTTAAAAATATAAAGCTGTCATTTTATTCTTAATTTTAAATTAGGTTTTTGAATGGCTTATCAGTTATTTGTTTACACTGCTCCTTCCCCAACAGACACTTTAACAGCCTGGCAGTGGCAGTAGAGAAGACAAAGTTGGCACAGTATCTGTTTAAACCTTTTCTACAAACTCTTTCTTGGTTAGGCCTAGGGATCCTGGCCCTGTATCCCCACCCCATCCCTGGCAATGAATACAATGTAGTTTAAAAGACTATGATCTGATCAGAATGACTTAATACAATTAGAAGCCATGTAACCAAGTTAGATATCTGAACGGCAATACAGTCTTATTTTCATTCTGGGTCCCTGCAGTGTTCCAGAGGTTGCTTAAGAGAACTTGCCTTCATTTAGGATTTAAAAAGAATTTTAACCACTTCCCATTAACTTCATAATATTTTTAAATACCTTTGATTTTTAAAAGTCTGTTAATTAAAATTTGACTCAAGGGAAACACATTACATGATAAAACTTTACTAAGTTTGCATACTCAGACTGCCTAAAATACTGAGAGCTGTGACCAAATGTATTATTTAAAACCTAATAAGATTCTGCTTTTCAGACATTCTGTCAAGAGCTAGACTTTTGTGAGGGATGAAGGAGAGTTACCCACATTATGGTACGACTGACTAGTCAATTATTTAGTGCTTTCCTTCCCTCTCTTGAGTATCTTATTGATACTGAAGACTAAGGAAAGACAGAATAAGGGGCAAACTGATCAGCTTAAGAGTACAAGAGCTAGTACATCAGAGAAAAATGTTAAACGCAAAATGGACATGTTTGAGGGAGAATTGAGAAACAGGAAGTTACTAAGGATGAAACTATTCACCAGGTTTATTTATGGCCCTACTGAAGCCTTACTTAAGTTTTTTTGTTTTGTGACTATTCAGATCACAAAAATGGTATTGGTTAGGTAATAGCAAACTTTTTAGACACCCGGGGATGTCAGTTCTTACCCTTCCCTAGAACCTTTATAATAATGTCATTTTTAATCAGAAGTGGTGACATTAAGAAAAACATACAACTCAGACCTCAAAAGAACAGGCAAGTAAGAGAGTGCTCAATCAAGTGCAGTCAGAGACTGTTATACCATTTCAACTGGTATGAAGTTAATCTGAAAAAAAGTTACTGGATTATAGCATTTCTAAAATCAAGTTAACTCAACTTATGAACAGTATAAGAATTCATCAATTTTATGAAACAGCTAAGTTGCAGAAGCCAGTATATCTTAAACAATTAAAATTTAAGATGAATTATACCTATAAGTACATGTTGCAGTAAGATGGACAGAAACACATTTTAGTCTTTTTTAATATTAAGAAAAAATAGTCTAAATAAACACATTCCAGATGAAATTAATTCTTTCCCCCCCAAAAAAGAGAATGAGAATTCAGTTTACCAGGAAGGACTTAAGATTTTGTCTAACACCAAAAATTTCAGTCTTATGTGAAAATATAGACATTAGGTACACCTAAATTAATATAAATCAAGTTAAAGCATTTAATAAACTTAGGATAAACTGCTATGTAATTTCCAATGAACACAATTCAAATCTTGGGAATGGGAAAGACAGATTTTAAACTTAATTTCTAGGTTAACCTTTCATTATGGCCATACCCCCAAATTTTATAGTATTATTGCTTATGCCCAAGTATTTTAGTTTTAGTGACAGAAATTAACTCAGTAGTCACACAGGGGTAAGTAGTTCCATTCACAATTTATTCAGATGCAAATAGATTATGTGTTATGCTAGTTAAGAATAAATCCCCCCAAAAATCTTGGTAGGTGTCCAAATGTCTAAGTGTATCCTAATGTTACTGGACCATTTAAGTTATAAGCTAAGAATATGAAGTACCTATCAAGGTTTCAACAATAAAAATATCTTTTTTTAAAGACCATCATAGTTGGTAATAAATTATACAATTGATCATTTCAAAATAAATTAATCCTGAGTTGTAAACACCTCCTCTCCCTGTCTACGTATGTATGACATCCCATTTTCTTTTAGACTAGTGTGCCTCAAACTTTAATGAGCATACATATGCCTTGAGGATCTCACTGAGATGCAGTTTCTAATTCAGTAAGTCTGCTGTGGGGCCTGACAGTCTCCATTTCTAACAAGCTACAAAAGAAGCTGATGTTGGTCTTTGGACCTCTCTTTGAGCAGCAAGGTGACCCAAGATACAGTGAGGACAATTTATGGCCTAATGACTGCATGATTTTACAGATTATTCAAGGCTGTAATATTTTGGAATCAAACATAACAAAAATGATCACAAAAAGTCTTGGAAGAAAGGAACATTTTAGTTAAGTGAGAGCTTAAAGTAGTATACCAAGTTGGCAGTGTTTCTACACCTTTGATACAATAAAAATGAGGACACCAAGTTCTTGTAATTTTAAAAATTGTCACTGTAGCTTCAGGCTTTCTTCCAGTTAATTCAAGTCCAGAAAATTCAAGCCAGGACACTGCAAAACCACTCTTAAAAAATCTTTAATGGTAAACTGTCCATATAATTTCTTGTAAACTTTTGTAAACTTTAAGCTATTCCATCTCCTCCTCCTCTCTCAACAAATAAACGCTTTTTCTTCTGTCTTGTAGCCAAACAGCGTGTAACACCCAGTGCCCCTCCCTTTAAAAATCGAACAAAATTGTCTCCAACCAAAGGACCCAATGCAAAAAGGTTGGCTTCTTTAACACACTCGTAGGTGTATGCATCTATTTCCACAGGATTACCTTTACATGTGATTGGTTGGCTTGAGTTATGGCCCAGGTAACACCCTTGCTCCTTCAGAAAAGACAGATTGGGATGAGAACCGATCAGTACTACTGCTGCAGAGAGCTTCAATATCTTCTTCAATCCAGAGACACTTTGAAGAATGCATTTCATATCTGACTTAAAGGAAAGCACATGGTGCTCAGGAAAACTGGTATAGTCAGATAAAAGATTTGAGTCTACAGAGTATGCCTGAGTACACATCATATGATAGACTTTATGGTATTCTGGATAAAGCTTTTTGGGAAGCTGTTTGAAAATTAAGCTTGGATCAGTTACTCTTCGGCGAAATACATGAATCACACGGATGTTGTTATTGTAAGCACAAAGTACTGCATCAGCTGCAGTAAGCCCAGAACCTACAATTAATACTGGGTCCACTTGGCCGCGCAACTTCCCTTTGCTTATAGCAGCTCCAAATTCACGCATTGAATGAAACACGAAAGGAAAATTTTCCCCTTCAATTTCCAGGTGGGCAGGAGAATCCAGTGTTCCAGTCGCGAGAGCTACATTCTCAGCAAAGAGAGAGAAGGGAACAGGGGAACCATCTGCTATTTGCTGATAACCCCTGATTTCCCAGTTTCTCCTGATAAATTTTGACTTCTCCATCTGTAAATGCTGTGTTGAAATGTCTCTGTCTTGACCATCAGTATCATCTTCATCTCTATAGAGTCTTGAAACAGAGGTAATATAAGTATTCTCTCTGAAATTCTTCTGAAGACCCATGACTTTTATGTAATGTTTATAGTAGCGAGCTATTTCCTCTGGCATAACTCTATCCCCTTTCAGGTTCCTATAAAGAAAATGGAAAATATGAGCAAAGAGTACTTTGAGTTTCTATGAGTACTGCTTCATCTAATAAGCTATTTATCTTTTTAATTCCTCTGGACTGTCTTAGCTATAAATTATCCTAACACTTTATAAAAAAGCTTTTTCTTTTTAGTTAAAAATGTTAATGAACTCAAGACAAATGCTGGGCATAAAACCCACAGGGCATAAATCTGCAAAGAAGTAAAAAGCTAACCTTTTCAAACAATAAGGCTTCCCTCTCACTTACCAACTTCACATTTCCCTGTATGGCCCCGGAAGATGACTGGTTAGCCAGAGACGGGTAAGATTCCTCAAGGGAGGAACAACCTAAGACAGGCACAGTCGCAAGGGGGCCATCAGGTGAGAAATTGGGGATCAACAGAGGTGAGGCTTAGAACCTCATCCCCCCTGTTTTGAGAGAAATCTTCTGCATCCATGGATGGTTTGTTGCCCTAGTCTAGCTTGGATTAATACTTAGCCTATAGGCACACACCTGATCATCTACATTTGCTTTCTTACAGCACTAAACTATGTTTTCTACCTTTATCTTGCATCTACCTACCACTTCAGCATTTTATTAAAAACAATAATAATAATAATAATAATAATAAGGGAGAAATGTGGGATTTACATATAAATCAAGTATAAAAATCAAACGAATATTCATATCTGACCTGATTGTTTGTAGTTCATAATGCGTGATCAAAACTGAAAGTTTTTGTGATGACTGCCCTTGTACTGTTCACCATGTAAGAACTTATTCAATATGTAAGAATTTGTTCACCATGTAAGAACTTGTTCGTTGTGCTTCAGAAGATCGGAGACTGATGAGAATTAGGCTTGGGGTGGATTAATGATTGTGCATTGAGTCCCCTGTACAGAATTTTATTGTTGTTAACTGTTAACAACCATTTGATCAATAAATATGAGAGATGCCCTCTCAAAAAAAAAAAAAAAAAGGGAGAATTAAAGTGTGGTAGTTAGGAAGGTGGGCATTAGGACAAGGTAGACTTATGTGTTGATCCAAATTATAACATCAGAATATGTAATTTTGGTGTTATCTGTTGGAAATAATAATAAAATACATAGTAGTCACCCCCCAAAATATTAGCTATTAGTTATAAAATATCATTCAGAATCATAATAAACTCCACAGGTTCCTAAGCTTTGCTTAGTAACAGCGCTTGCATGCTATACTCATAAAGTATGAATTTGCATGTTGACCATTCATAGAATGGTAATCAAGTATAAATCAGTTTTCATAATTATTTGTTGCAAAACAGTTGAGGATGCACTGGACATAATCGTCTTTATGAAATTTAGTTGTATCTTAAAATTATAATAATGTCTCCTTAATAAAATGAATGGAATTAATGGCTTCAAATTAAATTAAACAAATGCAGCAAAATAACATGTATCAAAGTGTTATATTTGAATACTTTCAAATCTAAAAGAAAAAAGTAAAAAAGATAATTTCAGAAAGTTAAAAAAAAAATGTTAATGAATTAGTTTATAAAGAGAAGTCCCATGAGAGTAGAGACTGTATTTAATGCGTCTGTTTCCTCAGTACCTTGCATAATACCTGTTCAGATTAGCTGCCTTTATCAATAAACTTGTATTAAATAAATGAAGGGATTAAAACATATATATCCAAAAATTAGATTTTTATAGGCTTGCCTCACAATTGCCAACTAAGTAACTTTCAGTCTGTATACTATTCAGTTTATATTTTTTACTGTAACTATGGACTGAATTATTTAGATTACAATCGTTAAGATATTGCAGGTCTAAACTATTACATACACTTCTTAAATATATACTATCTTGACACAATTTTTAGTTAGTTGGTATTTTCCTAGTAGCCTAGTGTTCAGATCAGTCTTCTAAACAAAATCAACTTACATCTAATAAGATAATAACATTTCTCTCTCCTTTTTCCTACTCACCTATAAATATAACCTGCTCTTTATGAAAAAAGTACATTAATACATCTTTGATTTTCCACTTGAACTTTCAAATAATTGGAATTTCCCCAAAATTACTGGGCCCTAACTAGAGATAAGTAGCAGCAAAAAGATACCAAATCATTTCACATAATTCATTGTAACTTGTAATTTGAAGAAGTTCATAAAAACTTTTTGTCTTAAAGTTCAATACTTTCTAAGATTTAGAATGTATTCTCAAGTTTTACAGAAACCCTAGGTAGTATTATCATCTCCATTTAATAAACTAGGAAATTGATATGCAGGTTAATCTGACCAGGTCACATTAGAAGTTATAGAGTCAGGATTTAAACCCTGCCAATCTCTCGAGATCTAAGAGTCTAAACACATCAGACAAGTAGGAACCAAAGCTAATATTTCATCCCAAGACTCATTTTCACATATTATTTCAATATACAATGTACCTAATTTAGAAGGATGAACACTAATAGTACATAAATCATAAAGCTTCCCCTTTCTTACCCATATCACAAAAGGAAGAATGTTGAGCAGTTTCACTTGCTTACTTATGAAAATTAAGAACTTGTATAACTTGCCTGGTTTTGCAACTTTACATTTCAAACACAAAATTCATTTTTAAAAAATACAAAAGGAGTATCTGAAAGGTTTAATCTCAATTAGCCATGTTGGTCTAAATTTATCCTCCTTAAATCTTCTTAAATTAAGGATAATTTCTGTGGAGTAGCATGGTTTCTATGTAGCAGGAATCAAGCATTCAAATGTCACAGCTCTGTTCTAACAAAGGTTAAGTAACTTCCTGCTTTGTGAGCAAATTAGAGAAGATTCTTTGTATTAGTAATTCCTATCTAATTTAATATTTACTATCCTTGAAAATGATAAGGCTTTTCAAAGTTCTCTTTCTAAATTCTGGATTCTTTTTCCCCAAAATAAACTTGTCTTCTTCAAAGTTGAGATTTTCACAGGTACTCCTACTTTTATGAACACTTTCTATACCCAAGGAGCCAATCACATTACACATTCTGGTTTATCCCATCATTCTAAATTATTAATCATACATACTCTTCTACTCTGAAAGTCAGACACTTTAGTTATGTATACATGAGATATGCATACATGAAATATGCATATAGTGGATAAATGTGTATATCCACTCATAAAAATAAGTAAGTATGGAAGAGATTTATACGGGTGAATAAGAAAGTAACTAAACACAAAGTGGGGAAAAAAACCCATGATTAACAAAGTCAAAGGAACGCAATCTGTAGACAAGCCCTTACCTCTGTGTAGTTTTATAACATCTCTAATTGGAAAGTAGCTTGTAATCACTGCTGAAAAGACATTTTATTTGAAAGACCCATATGTTTATATTATTCATCTAAAACAGGATCACAGATATTTTGAAATCTGCACACTCTTTCCCACTGTACACAAAAGAATTTTAATAGTTCACTTTTACCTTCGTTTGCTGGATACCCAATCTTTGAATTTAAGTCCAGGTAGCTCCATCCAGTTTCCAAAGCTGATTGTCAACATGGAGCCTTCCATATTCTATTTGAATAAAAAATGTACAATCAAAAAACAAATTTAAAGCAGTAACATGGATTTTTTAACTCCATCTCATTTACTATAATTAAGAGTCTGGATAAGGAGAGCTCAGAGAAGTCTTAAATGGTTGTGTGAATTACCTCTGAAAGTTGTTCTAAATAAACTTTCAAAAACATCCATAAATTTGGTACTATCAAAAGCCTTCTTTCATATAAGAATATATTTATTTATAAAACGAATTTATAATATTGCCCTATGCCTATACAATGTTGATAACTTTGGCCTATATCAACATGATAATTCAGTTGCAGAATATCATGTTAGGAAACAAATCAATATTTCCATTCTTTAAACAAAAGGAAAAAAGTTCATTTGTAACACTTCAGATGTCTTTCTACTTTGACATTATTAAGAGATTTTTCTTTAATGGGTAGCAAAGCACTTTTAGGTCCTCCATCAACTGACCAACTTCAAGTATGAAATCTAAGCAGGTTTGGAAATTGCATCCCTTTTTAAAACTAGGGAAATAAGCAATGGTTGCTTAATTAAGAACAGACTCACTGCTGAGGCTAATGCCGCCCTTAAGAAAGAACCCTTAAAGCTCCCTCGTCCTGCTTACTTCGCTTGCTCAGTACAAAGCAGGAGAAGCCCGTCGGCCAAAATCTCCTGTTCCAGTGACCTAAATGATCTCCTTCAACCAACAATTTTAGGCTACAGCTTTTCCCTTAATTCTTGTCCTGTTTCTACATAGCCCAGTACTTGGAATAGGACTTACTTTTCACTAACATTTACAAAACATTTAGTGTATGAACGGCCTTATGAAGCCTATTATTTGTGACATACACAGATCACCACAGGGAGAGAAAACAGCAAGCTGCCACTACTTTAAGGCACATAGCCTGGTACTAGGAGGAGAACCAAGAAGATGGAAAACATCGGAAGGGTAGCTGTTAAAAATTTATCATGTATCAGAAGTTACATGGAGCCATAATCGTCTCATCTGGAACTCAAAAACCTTAAAGTGCTAATATTATTCCACTTAACTGTCAACAACCTATTAACTTTATTCCCAACTGTACACGTTCTTCCATTTGGTTGAAAGCCTAGTCCCTTGGTCTTTCTATTTTTTCCCCTATCTTCCTTTCTTTATTTTCCCTATGTAATCTATGTGCCATATCTCTGTCATGGAGAGTGTAGTATATTAAGGGATGCAAACCTGACAGAAGTACTGTGGAGATGTATAGAAAATGAAGAATATTTCTTGACACAAATGGGTTTTGAGGAGTATACTATTAGGAAGGGACAATACTCCCAACTACAAACAGGTTATGTGACAGTTTAAAAAAGAGAAAGAACATGACTGTCGCTTAAGGAATAAAAAGTTCAGCCTTGTGCAAGAAAAGATGAACTTAGCAGGCTTGGGTTGCTTAAACCTGCACATTACTAAGAAAGGTATTGTCTTCAGAACTGGCCTGTGGCTGCTTCCTAGGGAAGAGCCTCTGAGACCTTGAAAAATTCTGCCTGAAGAGAGTTGTTTTTGTTTTTGCATGTCAGAGACATTGGGCTACACTTGGGCTATGCTTGTGTGACTGTGTTAAGTTTATCCTAACAATGTCATTTATAGTGAATACCATAATGAATTGGAACTCAAAATACTCAATTCCCTGAGTATTTGCTCAGGGAAGCAGAGGAATCAGTCACGAAAAGTCAGTCACATGGGTGTTGCTTGCCTACATGAGTGACCACCCAGAAAAATCCCTAGACACTCAGGTGTGGGTGAGCATGCCACATCAGCCATTCCTTGCACGTCACACATCACTGCTGGGAGAATTAAGTGCATGCTCATGCAACTCCACATAGAACACATGTTTAGAAATAGAGCTTATCTTCTCCTGTACCTCACCCTATGAACCTTTTTCCTTTAATGAATCCAGTCTGTATCCTTTCATTGTAATGCTGTGTAATCATCAGTACATCTTTAATGAGTTCTGTGAATCACACATCCTGAGGAGAACCTGGACTCTTAATAAAAGCATTCTGGAGCATGGAATATAAGGGACAGAGAGGAGTAAGGCAAGAAAGCTAAGTAGGGGCTAGATCACCCAAACCATGGTAAAATGCATTAAAGACTTTGCATATAATTCATTAGATAAACAAGAGGCCAAAGGGTCTTATACATGGATATAACATCCCAGAAATATGTGTTAGAAAGATGACTCTGGTATGGAGAATGTAGTGAAGAAGACAAAGACAAGACTGGAGTGAGAAAACCATTTAGGAAGACTTTCCAATAACTTGGGGGAGAAAGAATGGTGATCCATACAGCAAAATTCAATTACAATGAAGAAAAATAATGTACATTGACTCAAAATAGGTTTATGAGAAAGAATGGAGAAGATATGATAATTGGTTTGAAGTGGGAGTTGGGGAGAAATCAAGAAAGGTTTCTGCCTGAAGTTATGACATTATAGTGCCACTCTATAATAAGGAAATGGAAGGAATCTGATGATAAAGGTGATTAATTTTAGGCATGTAGAGTTTGAGAACACCTGTGGCATAATCAAGGGAACATATCTCATTGAGTATGTAAGAGTGATCTGGGCGAGGGACCTTGATTTGGGAACCAATCAGCATCCATATGCAAGTCACTGAAGTATATGAGCAACCCAGGGAAAGAGAAGACCTTGGCTTGGGTCAGTATACACAAGCACAGTTTTAAAGAACAAGAGTCCACAAAGATAAATGAAAAGGAGTAACAAACAGTAAGAAAACTGAGATGAAAAGTTCACAGAATCCAAAAGGGCCATCAGCACTATCAAATGTTGCAGATATCAGGAAAGGTAAATTTGAGCCTATAAAACTCAGCAAAAAAGGAAATAATTGACCTTCAAAAAGAGATGGTCCATTGGAAAAATGGTGATAGAGATAGAGTGCGATGAGCTAAATGAGTAGGAGGCCAAAAGGCATGGAAATACATAGAGGTAACATTTTCAAGTTGGCTATCAAACAAAGGATACAAATAGGCAAGCTTGCGCACAACATTTAACAACAGAAAATAATTCTAGCATATTTACATACTGATGAATAGAACCTGGCAGAGAAACTGAAGCTTCATTACAAGAAAGTAATGGCAAAATCAAATAAGCAATGTACTTGAGAAGACAGGGATCCAGAATATAAGCTGGAAGGTTGGCCTTGGATAGAAGTGATACCTCTTCTACTATAACAGGGAATAAGAAACAAAGAATAAGGATGAAGACAGGTAAGTTTGTAGGTTTCAGTGAAAAATTACGTAGGCCCAATACTGACAGATTCCACTTCCTCTGTAAAGCAAGAATCAAGTTATTTCAAAGCTGGAAGGTGAAAAAAGGGATAAAAGCTTGAAGAATTTAATAAGGAAATATCAAAAGATGTTACCAAGTAGTGTTCTTGGGACCCAGCTAAGGTTGGGGATTACTTTTTGTAGCTGTTAAGATTTTATTTCTGGTAACGTTTAACAACTCAAGTATAGGAAAAGAAAGAGTGGATAGTTGTAAGAATTATTTTTGCCAAGGCTATGTGATAGAAGGACAATGGGTCAAGGGAACTAAGGAGAATGGTTCAATCATTGGGCAATAGAACTGCAAAGGTAAGGAGGTTAAGATGGGGCCTGGAACACACTCGTGTTTGGAGATTAGGCACAGTATGCATAACTGTGTGATGCAGTTGGAAGAATAGAAAGTTGTGATCATAAAGTAAGATTTTGAAAATTTAGGTTTTCACAAGTTGAGTAGTTATGAATAGGAGCTACAGTGGAGCTATTGGAGTTAGTACCTAATGAAAAATGGGAGAAGATCACTGAGAAATGAAGAGGTTAAGGTGTTGGTTCTGTGTCATGTATGTACAGGTAATGTTATTCCAGGTAATAATAAACCTTGAGATATAATGCAAAACCATGAGTTAGGTGCCACAGATTCAGTGATTGAGGGGAAAATTCTAGAACAGTGACAAGCTCTGTTCAAATAAACAGGGACCTCTACACAAGAGCAGTGGGGAACAAGGAGAATACCAACTTCACTAGCAATATGATAGGACATGGACGATGGGAGAAGGAACAGACTCCACTCCAGAGGGCTGCAGGGAAGCATGATACTCCTTCAGGAAAAGGCAAGCTTTCAAGGAATGGAATGAAGCAGCCCATCACTGAAATGGTTGAGAGTGTAGGAAAACTCTTTTATCATGTATTTATGATGTATGAAAAAGTTTCAGCAAGTTTTAGGTAGACTTCAGCTTTCCCACTGATTTCCATGTGTTTTTGGTAATTAAGGTTTATCTATACTTTAACTTTCCATTTTAAATGGAAGAAATGAAGTAACATCAATTATTTCCTGTACATTGTTATAAGCAGAAAAAAGTAAGTAGAATAATACCTCAGGAATTTAGAGAAGGTAATCTAAAGACTTAAAATATGCATTATGACTTTTTCAAGAAATACATGTTTATTAAGAATTCATTAATATAGCAAATATAAAACACTTAAGATAATTCTCTTTATGGTAGGGATAGCAGCCACCAAGTTAAGATTATAAAAGGTATCAAGGCTATATTTAATCTGTACAGTCGCCAAATACCCTGAATAGCCACTTGACAAGTTAAATGTAAATAACTTTTAGACATACAACATTGTGCTAATACAGGAAGAGCCAACTGAAGTTTGTACTAAAGGATTTGGTATTTAATGTTAAAATTCCCATGATTCATAACACAGCAAAAATGATTTGACATTTATTTGTATAACAAAGGAGCACTCATTACACACTGTACACTGTACTAACTGCTAAGAACACAGGAGTGATGACTTAGCTGCTGCCCACTGACATGCACTGAACCTGTTATCAGTTCTCTTGTTTAATCTCTCCTATGAATTGAGTCATGTCAACCCCAGAATCCATGTATTCAAGCCCTAACTCCCAGTGTGATGGTATTTGGAGATGGGGTCTTTGGGAGATAATCAGGGCTAGATGAGGTCATGAGGATGGTACCCTCAGGATAGGATTAGTGGCTTTAAAAGAGGAGGAAGAGAGAAAGACAATGCAAGAAAGTGGCCATCTGCAAAGGAAAAGGAAAAGAGCCCTCACCATGAACTGAACAGGCTGGCACCTTAATGTGGAACTTCCCAGCCCCCAAACTGTGAGAAATAAGTATCTGCTGTTTAAACAACTCAGTCAATGATATTTCATTCTAGCAACGCAGGCAGACTAACACAAATTCTTCTACAATACATTTTTCATTTAAGATCATGAAAATATAGGGAAATAAAGGACACTGCTATGAAGTACTGTGTGAGACTTTGTAAAAGTCTAAAAACACAGAAATGTATTAAAAAAATTTTTATTATGCAAAAAATTCTATATAATTCTTACAAAATAATGTAAGAACTGCTTATTCTAAGACTGCATCAATAATCAAATTTGGCTTAAATCCTACTAGTAATTAACCTGTATTGAACAGCATTAAAATTCTTGGTTAAAAACATGGTAAACACCATATATATCATATCATAATGTTTAAGAGTCAAAATGGTCTTATCAAGATGACACATAATAACACACATACATTAAAGTGCTAAGAAAAATATACTCACATGCCAAGCTCCACCAGGTGCACCTTTACCAAGAACTAAGTGAGGGATATAATGATGCTGTTCTAATTTCCAATGCAAAACGGATGGATAATCATACCCAAAGTCAGCATCTGGATGAAGAAGTGTGTCGAAAAGTACTGCAACTGGATTGGATGACCGACCCTCAAGGCCCTCAGACAAGTATTCCAAGTCCTGAATGAATTTTTTTTAGAAAGACAAAAGGCAGAGTTTGAAAGGGGCAAAAAAAACCATATATCAACAGCTATCATCGTAACAGTGGCCCTTACTCTAACCCAGCATTTCCCAGATAGTGTGCTACAGAACACTGACATTCCTCGAGATCTTCATAGATTCTTTCGTTAAATAAATATGGGGAAAAGTTGGGTTTCAAGAAAGCTAATCAGATCCTTTTACTGAAAAACTTCAAGATTCCTTATTGTGCTAATTTGCCTTAATATGTCTTCCATGACAAATAGCAGCACTTCCCAAATTTATCTGAGCATAGAGTACCTATTACAACTCCACAGGTATAATTGGGAATTCTGCTCTAATCAATTCCAGAAAATAAACTGAGGTAACTCAGCAGAATATATTTATAAATCTAAACTAAAAATAATAAGTATTATTTAGAAAAACGGTTTTCCAAATTACACAATGCTTATGTAAGGAGACAACCAACCTTGTTCCAGTATAGAAAAGTAAAAGGATTTACACATAAGAAACAATACCTGATCAATGATGGAAAGATGTCTTGCTTCTTCTAATTTATTATGTAAGATTGTATTGGGATGTATTGCTTCTGATGATAAATATGGTCTGTAGCCAGATAACATATAAGAAAGGCAGATTCCTGAGGGTCCATTTCCTATTAAAAACAAAACAAAACAAAAGTGTAGAGGAGTGCATCATGCACCTTTCTAGTCTGGCTTTTCTCACAGATGGCTCTTCCCTCACCTATTCTTCCTTCTCTAAACTCTTAAATCCAAATATTCACAATATTCTGACCCTGTCTTCTTGAATCCTGTTTTCTTTTGGGGAGTCTCATCTACTCAAAGCTTTAATTCTCTATACTACTGACTCTCGAACTTAGATCCCTAGGCTGACCTCTTTCCCAAAAATATATCCCACATTTCCATATGCTATTTCTTCACTCCACCTGACTGACCCTCTAACAACTTAATCACAATGTGTTCAAAAGCAAATTCATTTCAGTTGATGTCTTCTCCTTTAACCCTATCCCTTCTCAAAGAATGGTATTAGCAAAATCAGGTTCTAAACCTGTTCTAAACCTATGGTCATCTATCACCACTCAGTTGTTTGCATAATTATCACTCCTATACTCTAGCTTAGAAGACAAAAGTCTCCTGTTTCTGCTCAAGATTCACCTACTTCAAAATCTTTCATATTCTACATTCAGATGAGTTTGGTAACACACTGTCCTTATCACGATACCCCCTTTATTCTATGGGCCCTAATTACTTGTCTCTCTGGTTACCCAGCATTCTCCATGTTCTGGTCTCAACCATCTTTCCAGTCTCATCTCCAAATACAGCCTTTACTACATTTTTATATATTGCAACTAAAATCAAACTCCACTTTTTGTTGAACTCTGTTGAACTACTTCCATTTCTGTAGTTCCCTTAGTCCGGGTTGCCACTTCTCTATTATCTCCATCTATCAAAAATTTAATCCAACTGGGACAATGGCTATTCATCAGGAAAAAAATACTGTTTCTTCCCTAATATTTTGCCCTATTTAAAGCAGGCTCAAAGATGTAAATATGAAAAGTAAAATCCTAAGACTATGAGAAAAGGGGGCAATATTTCTACTTATAATACTGCAGTGGGAAGCTTTTATGCAAGACACAAAAATCAACAGACAAAGAAAAATAAACTATTGACTTCAGAAAAATTAAAAACAAATGACAAATAGTGGGAGTTAAGATCTGAAGCAAAGAACTAATTTCCTTGAATAAAAAAGAAAGAAAAACTAAAGAAGAAAAATCATGATAATATCAACAGATATGAAAAAAGCATCTCACAAAATTTAACACCTATTCATGATAAAAACTGTCAGCAAACTCAAAGAATTTCAATTTGATAAAGAATATCTATAAAAAAAAACCTACAGCAAACATATTTTAATGATGAGAAATGAGGTGCTTTCCTTAAAAAGCCAGACAAGGATGTCTCTTCTCACCATTCCAATTCAATACACACCACAATGGAAGTCATAGCTAATGCAGTACAACAAGAAGGAAATAAAACGTATACAAATGGGAAAGGAAGAAATAAAACTGTATTTGTTCATAAATGCCATGATTATCTATACAGAAAATCCCAAAAAAGTGACCAAAGAACTAGAACTTGCAATTCTCGCAAGGCTGCAGAATATAAGGTATACCAGCAAGGAACAAGTGGAATTTGAAATTACATACACAACACTGCTTATATTCACACACAAAAAAGAAATAGCTGGACATACATGAAATAAATACGTATAAGAGCAATATGAGGAAAACCACGAAACTCTGATGACTCAAAAAATACCTAAATATGGATAAAGAAGATGTGCTACATATACACAATGCAATATTATTCATCCATAAGAAGAAAACAAATCCTACCATTTGCAACAACATGGATGGAGTAGAGGGTATTATGCTCAGTGAAATAAGCCAGGCAGAGAAAGACAAGTATCAAATGATTTCACTCATCTGTGGAGTATAAGAACAAAGAAAACACTGAAGGAACAAAACAGCAGCAGACTCACAGAACCCAAGAATGGACTAACAGTTACCAAAGGGAAAGGGACTGGAGAGGATGGGCGGGAAGGGAGGGATAAGGGGGATAAGGGGCATTACGATTAGCAGACATACGGGGCACAGGGAAGGCAGAATAACACAGTGAAGACAAGTAGTGATTCTATAGCATCTTACTACGCTGATGGACAGTGACTGTAATGGGGTATGTGGTGGAGACTTGATAATGGGGGGAATCTATTAACGAAAATGTTGCTCATGTAATTGTATATTAATGATACCAAAATAATTTTTATATATATATATATATAAATGGATTTTACATGTTCATGGGTAGAAAGACTCAATATTGTTAAGATGTCAGTTCTTCCCAACTTAATCTACGATTCAATGCAATCCAAATCACAATCCCAGCAAATTATTTTATGGATATTGGCAAACTGACTCTAAAGTTTAAATGGAAAGATGAGAGGAACCAGAACAGCCAACACAGTTTCAAAGAACAGCATTAGCACTGACACACCCAACTTCAAGTCTTTCTCACTATAATAAAAAATACAGTACAAAAATGACAAAAAAGTAGACAAATCAATGGAACAGAATAGAGAGCCCAGCAAAAGATCCTCACAGATATAGTCAACTTATTTTTGACAAGGAGCTAAGGCTGGAGAAAGGACAGTGTTTTCAACAAATTGTACCAGAACAACTGGACATCCACATGCAAAAATAGGAATCTAAATACTAACCTTTTTATAAAACTCAACTCAAAACAGATCATAGACCTAAAAAAATAGTGTATTATAAAACTAGAAGATAACAGAGGAGAAAACCTAGGAAACACCTTGGGTTTGGCAATAAGTTTTTAGCTATAACACCAAAAGTAGGATCCATGAAAGAAAAAATTGATAAGCAGTACTTCATTAAATTTTAAAATTTCTGCTCTGCACAAGACTGTTAAGAGAATGAAAACCCAAGTCACAGACTGGGAGAAAATATTTGCAAAACATGTATTTGACAACATACTTGTTTCTGACATATACAAAAAACCTCTTGAACATAAAACAAATAACCCAATGGATTAAAAGTAGGGAAAAGATCTGAACAGACGTCTCAGTGATACGTAGATGGCAAACAAACAAAAAGATACTCAACATCATATATCATTACAGAACTGCAAACTAAAACAATGAGGTAGTACCACATACCTACAGAATGGCTAAAATACCAAACACAGATAATACAAAAGGCTAATGAGGATATGGAGCAACAGAAACTCTCATTCAGAGCTACTGGGAATGCAAAATGATACAGCCACTCTGGATGACAGTTTCTTAAAAAGCTAAAAACATTCTTACCATAAGAGCCAAGTTAGTATCTAATCAATTACCTGGAGGAGTTGAAAATTTAATGACCATGCAAAAACCAGCACATGCATGTTTACAGCAGCTTTATTCATAATTGTCAGAGATTGGAAGCAATGAAAATGTCCTTCAATAAGTGAATGGACAAACTGTGAGATATCAATACAATGGAATAGTACTCAGAGATAAAAAGAAATGAGCTATGAAGCCGTGAAAGAATGGAAAAAACTTAAATACAAATTGCTAAGTGAAAGACACCAGTCTGAAAAGGCTACCAACTGTATGATTCCATGTATATGACATTCTGGGCAAAACTAGAGAGACAGTAAAAGATCAGTGGTTGCCTGGGATTGGGAGTTGAAGGAAAGGATGAATAGGTAGAATATAGGAGTTTTTAGGGCAGTGCAAGTATTTTGTGTAACACTATAGTGGTGGATACATGACATTAGACATTCAGCAAAATGCACAGAACCATACAACAAAATAGAGAACCCTAATTTAAATTACAGATTTTAGTTAACAATAGTAATATAAAAACATTGATTCATCAATGATAACAGATTTACCACACCAATGCAAGATGTTGAAATAGGAAAAACGGAATTGGGGGCTTGGAGAAGAAAAAAGGGAGTAAATGCGAACTCTTTGTACTATCTACTCAATTTTCCTGTAGATCTAAACTTCCCTAAAAAATAAAGTCTATTAAGATAAACACTGAATAGATGAAAAACAGTGCAAATTAAGTTCTAAGGCGAACAGCTAGGTTTCCTGAATCAAAAACAAACAATACTCAGCAGATAACAGGCAAAGAATACAAACAGGCAGTTCACAGAGAAACGTATGTAGGCAGAATGCTCCCTCACTCCCAAAGACACCCCCACCCTAACACCAAGAACCTGAAAATGTTACCTTAATAGCAAAAAGACTCTGTATATGTGATTAAATTAAAGACATTGAGACAGGGGTGAGTACCCTGGAGTACACAGGTAGAGCCAATCTAATCATACAAGTTCTTAAAAACAGAGAAACTTTCCCAGCTGTGGTGAGGGGAGAACTATAAAAGGTTAATAGGGAAACATCGCTGCTCTTGAAGATGCAAGTGGTTCAGGAGGTATAGAATTAGAGTAGCCTCTAGAACCTGGGAAATGCAAGAAGTAATTCTACCCTACAGCCTAGCCTCTAGAAAGGAATGCAGTCCTGCTGATACCTTAAGTTTAGCCCAGTGAGACCAGAATTGGTCTTCTGACCTTCAGCACAGTTATATAATAAATTTATGTTGTTTAAAGCCATTAGGTATGTGGAAATTTGTTGTGACAACAACAGAAAACCAATACATGTTAAGAAAATTAGCTTTCTCCATGCTTAGACTGGTGATGCTATGGCCAGCAATAACGGCCTCACAAACATTAGGTTAAGTTTCTCATTGGCTAGCTGAGGCAAAACAGGAATAGACTGTTTTGAAAGGGGAATGAGGTGTGCAAGTATACATAAAGCCATTTTTCCTTTTCTGACCCTTCTGCAGCCCAGCTAAAACAAGAAGCCAAGGTTCCCTTACCCATTCCAATATATCCAGGACAGGTAACTATGATTGGACCTAAGTGGGAAATGGAACTTGAGGCATGGTCCCAGAGAAATCCTGGGCAAGAACTACTGAGAAAACTGTTGACATTTCCCCACAGGAAAATCTAATGTAGAACTATCTTGCTTTCCTCCTTTCCTTCCTTCACTGCATCTCCCACATGCCAGTGAGAGGACAAGGCTTTTCTCTCCTTCCTGTTAACTAAGGAATAATGCCATCATGGTATGTTATGGCCCATTAATTCTTTCTTTTGGCGTGGCTTCATACTATAGTACTTGTCTGACTTCCTGAGTTTGAATATTACATGGAAAATACACAACAGGTAAATAAATACATGAAATAAAACTAAATAATAAAACTTTTACAATTCTAAATTAGGTTTTAATAGCAGCTTTTTATTATCTTACACGTCTATCTGTTGAGGTGATACAAAGGGTATCTAATAGTATTACAGTTAAGACAATATAACCATTACTGCACAGTACTATCAAGCTCAATACTGAGACCTGGTTACTAACTTGCACAAGTTACTCAACTTCTGAATTTCCCTGTCTGTATCTACCCTGTAACATCAGAGGCTTGCAGAGGGTTAGAGTATACCCTAATTCTACAGAGTTGTAAGGCATAATCCAATGATGTACACACTATACTCTGTATAGGGCTCTAATAATACTGGTTATCATTACCATGATACTGTAATAGAATTAACACAACTGGTAGTATCTTAATAGAGTGGTATCAGTACTTCAGTGAAAAGATGTGTTCTAACATAGAATCTAGTATCAGATAAACCAATTACTCCCTCCAAATATTTTATTATTAGGTATTTTAACATATCAAACAACATAAGAATACTTTTCAATATAATCCTAAGGATCTACGCTAAGCAACTATACATTTATAAACACAGTAAGAATCATAACTGTAACTTTAAAGAGATAAAATGCAATGACTTACCTATTACTACCACAGGCAAAGTCACTGATGAATCTTCAAGTAAAGGAGTTTCTTCAACTAATGGCATAGCTTTAACTTTTCGCCCCAAATTACCACCAAAATATTGCACTAAAGAATTAAAAATCTCTCCTTCGGTTTCAGTGTCACTGTAGTTTCTTTTTAAAAAAACAAACATGGAAGAAACAAAAAAAAGATAATATAGTCAATAAAGCCTTTATGAAAACCTCTCTTTACTCAGATTTTATTTAGGCCATAAAATATTTAAAAGTTCATAAAAGGAGAAAAAGAAATCCCTCTGATTAATGCTTTCAAATTAGTAGCTTAGCTACATGTCAACCTATCCCACTTTATATGCCAGAAATCCTAAATAACTATTAATGTCTCTTTAGTACCTTGTATGCAAGTGCTACAGAAGTCCTAAATAAGAAGTTATCCTTAATGTTGCAAGACAAAGCATTGTATTGGGGTTTTTTTAATTCTCTGCATTAGCGCAGTATATTTGGAACAAAATCATCAAATATTTTAAGGAAACATTACTGTAATTATATATTACAAATTGTGCATTTGGTAAAACATGTTTATACATCTTATTAATTCTCAAAGAGATACTGATATATGGGAAGATTTTAATGTTGATTCCAATCTACCTCCTTCCCAACTGGTTCCCTAGAAACTTGTTTTGCATTCGGAGATGCTCATGCAATAAATGGAGTACCCGCCAAACAGTTTATGTTCTGCATTATAGAGATTACTTCAAGAAAGAATCCCTGGATTATTTTTATCTTCATAGAGTCAGCAAAAGGAAAAATGCCTGGATATTAAATTATGTACTGACCAGTAGGTTAATATACATATTACTGTTCTCAAAATGATAAACATGGGATGCATATGTTATTTTACGGGACTTACTGATCCTAGAGGAGGATTATAAAAGGTAAGAATTAAGAGACTGAAATTTCTGCTTCCCTATAACCTTCCAGGATACACTAACAGCTTTCTTGAAGAAGGTGTAACCTCTACCCCAAACATTTAGACTCTCCTAATGGCACATGGACCCCTCCTCACACCACAAGCCTGCCCCTGGAAGAAATGTCATGCTGGACCCATTCCTTTCATGACATGACAGGTAATTAAATACATGCAAGAAAAGGAAGCATTCCAACTACTACCTCTGATCAGACATAGGTGTATTAGCTGGCTTGCTTGCTTTTGCTTCTTGGCAACTGAACTCAACATGTGTGTATTATACCCTGATATTTCTCCTGTGTGCCAAGGACAGGTTCACCAGCTCCCTTTGGATGCTTCAGACCAAAGTCTTTTTGGAGACTCAGGCCTCATTAATATTACTGTGACTGCTGTAAAGGCTACAATTTTGTCACGACATGCACACTTCATTCTCAGTCTCCTCCAGACATCCCTACCTTATCCATACTGTTGTTTCCATATATATATATAAAACCCAGGAAATAATTCATAAAAAAATGATCATCAGTCCACATTTTTGATAGAGATACCTCCTTTAAACCTTAAACATTTCACATTTTGAAAAGGGGGGGATATGCTTGGGGTTAAGAGTCAACCTGAAAGTGTATTATATATATTTAGTAAGCTAGACTACTTAAATTTTATCTGATACCCTGTACACTCTGAAAGCAAACATGATCCTTTGAATGACTGAAAGCATTTTAGCAGCTACTGCCATATTTGATTCTGTGAGCAAAACTCAATGATCTAAAATGCCTCAGTCAGTTTCTTAAGTCTATAAATAAATGCTGTGAAATGAATACTTAATATTCAGATTCCTTAAGAACAAACCATGGCCAGAAGTGTTGGCTTATACAAACTCCAAATCACTTTTGCTTAAAGGTACAAAACTCAATTTTTGTAGAACTTACTAAGAAGCAGTTAATATTCCAAAAAAAGGTGTCTCAAGCAATCTTTTTTCTGGCAGGCCTCAGATTTTAATATAGCTACCAAGGATATATACCGACTATATATTTTATAAGTACTTTTCATTACATTGGACCTGTCCTCTCAAACAATTAGTTTATACTTAAAAGACGAAACAAGAAGTTAAGAAAATAAGAAATAAAATTCCTCCTCCGTTGGGCTTCTTTTAAAGAAAAAACAGCTTTCAAGAGCTCAAAAATATCAGAAAGACAATAACAGGTCATTTGATCAGTCCCTAGACCAAGGTAAATAAAGGGAGTATGGAAAGATAATACCGTTTAAAAAAACAAAAACAAAAAAAACAAGAACCTGAATGATATAAATCACATAAAAAATTCACTCTTTTGAAGTGTACAATTCAGGATTGTTAGTATAATTACAAGGTTTCTCAATCACCACTAATTCCAGAAAAATTTCTTTTTACTCCAAAAGTATATACCGAATCCATTAACATTCATTCCTCATTCTTCCCTCCCTCCAGCTACCGGCAACCACATATTACATACTTTCTGTCTTACTGGGTTCACCTAGTTGGACATTTCACAAAAATGAAACCCCTCACACATTATGTGGTCTTGTGTCTAGCTTCTTCCACTTAGCATGCTTCCAAGGTTCACCCACGTTGTAGGATCTATCAGTACTTCATTCCTTTTTATGCCTGAGTAGTATCCCATTGTACAGATAGAACACATCGCTCATTCATGAGCTGATGAACATTTGGGTCATCTCCAATTATGAATGCTGCTATGAGCATGCATGTATAAACTGTGTGGACTCTCTCAGGTATGTTCTTAAGAATATGGCTGGGCCAAAAACTCTTAGTATCTTTAATAAACTCTTTAGTATCTTAAGGAACTGCCAAACTCTTTTCCCAAAGTGGCTATACCTATTTACATTTTCACCAGCAATATATGAGGTTTCAATTTCTCCACATCTTCAGCAATGCTTATTTTTTTAGCCATCCTAGCAGGTATGAAGTGGAATCTCACTGAAGTTTTGATTGGCATTCCCCTAATGACTAATGTCAAGCAACTTTTCACATGTCTATTGGCCATCTATATATCTTCTTTGGAGAAATATTCAAATTTACTGCCCACTTTCAAACTGGGTGGTCTTTTTTATTGTTGAGCTTTAAAAATTCTTTATATATTCTGGATACAGATTTCTTTTCAGATACAGGGTTTGCAAACATTTTCCCCATTCTGTGGGCTGTCTCATTTTGTCTTTTGAATTATAAAAGTTTTAATTTTTGATCAAGTCCAATTTACTTTTGTTGGTGTGATTTTGGTGTCATACCTAAGAAACCACTGCTTAATCCAACATCAAAGATTTATTTTCATTTTCTTCTATGAGTTTTATAGTTCTAGTTCTTACATTTAAGTCTTTCATCCATTTTGAGTTACTTTTTGCTTCATTCTTTTGCTTGTGGATATTCTTTTGTCCTGGCACCATCTGAAGATGGTATTTCCACATTGTCTCTGTATCCCATGGAATACCAAATGCCCATAAATGAAGGACTTATTTCTAGACTCTCAATTCTATTCAACTGATCTACATGTTTATCTTTATGCCAGCATCACACTGTTATGATTACTGTTTCTTTGTAGTAAGTTCTCAAATCAGAAGTGTGAACTTTATTCTTCTTCAAGTCATCTTGGACAATGGGTTTCTTGCAATTTCATAATAATTTTAGGATCTGCTTGTCAATTTCTGAAAAAAAGGCTAAGATTTTGATAGGACTTTGATAGGATTATACTCAATTTACCTATCAATTGAAGGAATATTAAGCTTTCCAATCCAGGAACACAGGGTTCCTTTTCATTTATTTAGGCCTTCTTTAATTCATCTCAATTATGTTTTGTAGTTTTCAGTATACAAGTCTTACTTTTTTTGGTTAAATTTACTCCTATTTCATTCTTTTTGATGCTAGTATAAACAGAACTGTATTAATTTCACTGTCAGATTATCCATTATTAGTTTATCAAAATATAATTGATTTTTGTATGTTTACCTTATATTCTGCAACACTGCTGAATTCATTCATTAGATCCAGTAGGTTTTTTGTGTGTGTAGGCCTCAAGAAATTTGATCTAGTCTGTCTTAAGATTTAAGCAGAGTATACAGCACCCAAGTTTTAGCTTATCGAAATTATCTGCATAGTATAGTAATTTGTTCTGATTTTCTAAGACACCAGTATAATGTGCATATAAATAACCTGCATATAATCTATAATGTTGGCATAAATAATCTGTAATAAACTTGCATATTTGAAAAATTTAATACTGACTTAACAAAAAACAATCAAACAAAAAATGAAAACATGGTTCACTGGTTTTACATAAAGTAACAGTGAAACAAAGGCCTGCTACTGAGTATTCTTTCTAAAAAATTCAGAGCCTAAATTAAAATTTAGTATTGCTTTACGTGTTTTACAATGCACACTATTATCATAGATCTATGAAAGGTGTAAATTTTTACTTTAGGTATCCAATTTGATGAATGTTTGCTTTCTAAAACAAGTGTTTATTTTGAGTAATTAAAATAATCTAATTTCCTTTACTTAGGACATTAATTACAAAAAAATAAATAATTATATTTTAGGAAATAAAGAACAGCATTTTACATGTGTGAAAATAGTTACCCTATTGGTAGGCATCAAGAGATTATTTTAAGATGATTTTAGAGGCCTTCTATCTTTTGTTTTCAAAACATCAGAGTCCAAAGTCTCAAAACAAATTTCTGAGGACAGGGTAACCATAATATTGGGATAACAAGACAACTTTTCTCACAACGAACAATACTTCTTTAAGTGATCACTCAAACCAAAATGACATGCTTTACTATCCGAATTTTTAGTCTTTGGAAGCATGATTCTAAACTGTTACCAAACTGATATTACCATACGAAAAGAAGGATCTAAGTCACAAATGTAGTCTGTCACACTCGCCATTTTCCAGAGCAGGAAGTATGGGGCAGTTAGTGGACAGCTGCAAAGTTAAGAGGATAATTCTCTCACAATACCTATCCTTTCAGATATTAGACAAGATCCAAAACATAGATGTCACAACCTGTTTTAATGTATGTTCCTAATGAAATTTCAAAAAACAAAAAAAAACCAGCATTAGTAGAATATAAACATCCTCCTAAAGGAGCCATCTTAAATATTAAATAATTTTTAGAATTCTAGATGCAATGGAGCTGTTTCTACAATCTAAATATTAATCACAATTTTTATCTTTTGGCTAGCAGGTTTGTTTTCCTTTATCCCTCAATATCCAAATACAGCGAAATACTTCTTTGTTTTCATCCCCTCCTCCAAATTTCTGTACAAAGAGTAGTTACTACCTAGGGTTAGCTGAATGGATATGAGTCCCAAGATGTGTCCTTTGAGTTCAACTGTATCAAAAGATGTCAAAAGGCTTTCTGATAGTGTTTTCTGAAAGGCATGTTATTTTCCCAGGGACTTCAGTTTAACACATTTTCACAGGACAACCTGTGTTCTAAAACTCTCCAAAGTGGATCTGCTACTCTCAAACTACTGTCTGTCAAGTAGTCAACAAATATGTCCACAACTTAAAATTCAGCAGTTTATTACATAAAACAGTTTTTTAAAAATCCAGCATTTAGAGACTCCTACAAAACTCACTGGGAAGCTGGGCAAGCCTGGATTGTTGCTCTCTATTTACAAGAGTTCTGAACCTTCTGTGCCTTATCCTTTTACAATTTGGTGAAACCTCTGGACCTCTTTGATTTTCATTAAATAAGAGATACACAAAATTTACATGAAAATCAATTATATTAAAATAGTTATAAAGAGTAAACTTGTGATTTTATATGCCCTTCTCTATCTTATCAAGTTCAGTGATGTGTAATAAGAGTTTATGGGGGGAAAAAGCATTAGCAGTATTTCTAGATATGTGCAACAACTGTAGATGATATATTTATGACTTCCTCTAGTGACAAAGTCACAGTTACTACTCTGATTTGTTGCTTACATTCGTAGTTGGAAGAACATAGATTTTGATTAAAAACTTCTTGTACCTTTCTTTACACCCAAGTTCATGGATTTATACTTAAATTTTATCTATGACTTCCAATTTAAGAACTCTTCATCAGTTTCATATTTTACCAAAAAAAGTTTTATATACCATTATTTTAGTTTATTCATATATGTAAAGCAAGTTACTTTACTAAAGTCCTGGATAAGTTTAACATTTCTTCACTACAGCATTAAAATCAGTTTCAAGCGTCTTTGGTCTTCCCCTAAGTGACTCAAGATTTGGTCAACTGTGCTGATCTAGAACATTTATTCACTTTTACTTTAAAAGGGATTATCCTTAAAACCTTTAAATACTTTGCCGTAATGTGAGTCTAGAATCACGTTTTTCAAATTTCTACTATGTGGCTTCCAATTACTAGTATCTTAGGTAGCACCTATCTCTATCTAACAAGAGCATCACACTTAAAACAGTTCCCCACCTCGCTTCAACCCAGTAACTGAGGTTATTACGTTTTTAAAGGAAATAAGAAAACGTAAGGGGGATGGATGGGGGTAACTTGCACAACCCTTGACTAAAACTTTGCACTGCTTATTAGTCTCGGCTCGCAGTAACCGACTCGCTCCAGGCCTAGCCGGTTCCCAAGTCCTGTGGGAGGTACAATCCAGGGCGAGGAAAGGGGCACAGGAGAGCCGAGTCCCACGGAGCGCGGGGTCCGCTCGCTGGGCGGCGACGCGGGAGCCCCGACCAGGCGGGAGCCCCGACCGGGAGGGAGCCAGCAGGCAGCGGGGGCCTGGGCGGGGTGAGCGCGAGGCCGCTGCAGTCCAGGCGCTCGCCCTCCACCCGAGCCCGTCCGGCTCCGGCCCCGCCCGGCTTCGGCGCACCTCAGCCCGGCCCGGCCGCACGGCTGGGAAGCGCTCCGCCTCGCCAGCTCCTCTCCTTCCCCTGCGGAAAAGTCACCTGAAATGACCGGCCAGCGAGCAGCGACAGCACCACACAGGCATGGAGTGTGGCGCACGGGGCACCAGAGTGCGACGCCACGGCCGCCGCCACTGCCTCCCGCGGCGGGCAGCGTTCAGGGCGCCCGCCTGCTCGCTCGGGGTCGCGGGGTCCGCGGAGCGCCCGCGCACCGCGCCTGCCGTTGCCGCCGCTGCCCGGAAGCTGCGGCTCTGTAGCCGGCCAGGCTCTGCGCCCTTAAGTCCGCCTCAGGACAGCGGCTTCCGCTCCTCGCCCGCGGGGAGCCAGACGCCGGCGGCGGGTGATCTCGGGGCGCCGCGATGGGGGCGGAGCGGGGCGGGGACGCTGCGACGGCCGTGGCGGAGGCGTGCGGGCTCCTCCTCGCAGGTGCGGCGGCCGCGGCGGGCGAGGCCCGCGATTGGTGGAGCCGCGGCCGGGGCGAGGGGCCGGGCCTGATGGAGCGGCGGCTGCGCGGGCCGGGGCCGAGGTCTGCCCGCCAACCGGACGGCTGCGGCCGCGGCGCCCCGAGCCCGGGCCTCGGCCTGCACCCCCCTCGCGGCGTGGGGTTGAGAGGGCCAGTGACGAGGGCAGAGAACGAGCTGCTGAGCCGGGTAGCGAGGCTGAGCGGCAGGAACCCCTGCGTCCTGCGGGGCCTCGGCGACCGGCGCAGCTTGGAGTCGCCGGAGTCGGTCCCCGCGGGCCGCCCACCGAGGGCGCCCTAGAAAGCCCGAGATTTCCCCCCCAGTAAACCCACCTCAGTGCTTTCCCTCGCGCTGACCCGGCGCAGACGCCCGGAGCTTCCGCGCGCGTCTTGCTCTTGACTCTGACTCACAGTCGCCGGGGGAACTCACCGAACCACAGGTGCCTGGACGCCCCCCACCGCCGTTCTGGTTGTGGAAGTCCGGCTTCCTGGAGGGAGTTACCTCCTTTAAGTGGCTCAAAAACATCCACGAGTGTAAGAATCACCTACTTTACTGATTAAAAATTCCGCTGCTCAGCCCCGCCCTTGACTTGCCGAGAGCGTTTCCGGGAGGAGGAAAGCGCAGCAATGTGTATTTTTTAAATCCTCCAGGTGATCGTGATGCAAGTATAGTTAGAAAAGTCCCCAGTAATGAGTGTCCCTATTCGGTGTTGTCAGAAACTAAGGGAAAAACCTAAGTAATTGATTGCACGTACTATTATACAGAGATGTCTTTCTATACCCATTCCCAAAAAACCTCAAATTATTTTTGCAGTTAAAATATACGGTGCATGAGTTTGTTTTTAAATAGTTATTTTTAAGAAGTTCTCAGGTTTTCTGAGTGTTGTCACTGAACTTGCACTTAGCAGGTATTTTTAGATTCTGTGGAACTTAGTTGTAGGACCCAGCCTGCCTCCAGGATTACAGAATCTAAGGGGAATATCCCATTTTTAAAATTTCTGTTCTTTAATGAATTATTGACAGTTTGAGGAGCTCCTTCTACTTAAAAGTTGTTTCAGAAAGTGAAACATGAAGTTACTTTTCTGTTGTTTTTTATAACATTTTAAAGAACCTAAATTCCTAACAGATTGGTGGTTGCCAAAGGACAGGTGAAATAGGTGAAGGAGGGGGAAAAAAAAACTAGTGAGAATGTTTGATATCTGAGTGATGGTTACATGAGTGTATACATATATCGAAATTCATCAAGCTGCACACTAAGGTTTGTGCATTTTATTGTGCATACCTCAATTAAAAGAAAGAAAGGGCCTAACTTCCTGAAAGCTATGCCAATCCAGGGAAATGAAATAATGTTTATAACTACAAGAATGTTTATAGTACTTTGTATAACTTTTCCTTCATGACTTTGTTATTACCTTACTGTTTTCTTATAGTATTTTCAGATCAAATAGTAAGGCATATCAAAATTTAAGCTTAATCTAGTTTGTATTTAAACCTTGTGAACTTGCTATCATGGCTTACATGTGATAATGGCTTATGATTATATGAAGCCACTGATTGCATATAGGAGTTTTCTTAGAGCAAACGGAGCTTATTAAGAATTTGTGTATTTTTATTTTGAAATTGTCGGTAAGGTCTTATTTAAATAAAAAATCCAGGTTTGGTGAGGTTATAGGGCAACAGACTTAGATTCTGCTGGTTAGAGTATAATTAGTATGTAATCTGGAACTTCCCCCACTGTTATAATAGAACCTCAGCCCTCCTTTCAGTGCCTACACTAGCATATTTAGGGTGAAGCTTATCTCACTTATAACTGTACTAGTCATGGTACTTTATGGGCTTCCAGTTGACAAGATTAAAAAATTATGAAATATCCTAAATTAAGTGACATAAGGACAGGTGAATGAGGGACAGAGACAAGGGAAGGTCGCTAGTCAAAAGCCACAGGCCATAGCTAACCAGAAACTCCACATTCCTCAGTGAAGTCATTTGAACAAGCATCTAGAAGGTCCCTAGGACCACCACATTTGCCATGCACATGACCAGTGCCTGACCATCTGTAGGGAAAATTGGAGTTCCTATGGCCAGGACCATCATCTGCACCTAAACTACTTGATGATGTAACTGGCCTGCTGCTAGGCTACTGCTTTCACACCCCTAGGCAATAAGCTATTATTGACTGAGTCACTATATAAAGAGCTCTGCCCAGTGCTCTGGGCAGAGGCAGAGATGGAGGAGGATTACAGACCTGTAGACTGTTGGATGCAGATGTAGTTCTAGTGTTCGACCTATTGCCAGGAGAAGAATGCCGGGTAACAAACCCTTTCACCCAACGTTCCTTTGTCCTTCCTCTGTCTCCCAGAATCCATAGTGAACTTGCCTGGGGCTGAAACCCATTGGCAATACACCATCATAACCAACCAACCCACGGCCCTGCTCTCTGGACTAACCACCTATCCTCAGACTTCCCCTGCTTCCCGTTGAACTGCCTTCCTCGCCTGTACGCAATACGAATTTAGAGAACTTTCTTTCCTTGACACCCCTCATAAATGTTCCCTGTTTCTACTAGAGTCTGGTGGACAAGGTACTTCTGTTAACTGGCCTTTCTGCTGGGGAAGCAGAAACTTCCTGTCTTGGGACTCAGTCCTTCTATGGCTAACATATGTAAAGGCTCAATAAACCCTTTCATTTCAGAGATCTCGGTCTCTAGAGTTTTTGACTTGTCACAGTGTTTCCTGATTGTAGAATCCTTACTAAACAACTCCTCTTACTGGTATATAATATACCAGTATGTCATACATTAAATTGTAATATAGTGGCTAAAAGGTGTGTTCATTTTGGAATCTTTGCTCTGTTAGCTGTGTAATCTTGAGCCAATTACTTGGCATCTCTAGGCGTTGAGTCCTCATGTATAAAATGAGGATGATAGAACTTTTTCCTCTGGTTGTAAGGATTAAAAAAGAAAATACCTATAAGGCACTTACCACAGTGTCCGGCTTATGTTAATCACTAAAGAAATAACAGTTATCGTTATTATTAATATTCATATTGAAAAGTATTTTTTGATTTTCTAAAAGCAAAATTCCAGAATGTATGTGGCTAGACTGAATTGTGCCTGACTCCTAAATCCATATGTTGAAGCTGTGAAAAGAAATTATGGGAAACTTCACTAACATGGGGTCAGGAGGCCTGGAGGAGAGAAGCTCTCATGCCTACCATGCCTTGTAAATCTCAGATCCCATCAAAAGAGATGGATACCTTGCTGTTTTAGCTACTTTGCCACCCAGCAATAAGAAGGCTTCCACCTTCCTCCTCCTGCTATAGTCTAGCCAATAAGAAGCCATGATATATCGGACTGCCAGTTTACTCCAATGGACTTTCTGCTTAGACAGAGCCTTCTAGCCCAGCCCCTTCCCCTGTAAAAGAATGTTCCTTTCCTTTGTTCGCTAGACATACTTATGGTTCTATTGTCCCCAGCTGCAATTCTCTGCTACTCCTGAATAAACCTGTTTTAGCTAGTAAAGTAACTTTTATTTTTAAAGTTAACAAAGGGTTAGGGTCTGTAAAGAGGTAATTAAGGTAAAACGAGGTCATAAGATGAAACCCCAATCAAGTAGGTCTGGCACCTAATAAGAAGAGGGGCTCTTTCTGCCAGGTGAGGACACAGGAGAGGGCAGCAAGCCAGGAAGAGAGTTATCAGGAACCAAATCAGCAAGCACCTTGACTTACACCTCCCTGCCTCCAGGATTGTGAGAAAATAAGCAACTTTGTTAATTAGGCAACTCAGTCTGTGGCATTTTGTTAAGACAGCCAGAGCTAAGACTAAGACACTCTTGTTTTGCATTTTCTAGAAGAAAACAAAAAGTTTCAATGTATACAATTCAAAATACACCATTGCATTTCATAAACTAGGTAAACCTGTCAATGGACCATTTCATATGTAGTAGTGTGGTGGTATAAGATTCCGCTTTAGAGAGCCTTAAAGAACCTTCTAGAAAAACAGTTCCTCCTTTATTGAAGATCTGGGGAGCTCAGAGACCTTTCTGATTTATTCTGAAACCTGAGATCTGAAAATCCTCAAGCCCATTGATACTTTTTGGTACAGTGAATACCTCTGTTCAGCTGTCGGTTTGGAATTCCCATCAGTTCATTTCTCTTATCTAGATGACAAATAGAAATGTTTCCTGACTACATAGAAAATTGAGGACAGAAGCTGGGGCTGAGGACTTAAGATGAAGTTTGTTCCTGCAGTTTGAACTCCGGGGACAGAAAGAAAAATACCTGCAAGGCTGCTTGCTAAAAATACAATCCATTTTTGTGAATATTGTAGCAGTAAGGCTCAGTTGCAGAGAACACAACTTATAGAATCCACTCTCCCTAACTCAGGATAAAAAGAATTTCTCACAGGCTTACCTGTCTTGCAGAATTATAGGCGGGCTAAAGAAACACAGTATCTTGGTTTGTAGTAGGAATGAACACACACCACCATAGGCAACACACCCAGTGAACCAGCAGGCTAATGTTGGATAGGCCTTTAAGTAAGTGGAGGCAGAAACATGAATTACAACTTATTTCTCTATCTCACTGCCTGTAAAATCAACTTGCAGGCTCTATTTGCATTACTACCAGATTAGGGAAAAAGGGGTAGGGAACAGAATGATAGTTAGAGGCAGAAAATATGACCAAAAAGATAAGTCATGTATTATTAACTGAGGTTTTAAATATCACAATGGAAGTTCCAGAAAGTGAGAACAAAGGTAATGGCTGTATGAAACTTACAAGAAAAACGATTTTTTCACAACTAAATTCAGACATGAATCTACAAATGTAGAAGACCTATTGAGTACTGAGCAGGAAAAAGAAACAAGTCTATATGTAGGCATATCATACAATCTAAGGATAACAAGAACAAAGAACATTCTAAAGTCTTTGAGAGAACAAATAAAGATCCTTCATGAAGGAATAAGAATCAAGCTAGCAATGGCCTTCTCATCAGCAGGAATGGAGGTGTAGTTAGGAGACAAGCAATGCCCTTAAAGTTCCATGGGGAAATGACTTTTAACTTGGAATTCCATACCAACCCAAACTGTCAATAAAATATATGGGCAGAATGAAAAAATTAAACATAAACTGAAAAAGCTTTATCTCCTCAAAATTCTTTTTGAGGATAGTACTTGAGAATATGAGCTGGCAAAACAAGGGAATTATCCAAGAAATTATAGCAGACTGGCTGGCATCTGTGAACAATAGAATTCAGAAGAGCAGTGAAGGCAAGTCTCAGAATGACAATTGTGCAGCAGACCTGCCAGCCACCCACCCAAACTGAGAGGAGACTACAGAGCTGTAAAAGAACTGCTGGAGGAAAAATATAGAGCCCCTAGATGTGGTAGTACCCTGAAAATGTTGGAATAACGTATTCTAATGATGGAATACAAGTAAACAACTGAAGTTAAAAGCAAAAAGGCAGAAGTCCATTAGGGTGGTGATGTATGATATAAAGTATACAAAAACATACTTTCCTCGACAGTTGAACAATATGTTCTATCAAAACGTAAACTGATTTTCAAATTGATACTTCAGCTGTAGACAAGCAAGAATCTCTTAACTATGGCTACAAAGCAGATTGCAAATAGTTACCCTGATAATTTAAAAGAGACTAGGACAGATGAAGAGAAGGGTATGGGATACAATAGTCTTATTTGACAAAGTGAAGAGGTACTGCTTATATTTGAAACAAGAAATACAAGTTTAAGTATATGATATCACAAATGTAATCAATGGAAAAGCTAACAACAGTGACACAATTTATTGAGTGTTGTAGGTAGTGAACATTTAGGGTGGCTAATTAAGTAAAATTCTTAATGGTCTTGGCAGGAAGTGAGTATGCAAAACTAAACACTGATATATCCAGAATTAGCAGCAGAAGCATTTTATTTAGAGATAGGAGGGAAACAATGAGGTAAATGCAATCACCTCTAGGGAACAAGACTGGAGACTTTGGGAAAGGATGGGCGGTATGGGTAAAATTGCAGTATTTCCAGAACCTCTTGCCTGGCCTTAATCCATCTCCATATCATAGGTGTTTACAAGGGATGGAGAGAAGTAGCCCAACTCTGTATCAGCAGGTGCTTACAAGGGGTAGGGAAGAGGTGAGAATGGCATCAAGACTGAGAGGCTTTTTTTTGGCTCTTCCAAGCCAGGGGGAGAGATATGGGAAAGTGCGAGTAGATGACTTCTTGTAAGCAATAAATGGGTTTCTACCACTAAATTTTTCTCTTCGCCTGATTTCGGCTTCACAGGTTTCCCTGGTTTATTTGTCCCGGGCTGGGAACATGTTTTCCCTCTGGAGTTACAGGTGGTAAGCTTGTTGCTTTATGTGTTTGGCCCACTTGAATTCTTCATATAACACATAATTGTGTGCCGAAAATGTCCCAGGCACATAAAGGAATTGTTTCTGGGTGGCTGCATCTGGGAGGGCTCTCCCTGTGCACCAGGTGAAACCTCAACTTGGATGGGGGAGAGTTCTTGACTCTGAAGGAGAAAGAATTCTCAAGCAGGTGGGAAGAGTATAGGTAAGGAAGGAATTCATTAAAGTGAGAGCAGAAATGAATGGCAGTGGCCTTGCAGGCAGCTGAAAACAGGAAAATGAAGGGGTACAGAGGGTGGGAGAGGGAAATCACTGAATTTGGCATAGGGAAGTCTCCCTCACCAGCTCCTAAAGCCAGGGTCACCTGGCATCCCGTGTCTGCTTGGATCTGCACAGTGTGAGGACTAGCCCCTGCCACCCCGGGATTTGGGGGAGCCACAGAGCATGGGATGGAGTGAGATTATGCTCTGAGAACTTCCCAAAGAAGGGAGATTTTCATTGAGAGATTTTCAGGCAGGCTCCTGAAGCTGCAGTTCCCTCCAGGTCATGGGGACATCATTTATTTCACGGTGGAGCAAAGAGAGAATCAAAGAAATACTCAATCCATATAAGAGGCTTCTGCAGGGGGCCAGGGGAAGTTGCTCAAGTCACTCTTGTGAGAGAGGATACTCAGGGGAGCCTCCCCCTAACTTCCCCTGCACCTCCTAGGAAAGTAAGACAGAAGAGGAGAAGTGGCTCCTTATGGATACCAGATTGGGCAGTTAGAATCTGAGTTCCAACGGACCTTAGAGACCCCACCGAGGTGTGACCTCTGCTGGGGACCTCACAGTTGTCTGCCTATTTTCCTCAGTCCTTTGCATCCAAGGAGAGCTTCAAAAGAGAAGTCTGACCCCCACTCAGCCACGTTCCCAACTCCCAAGGGAGATGGGGAATCAACTGAGGGAGACTTGGAGTAACCTAACACCTGAGGTTTGAGATCGGCAGCCATGCTGATTGCTTTTTTTTTTGAATAAGAATTTTTCTGGTAAGGAGATAACTATGCTTTCCCACATTTTTATTGTTTTCTTGATTGTCGGAGATAAGTAACATATGCAATTGTTCAGGAGATTAAATTCTGGAGACAAAGTTTATAGCAGTCTAAATGAGCCAGATCGTTCTGGTTGTGTCATGGTTTCCTCTGTTGAGGAAGTCTGGTGACTTAGAAAGGATTGCACTGGCATTTAGCTTACTGGTTTTTTGTTTTGTTTTTTTTTACAATTTTTAAAATTAAGTTATTATTGATAAACACTCTTATGAAAGTTTCACATAAAAAACAATGTGGTTACTACATTCACCCATATTATTGAGTTCCCCCCCAACACCCAATTACAGTCACTGTCCATCAGTGTAGTAAGATGCCACAGAGTCACTGTTTATCTTCTCTGTGCTACACTTGTCTTCCCTTCCCCATTATCCCCCCCACACTGTGTACTAAGTGCTTTTTTAAATGGCTGTCACATGCAGCAGTTGGCACATTATAAATAAGGAAAGTAAGAAAAAGATCCTGGTCACAGCCAATACTCACCCTTCAAAGGCAATCCCAGGTGATCCCCCAAAGATGTTACTGGCTGAGACACTGTTTTTCCCAGGATTGTGCCTTGGAGGTGACAAAGAATAAGGCCAACAGACAAGAGTATGGAACAAGCAGCAAAGTTTAATAAGAGTGAAAGAAGAAAGAAGTGTTCCCGTTTATCGGGAGGGAGTCCAAGGGAGGTCACTGATAGAGCCGCAGTGTCTAGGGTTTATAAGCACAAAAACAGAGTAAACCATGCAAGTGGCTGGGAGTTGTTCCTAGGGCTGTTGCTATGGCTGAGCTAGGATCAAAGGAAAAGAAAAACTCCTTTTTTTCTCAGGCTGAATTTTCCCAGATGTCCAGGATGAGGCTTCTTGTTCATTGAGAATCCTTGACCCTAGTTCCCTTCTGCCTGGGCCTTACTGGGACCTTGAGTTCTATGTGCCTGTGTCTAACACCTGCCTCTGAAACAAAATATTTGGAGAGACAAAATATTTTCTACCACAACAATGCCAAAATTTGAAATGGAATGATAGCATTGTGTCTAAAATTTTTTCTTAGGCAATTAATGCAAACCAAGTTCCTCCCCTCTTCTCTTCCTTTCCCCTTACACTCCCTAACACCAACTTCTCAGTCATTTGGCACCCACTCCCAGTCTTGTTGGTTTTGCAGGAAACTCATGAATGGGGCAGCAAAGGAGAAATGTGGCCTGTCCTACCTTTCCCTTCCAATGGGGTGGCAGGGAGGAGTCCCATGATTTCTGTGAAGGAGATTTGTGGTTTTGGACTTCTAGGTAGTGAACTGGAGCAGCAACGATGATAAGCATACTGAGCAGATGACTTGGGAGCAGGAATGAGAAAAGTCTTCTCTTTTTCACAAGTACCACAGTAGTGCTTCTCAACTAAGGCTCAATATGAGAATCATGCAGGAGCATTTACAAAAATCAATGCCCAGGTGCAGTCCCCTCCCCTCCCACACTTGCTGATTATGTTAGGAACTGGTGAAGGAGCCTAGTCACATAATTCAAATCATTAACATAGAATTCATGTGCAATTTTGCACAATTGATTGAATTGACAGAACAAATTAGAGCTTCAAACAACTTTTGATTCTGATATTCACAATATAAAATCTGAGAAAGAACTACTCTTTCTTGGAACTTAAAATGGTATGTACAGCATAAATAGAAGACATGCAGCTTATATTTTATCGATAAAGTTAGTTCAATGATAAAAATCCCCCCTACACATAACATACCAGTTTATAGTTCTAATCTTACCCTTTTTCTTGGTGGTCCCCATGCTGTTCCCTCCAAATGAAATGTAACAGGCAGTCTTTCCTCAGGATTTTGTATTGGCTTTTCCCTCCACCAGGAACACTCTCCTCACCGTATCCACATGGCTAACTCCTTCACCTCCTCAGAGTCTACTCAAATATCACCTTCTCAATGAGCTGACCAGAATCTTCTTGCTTAAAATTTGTAATCTGCCCTGCGTGTCCTTAATTGGCATTTCCAATTTCACCTTGCTCTACTTTTATTTTTATCATAGCACATGTTATCTTCTAACGTATTATATGATTTGCCTACTTAATGTATCTACTCTGTAGTATTTGTTTCTTCCCACTGAATTGTAAACCATTAAGATAGGGAATTTTCCCTTTTATTCACTAATGAAACTTAAGTGTCTAGAACAGTGCCTATTACATAGTTAGTACTCAATATATGTTTGTTGAACTTCAGTGGCCTCTTAAATAACATTTAGCTCATTATCTCCACAAAAGATATGTGTTTAGTCATGTTGTATAATATACATTTGGAATGTGCTAGCATTGCATGGTTATATAAAGTCTTTTTGGAGTTACAAATCTCCTCGGGCAAATCGTCTGTCTCTCTGTGAAGCATGCTGGTATGGGGGAAGAATTTTCTTCCATCTTTTAGGGTACTTCTAGCTGGTCTAGGAATTAAAATGACATGGGTCAGATTGAAAGGAGAAAAAAACCCAAAGATTTATTGCACACACACAGAGGCCCAATGATGAAATTAAGAACTAAAGAAATGACTAAGGCAGGCATTTCTAAATTCTTTTATATATTTTATAAAAGAATTCTTTTATATAAATTCTTTTATGTATTTTAGACAGAGAATAAATCTGTGAGGAATTGACAGGACAAAGAAAATTTAGGTTTGGGAGCTCCAATTAGTAAGGAATTCCAAACAGCGTTTGAGCTGGGGTAGTATATTAGTAAAGAAGTTAACAGTATTTGTTTATGTAACTTCCTTGGCTCTGAATTCCCTGTCTCTGATGATAAGGGTGTCTCTGTACCCTCCAGTTGTAGACAGGGATGGGAGATTTATTTCCTGGTTTCAGTAGGGACAGAGGAGGGTCAGAGTATCCTTGTTCCAGATGTTTCTCCAGCTGCTTTAATTTAAAATAATCAATATACCAAAGTGGCACGTTTTAGGACATCCTGCCCTTGGCCCCTACACTGGATATCTGGGCTGGGAGTCAGAAGATAGATCTGGGCTTTACTCTTGCCTTGTCTGTTAAGTAGATATACAATATTGGGTAAGTTACCTCTCCTCTCTGAACCTCACTTATGTAATCTAGAGAAGAAAGAGATGGTTATAAAATGAATTCCAAGTTCTCTTCCTCTACTATAATCATACAATATTTTATTACCAGTTGTGAGATTGAAACATGATGTTCATTTTGTTTTGTTTTCTATTTTCTTATGAAAGCAGTTAAAACATGCCTCTATCTCCGTATTTCAAATTGAATTTGGTATAGTGGTTAAGAGTTATCCTCTTTGGAATCACACTGTCTTTATTTTAATCCTTGCTTAATTCCTCATATCTGTGTGTCAAGCAAGTTATCAAACATTTCTCAGCCTCTGTTCCCTCTTTTTTAAAATGAATATAGTAATAGTACCAATTTCATAAGTCATTATATTTACCATGAAATTTAATTAGATAATCCATGTAAAAACATTTAATACAGTGTATAGTTGATGGTAAAGGCTCAATAATAGTTAGCTATTAACTGCATGAAATATTAATCTTAGCAATACTTTCTGCGCATGAATTTGTGAAAATAAATGAAGACTGACTGGATGAGAAAAGCAAAAACTATATATTGTGAACTTGCTGTAGAAATGGGGCTGGCCACTGTCACTTGCATTTTGGCAGAAACTCAAAGGCAAGCAAAATGGGAAAGCTATTATTTTTTATTTTTTGAAATGGGAAAGCTTTTAGTGGAAAAAAAGTAAAGTCTTCAGGTATGCCCTGATGGGAGGCTGTGGGCAAGGGGAAGGTACAGGTGGGCTAGCTAGAATTAGGGCACCCCATGAGGGTGGTTAGGGATAAATATTCATCTTCCTCTGCTAAGTGCTAAGTTAGAAGTGGGAACAGAAAGTAGGGAGCTGTCAATTAGTCATCAAACCCTGGACATTTGGGGCTGATTTTTACAGGAGTTGTTTGGCTTCCTGGATTGTCACTGGAGATAGCAATCTGGTTGTCTGCAGGTCTGACACAGCAAGCTGGCTTCCTTGGCTGTTTATTGTAGGTAAAGGGTTCGTTTTCTGGGCAGGGTGCTACAGGCTGTGGGTCAAACTTCTATTGTATATGGTCTGACCATGGTCTGTTTGCATATTCAGTCTCTCAAGTTCTTAAGAAAACAGTAAAATATTAATTTCTTTCATAGATTTAGGCTTTTTAATATCTCAGAATAGTATTAAATGTGGAGATAATTTAATTGAGTCAATTTCTTTACTTACATTGATAGAGTAGTTTGTTCCAATTGTCAATTTAGTGCCAGGATGAGATTTCATTTGGATGATGACAGTAGCTAAGCCTTATTAACAAAGTTGTCAAGAATATTGGCTGGAAGAAAATGGATTGTTTTAGTTTTTTTTAGAGTTAAGTTTGACTTAAATATTGATACTTTGTTGGCATAAACCTATCTATCAGTATCCTGCAAAGTGTATTTACCTTCCCTTAATCCATTTTATCCATAAAAAGGCTTGGGACAAATGTAATTATAGAAGTCCTTTCTATCTAATCAGGTTCTTCAGTGTTTGCCCATTAAATGAGAGAAAATTCTAAGATACCTGCCTGGCAAAGTTATTTTTGGATAGGAACCCATTTCCTACATTTTCCTCCAGAGGCTTCAAAATTTCAATTTATGCCACTAAATTAGATAGTCTCATAAGGACATAGAGATTATTTTTTCACTTTAAAATGTAGTTTTGTGATTTTGTTCCTAACTTTATTCTTTTAGCTTTAAAAGACTATTTGGCCTCCCCAGTTAATAAAAGGGTTTTATGGTAGAGCAGTTCTTTGTGTATACTCATTGTTAAATTGCTTCTCAACATGGTTGTCAGAGTCTGAAGAGATACTTTACAATTAATGAATCTTATTTGAAGATTCTTACTCCTTTTGAGCATTCAATGCTTATTGCATTTACTTCCTATAGGTTTGGAAGAAAATATGATAATGTCAAATACATCACAGATCAGATTACTTGAAATTAAAATTTGAATTTCCACTATTTTATAATTTATTCCTGATGTGTTTTAATGATAAAAAAAGAGGAATTAGCTTGGCCTTTTAAGGCATTTAAAATTATAAAATCATTTAAAAATAAGACAGATAACTTGCATTAATATAACAGTGTATTATCAGATATATAGTATTACTAAAATAACTATATATTTGTCCTTGTTCTCAGCATTAAAACAGATTATTATAAATCCCACAAACAATAGCTTTAATCATAAATGTGAATATATACTTATTTTTTCTATTTTATTTTAGAGTACATACTAGTCATGACATAGTTAAAGTAATCGTTTGACTCTAATTCTGCTACATTGTTGTAACTAGAATGTTTGGTAGGGTTGTTCTTTTGTGGGGGTTGCCAAGGAACCTGCTTATTTGTATACACTTTTATGTTAATTTATGGACCATAACAGAAATCAATGAAAACTCATGCTAAGTCATTAGAAATTTAGTGTGACTTCCAGACCTCTGAACTAGAGTTTGGAATCAGCTTCCACAAAAGCATGTAAAACACGTCTAGCTTCCATATGCAATTCCAAGGAGAAAATATTTACTTTCTTTCCTGTTTAAAAGTACTACATATGCAACCCCTATGTTTTTCGCAGCACTTTTTACAATAGCCAAGATATGGAAGCAACCTAAGTGTCCATCAGTAGATGGATGGATAAAGAAGATGTGGTACATATATACAATGGAATACTATTCAGCTATAAAGAAACAATCCTACCATTTGCAACAATATGGAAGGAGCTGGAGGATATTATACTCAGTGAAATAAGCCAGGTAGAGAAAGAGAAGTGCCAAATGATTTCCCTCATTTGTGGAGTATAACAATGAAGCAAAACTGAAGGAACAAAATAGCAGCAGACTCAGAGACTCCAAGAATGAACTAGTGGTTACCAAAGAGGAGGGGTGTGGGAGGGTGGGCAGGGAGGGAGAGAGAAGGGGATTGAGGGGTATTATGTTTAGTACCCATGGTGTGGGGGTCATGGGGAGAACAGTGTAGCACAGAGAAAGCAAATAGTGAATCTGTGGCATCTTGCTGCACTGATGGACAGTGACTGCATTGGGGTATGGGTGGGGACTTGATAATATGGGTAAATGTAGTAACCACATTGTTTTTTCACATTAAACCTTCATAAGAATGTATATCAATAATGTCATAATAAAAATTTTTTTAAAATACTACATATACAAGAGTTAATTTCCAGAGATAAACATCAAAGCTCTAGACAAACTAATTAAATAAGAGATTTGAAATGCATCCACTCAGTATTTTTTTTCTTATGAATATATATTTTATTTGCAGAAAGATTGTTTGGCTCTCTTACAAATCTGTCTTGCTGTTACTTATATTACTGTCTTGTTCTTTCATTGTGATTTATATTCCTTCCTTCCTTATAAACATTTGTCAAAGTATTTTTCAGACTAGATTGTATCCTTTTCTTCTAGTCCTTGGTGTGCAAATTCTTCTATTTGTTGTGTCTGCTAATACTTTCCACAGTGATTCATTTCCTCAAACAGATTATAATCTCTAGCTACAAATCCATCTCTACCAGGGGCTGATTTGGGAGTTTATGCTGTGTACTCAGGATATAAAATCTTAACCACAGCTTAGTTCCACATTTGCCTGTGCCTAGACTGGATGGGTTTTACCATATCTAGAACAGTTTTAATGAATACCTCAATTTAGGATCATTTGAGGCAAACAGATGGAACGAATTTGGACTCCACAGCTACCCACAGGCTAGGGGCTGGCTTCCTGTTGGTGATTTCTTTTCGCCCAAGCTTCCTTGTGGTTCACTAGGCAGGGTCAGTGGCTGTTTTTCCTACTTTGTGTAAAGGTCTGCTCCTTATGCCCCACGGCCATATGCAGGACAGTCAGAGTCAAGTCTCTTGGCCAGGACATTCTTCCTCCACAGTCATCGGAATGCCAGCCCCCCACACTCAAGCATAATACCCAGTTTCAACATGTCCACTAGCTAGCAGGAGCTCACAATTTATCCTTGAAATCAACACACTTGGAAAATTGCAAGGGAGTGTTATTACTAAGAATAGTGAGCCTATCCTTAGCCAACCATGTTTGTGGTATGAATGGGGTAACCCTACAGTCACCCTGAGGTATAAGCTGCTTTGGCTTCTGCTCCTGCTCACTAGTCACTACCCCACATTTTCCATTCCTTTTCTATAGTCTGGAGGTTTTACTGTCAATCTGTAGGTTGACAGTGCATCCAAAACTTCCATTGCTGTGTTTTGATCATTTGCATATTGGGAGGAAACTTGTTTTGATATGTCAACCTAAAGTGTACTCCTTTGTTTAATATATGAAAATCTTCCTAATCTTCCATTGTTTACTGCTCCTTGTGAGTTTCGATCAGATTTATTAGTTATTTTCTTATCACTGTAATTACATTTATTTGAATCATAGACTAAAAGGTGAAAAGTAAAGAAATTTTCCTTTTCCTTCCTTGAAATAGTTGACTGAATTTTGTCTAATACTATGTGGTTTCTGAATGTTCATCATTCCTAGGGTAAAGTAAAAAGTAATTATTTTATTTCTTTCAAAAGGATCAAACCAGTACTTTGAATGTGAATTCATTACTGATATGCACAATGTTTACTAGTATGTTATTATTATTTGGCATCTAATTTTAGCTGTAAAACTACTTTGGCAGTCAGATTTACATCTAATTACTCATTACCTAGAGTCAAGATTCCATTCCATGTGAGTAGGATTAGCGAAAGCCAAGAAAGTTCTGAATAGACTAAAGCACCAAGTAAAGTAACAGAACATGACATTGACACACAGAGCGAAGCAGGCCTGTTTTTTAATCAGAATTAAGTCAAAATGGGCTCTAGGGTTTCGGTTCACGATGGAAGCTTGGTTACTGAACTGAGGCAAAAGGTGGATGAGCCAAACACATCAGACAGAGGGCACACATATGCTGAATTTAGGCATACATGGCACAGCCGCAGATTGAATGTGCCAGTGGGTCATAAGCCGTTAGAGAAGAGGTCATAGGCTGTCGGAGCTGATTCATTGTGTTACACCTACTCTTCAGTCTCCTATTTGTTGTTCATTCCTTTAGACATACATTCCTTCTTTTCAACGTGATCATCTGGTTACCTTTAAAGATTCTACAGGCCCAGACAGAGTGCTCAGGACTGCTGAGGAGAGGCTTGGTTCAAAGGCAGCATTTGGCGGTAAGCCTCCAGTAATGGAACTTGACTTTATTATAGTCTGGTAACTGCCTCCCCTACCTATTCTGCTTCTTTGGTTCCAACTTTTCCCTAGTGACCATACTCTAGCTTTTCATCCTCCTTTTATATTTCCATCTGAGTTCCTCCTATCACCAACCCATCCTGATGCACTTTTGTTCAACAAGGCTTTTTACTTTCCTACACTGAGGAGAGGTCTGTAAACCCTATGTAAGTCATTGATGTGTTAAACTTCTTGGCTTCATCTTATAAAAGTATATTTTAGAGCCCAGGCCTGGAGTAAAATAGAGTTAAAACTTCATTTACTCTATTGATGAAAGAAAATATTATGTCCTCTTTTTCTGTACAGTCTTTTGATTACTTAAAAAAGTATCATATGTCTGGTAGTGTCAATACAGTCACTACTTCTCTGACTTTAATGATATGTTAACCTGAACATTGAAAGTGAAACTGTACACATAATATAAACACACAGAAATGACACAGAAACATGCTCGTGTGTCTCATCTAACCAACATTTTTAAATCACGCACTCTAGAATATTCTAATGGATGCCCCTGTTCTCTTCCCTCTCTTTGACTTCCTAGCCTATCTGTACAGGTTAGGATTCCTTGACAATAAGTCAATTCATGCTCTGTTGAACAAATATTCTTTTTTCCATTTATTTGATCTCAACACCTGCCTGTTTGCTTTGTCCTGCCCAAACAGAATTGTAGAAGTTATCCCTTCACCAAAAATGTAAATCTTAAGCCTTAGCATAGCATACAAGGTAAGTGATCTGTTTTAACTGCTGCTTAGTCCCTTTACACTTTACCTTTCAGTGACCTCCAAATCCTAGTAGTTATAGCAATACACCAAGTTATTTTTTGTCTTGAGCCTTTGTGCCAGCTTTCTTCTTTCCCTGGCATATCCTCTTTTTCATTACTGAGTAGTACTCCACTATACAAATTACCACAATTTATTTACCAGTTGATGGACATTAAAGCTGTTTCCAGTTCGGGGCTATCATGGATGAAAATTTAAAAATAGAACTGCTATAAACATTTGCACACATGAATTTGTAGATGTATGTTTTTATTTCATTTTGGGAAATACCTAGGAATGGGATTGCTGAGTCATGTGGTAAGAGTATCCTTACCTTTAGAAGAAACTTCAGAACTGTTTTTCAAAGTGGCTGTATTACTATATATCCCCACCAGCAACATATGAGAGTCAGTTGCTCAGTATTTCTGACAACTTGGTGTTCTCAGTATTTTTAATTTTAGATGTTCTTGTGGCATGTAGTAGCATCTCATTTTGGTCCTAATTTGCTTCTAATGAATGATTAATACTTTTAAGAATCTTTTAATATGCTTATTTAGATTCTGAGTACAAATTCTTTATCTGATATTCTCTATGTAAAGATCTACTCAACGAATTCTCTTAGTATTCCTGGTACAATGTAGAGCATAGTTTTTGAAGCCATGCTACCAACCCTTGATTATTACACCCACATTTCATGTAAGAGAATAAGTAAGCCAGGATTATTTTGGATTTCTCTCCCTAGTGGCTGAACCCAGTCCAAGAAGATACATTATAGTATCTTGCTGCTTTCTTTTTAACCTCATGAAGAATTTGGTTAATTACTTTCCTTTAAAAGTCTTTATCAAAGTCAAAGGATTTGGAACTGAAACATTAATGGAGTTCTTTGTGGTGGGGAGAGTGATTAGCGTTAATGTAGGGGAGAATCACAAGGAAGCAAATTTTGATTAAGCAGAAGAAAACTTTCTAACAAAGAGCAGAAAGATGTAGAAAGAAGAGGCTGAAGATGGTAGTTCAGGTGTGGGCTGGTATTTTGCTCACTATGTGATCCTAGACAACTTACCTAAAATAATTTTTGATCTCTACATGAAAGGATTTTTGCAAAGGTTAAATGGGATAATATATGTGAAAAGTCTATGCAAATGTAATAAAATTAACAGTACTAACAGTTGTAGCAGAAGCAGCAGTAATAGAAATGAAAATAGGTGTAGGAATTAGTATTGATCAGCATTCAACATGCTGCCTGAAGAAGGACTGCGCTTCCTGCCTCCAGTCCGTAGCCGGTTATGGAAAGGAATCTACTGTACAGAACTTCAACCATCTGTTTCTCTAATGTTCTTTCCCAATCTAAGCCTCTGTACCTTCAGGATCGTCAATTCACTGCATGCTTTTACTGGTCTCAGCAGTGTTCTATTGTCATTACCACAGGAAGCAGGGACAACATGTAAAATAAAAGGTAGTGAGATATTTGAAGTATTCTAATTGTGAAAGCTGTTCATCTAATTTCTACCACCTTCTTCAAAACAGTATCAGTGAATAACATAGGATTCAGCATTAGTCATTTTTAGGAATACTGAACTGAAGTTGATCTTTGTGAAAGCACAGATTTAAATTGTAGACACCAAGCTCACATTCTGGAATGCTTGGGAGCAAAGACTTCCAGGGCCACTGATATTTTTCACAAAGTTCTTATGCTGATCAACTGCTATAGCTGAGTAAATCAGTAATCAAGGAGCAAATAAAAGCATAAGGTAAATGAATGATATTATTTATAAAATGAATAAATTTCAAAAAGTGTATATTTTTATTATATCCAAAGACATGGACAAATATTCAGGGGGGAAATGGGATATTTCATGCATACAGTTTTATAATTTAAAAGAATTAATATTGTTAGGAATAAAGGTTTTAGGGATTATCAAATATCTAAAATGTTTAAAACACTTATATTTAATAATTTGGAAACATGTTTAAGCTAATAACCATCTGCCTTAAAAAAAAAATTTTGTATTTCTACTTTAGAAATAATACCTGGTCATTACAGAGAGTTAATGAAAATGGTATACATTTTTGTGAAAAGAAGAAAATGAATCATACCACTAAACATAACCACTGTTAATATTTTTGTGTATTCCTTCTATAATATACATGTATGTACCCATATATGTACATAATAATAAAATACATACACAAAAGACATACATTTAAAATCCTGCTTTTATTAAATAGTTTTTAAAATACTACTTTATAGTTTCCTAAGAGTATTCCCTGTATTTATATTTTAACATATTTAACTGTATTCCTTCCTGTTGAACATTTAGGAATAAAACATAGGACTTATTTAAGCATGTAAGCCTGTTAAATCCCATTCTGAACTCTCTTGTGTGTGTATGTTTTTGATCTCCAAATGCAGTGTAAGTTTGGGTTGGCTCAGAGAGTCGAGGTCTTTTTATATGAAAGTCCAGTTGTCTGCAGAAAGCTGGGTCATCATGGCCCTATCTCTATCACAGTTTTCTTCCTCTCCAAATATAGCCATGGTCTGATGAGGAATTCTTCCAAAGAAAGAGGAGAAAGCAAATCACACTGTGTTCTAATAAATGTAAAATGTCACACATTCACAGATTATAATAGAAATCAGTCTGGTCACTGCTTTAAGAGGGAAGTTCATTTAAGGTAAGTAATCTCTTACCAGAAAAACAAGTTCTTTATCTGGAAACAAACACTCTTAAAATGAATAAAAGAACTTGAAGATGCAGTGTGGTACTTTCTGCAGAGGATGTTTTAAGAAAAACTAATTTGATCTGAGAATGTAGACACAGAAATACCAGCTGGAAAATGTTGAAAAGGAAAAACCTTAAGAACCATATTTCCCTTAGGTTTTTGGGAAAACTAACCTCATAATTGCATACATAAAACAGAGCTTAATGGCTAGCTCAGCTAGGTCAGAAATAAAATAATCCAAATGAAAACTGAGAAGTGTGGTTAGTAATGAGAGCACACAGGCTAGCTTGGAATGGGAAGGGGGACTGAGGAAGAGGCTCAAAACCGTCCTTTCCCAAAGCCCATAGATATTGAAGGACAGCTGCTCCTTGCAGGTTATTCCCCTACTTTAGGGTGTTATTGGCTATTGGCTTAATGGTTAGATAAGCAGTATTAACTAGAAGCAAAAATGTTGACTTTTCCGTTCACTTGAAAACCAAATTAGAAGATCAGAAAATTTTATCACAAGGGACATGAATAAAGCAAACACAGAGCCTGACTGTTGTTCCAGAGTGTTTTACATAGATTAACACATTTAATCCCCACCACAGCCCTGTGAAAATCTCCAGTGGCAGCACAGGGAGGTTAAGTCACCTACCCAAGATCACACGTCTCAGAAATGGTGAAGCCACAATTCCAACCTTCTGAGGCTCCACCACCTTTGCTGGTTGGTTTAGTCTTGTCTATATGCTCTCCCTCTCTTGGTTCTTTTTAAAGAAGTGCTGCTACTGCATATGCCCTGGCATACCTGACTGCTGCGTACCCTGCCTTTGCTCTGCCACAGGTCAGGGCCAAATGATGAGGAGAGATGGTTCAGTTCCAAGGATAAGGGAGGTGCCCAGTATGCGGTGAACTAGAGCAAGAGGTAGTGTGGATTCACCTCCCCTGCTCCCCTGACTATGGTTAACTATCCAGTAAAAAGCAGAATCACAGCTGAGCATGTGACTCAGAAAAATCACTTCAAAATTGTTTAGCAATTAGCATGACACTCAGAATAAATAAAAATGAAAGAATATATGTGTAAGCAGAATTTTAGGCTAGACAAAAAAGAGGGGGAAATGAACTTCACTTCTTCCTAGCCCTATGCCTTTTCAGTTATTGTGAAAGTTTTAAGAGAAGAAACCTGTTGTAATAACAGTCTGACCTCCTGTCAGACAAAGGAAAAGATAAAACCTTATGGATTTGCATTTTTCATCTGTCTTAGAATTTAAAACTTTCAATTGACATTCTGATGATGAGGTTATCCAATTTTTAGGTACCTTGGTGAATACAACTCCATCATTTATATAATTCTTATTAAAGCCTAGGGTTGATTTTCAAATGTGGGAGAAGAAGCATAACCCGAAATTCTGGTTTAAAAAATTACACTTTAATTTTTGTTATTTTTAGCGCTCTACTAATTGTTAAATTTTAAATGATTCTTCTATTAGTCCTTGCTTACTGCTGTACTTTTATTTATTTACTTACTTTTATTAAGGTACCATTGATATACACTCTTATGAAGGTTTCTCATGAAAAACATTGTGGTTACTACATTCACCCATATTATCAAGTCCCGTCCATACCCCACTGCAGTCACTGTCCATCAGTGTAGTAAGATACTGCTGTACTTTTGACATTTACTATGGTTTTGGTTCTTGTGGGCTGTTAGAGATTACATTGAACAGTTGAGGCTTTTTCTCAGATTGTATAAATAGATCATTTGCAGCAGTCAAAATGTGAGGAATACATACTGTTTCTATTTCGGAAAATCCCTGTAGAACTGGTCCATTTTTTTTCTAAAAGAAAAAGTTTGTTTCATTGTTTACTTTAGCTATAAACTCCCACTTACTCTATTTGGGGCAGGGGCTCTGGAGGGTGGGGTGTGTAAGTAATATGAAATCAGGCAGAGTTTGGGAAGTAACCCAAATGATTAAAATATCCAATGTGGAGTTTTTTCAGTTATTCCATCAATCAATTGTTATTTCCAAACATAAGTGGCTCTAACAATATATGCAAGCTTTTAGCATTTGATTCTATTTTGGAGAAAACAAGTTTAATTCTGAAGAAAAAAACTTGTCATGTGTTAGCTGAGTTCTTTTAAAAGATCCTGGTATTTTTAATTATAAGCATAGTTCTCTCTGCTTCTGTGGTTCTCAGCCATATGAATATGTTGTGCTTATTTATTTTGTACTGTATTCCATTTCATTAGCTCAACAGATTGAAGACCACTAACTTCAAAGTAAAGCAATAAATTTATTAAAAGCACAGAATGTAATTTTCTGTAGCTAAATCAAATAAAATCTATTAATACAGGTCTGCAACAACTTTTGTGAGACTCTTGGCTTCATATGTGTTTCAGACATTTTAAAAATACATGCTTTTCTATCCTGCACATAATAGTCTCAACAGGATCTAAGGAAGCACCCTATAATCAAATATATTAATATATTTGCAACAAAATATGTAAGTAAAATAAATAAAGAATGTAAATAACCTCACAGTACTTGAGGCAAGTTTTTCTGCCTAATGAATTTACACCAAAATTATGAAAAAAGCACTTATTCTTCAGAATTTTTGCATTTTGGATTTGAAGAGATGATAGACTTATAATGATCCCACAAGACATCTTAAGGTGAAAAATATATTTTTCTCTAGTTATAATCTATACTATGCCCAAAATAAAATAAATTTTGAAAGATTGTTTTTTGAAGCAAATCATTTAAAAGGGTAAAGAAATCAATGTCTTGTTGTTAACAACCATTTGATCAATAAATATGAGAGATGCCCTCTCAAAAAAAAAAAAAAGAAATTAATGTCAAACTTATCTTTTTTATCCCAATTTCAGATACATTGAAATGTCTTAAAAAAATACAATTTCTGGTATATTATAAATATTGACACTTAAAAATGGAGCTGTTATACTGTTCTTTTACAATGTCTCTGATTCTAAAATATTTGGTATCTGTCATCACCTACTTTACAAATATATGATTTACTATGAAATGATATGGTACCTGAGATTTGCCTTAAAAACCCTAGCAAAAAAAAGAAGTGGGGGGGGGGGCCAGGGGGTCAAATAAAGTAGGATTTTCAAAATAGTAGTAATTGTTGAAGTTGGTGATGGGGGCTCAGTTTATCATTCTATTTTGGGACATGTTTGCAAATTTCCATATTAACGGAACATTTTTTAAAAAAATACAGATGAACAAGTTCTGCTTTAATAGTCTTAAATATTACATAATTCCTTTTTCTCTTTAAATCTGGATTGCCATTCCACTCCTATATACTTTTTTCTTAATGTAATGTTCAAGATTAAAAGTTTCGATCACCTTATCATACTTCTCTGTAACCCTAATAGTCATATAAAATGAATTTTAAAATGTTATTTTCTATAATCCTCAAGCTATGACCATTGCAATTGTTTTCTCAATTGAGTTTTTGATAGCATCATAATTAATACATAAAAGAAATATATTACTTAAAATGTATGCAGTTATGAAAAATGAAGGGAATTTTCCAAAATTTCCAAAAATCTTATTGGAATTACACATCTTAAGGAGATGGATTTTTTTCAAATCAGTATTTCCTTACATTGATGAATATTACTAACTACTAGAATGAGACAGGGCTCTTGCCTCATCAATTCTATTCTTATTTTTTAATATTTTAGATTTAAATATTTTTAAATATTCCTATATTTTTAAAATCTCCATTTTTAGTGCTGAGGAACTGTATCTATCTACATAGAGTAGATAAATATTGTTGTAGCAATGTCATTTTGGAGTCCTTCCAAGTTATGCACACAAAAATCCTACAATAAACTACTGTTAAAATATCAATTATTAAAAGTTACTTCAATTTATATTAGCTGAGATATTGGATTAGGTCTTCCTTTGATTCTAATGAAAACAAATAACTGGAAAACACCTCACTTGCAAAAGTGATTGTTACCCATCATTAGAATAATTCACTTTCTCAACACCAATTTCAATACTTCAAATTTTCCTTTTGTTTTCTTCCCTGGAGGTGTTTATACCTTAACATTATAGTAAAATTTGTGATGTCTGAGATACGCTTTTCTTCTGTAAAGAGGGAGATAAGCCATTATAAAGATCTCCTGGGGAAGAGTTCAGGTGAAGACTGAGATCTAGTAAATGATTCCTTTAAAATAGTCACATCTTCCTCTCTCACTCTTTTTGACTTAAAATCACATTTTTTGTTTAAAAACCTGCAAAAGTAATATAAATTGGTTAGGAGAATGAAATAGTTGTTTATAATATTACTTCCTCATCCCCAAATGTGAAGGCAAGTTTAAATGGTCGATTAGAAACTGGGTAAAAGGCCTACTTGAAATTAAGAAGCAAACCAAGTATAAAATCTAAGCAGTAAGAGGAACAAAGGACCATATTTAACCACAGCCAAAGTAGAAAAAGGTTCTTTGCAGTGTGATGTGAGTTGACAGGGAAAAGTCTCCAAATATTTTTTCTCTTTTAAATTTCTACTGAATTCTAAGTTTCTATGTTGGAAATGAGTCAGCTTATTCCAAGAGGCTAGGTTGGAGTAGAAGATGCAAATGTTACTGGAGTGAGCAAAGCAAAATCCTGTAGAGGTGTGCCAAGGTAAAAGCAACAAAGAGGTGGAGGGGTCAGAGATTCATCAAAGTCAAAGGAAGCCAAAAGTGAGCTGTCAAACCTCAGCTACTGAATCAATAATCTGGGGCATAGAGAAGGAGCAGACCCAGTTGATTTGGGAACAAACAGGGTGGCAATGAAAGGGAATTCCAGTGAATGATATATTTTCTAGAATCTGAGTGTCTAGGCTCTAGAGACCTCACAGGTATTTATTTTTATCTTGCTTTCATAAATATTTCATAACATCCATTACCAAGAATAGTCATGGGTAATTTTTCCTGACACAAAGGGTTTTGATAGAAGAATTCTAACAATTAAGAGTTTCATCCCCTTGAGTTAAATCATCTTGAACAGCATCTGGTAAAATGTAAATGTGCCTGGAAAAGGATGAGTTATCAGATTCTTAGCTAGGGTGAAGTAACAACCTTAAAATAATCTGTATGGTGGTGCTTCCACAACTTGTCAAAATGTATTTTGTCCTTAATACTCATTCAGTTTTACTGTATGTAAATTACACTTTGCGCCTTACAGTTTTTAGGGTTGAAAGAGGAATTTTTAGTTGAGAGACAACTGGACTGAGTGGTTTCCTTAAGTTTGATGTTCTCGAGATTTTCTCAAGTCCATTTCGATCCATGCAACACTTCTTTAGGAGTGTATTGGTTTCATTTCCTAGAATGTTTAACGTTTTTAAAACTTAAATATTTTCATTAAAAAATTTGGAAATGGTTAAAAATAATCAAATCTATGAACATTATTATTTTTCTTCCTTATTTACTTTATCATACAACTTTTCCGTCCTTATGTCAGGTAGCTAGGCAGACATGAGCAGGTCCCACCCTGTCCTGACAAGGTCCTCCCCCTCTCCACCTTCCCCCTTGTCACCAGATGGAAGAACATGCCCCCAAACCCTCCTTTTTATGGTTCAGACTCCTGCCCTATCAGAGCCAAACAAGATGTTAAAAAGCCCAATGCGGCTTCCAGACCACCAACACAGGCTGGCTGCAGGTGCACTGAGACCTAGAAGGTGACCTGGAGCTAACTTGGGGTTCATTAGACCATGATTGTAATAAATTCACATTATGGTTCTCCCTGCCCTCGACCCCCTGCTACCCCCCCACAGCACTGGATACTTATGGGTAAGCTCTGCACACTAGGAGAAAAGTTACATAGCATGAAACTGTCAATCAACATGTCAATCAAATGAGGTAAGAAGCAGAGAGGAACTTGCCACCATTTTAGAGGAAATAAAAACCAACCCTAATCCTAATAGTGGGAATGCTTTCCAGGCAGCTGCTCTCTCCCCTTCTCCAGAGTGTGCTTTCCCTTAAACTCCTGCCACCTGAACTGTTCTAAGTCTTTCTCTTGATTGAATTTTTTCCTTCAAGAAGACAAAAAACTGAGGCCTACACAAGTGGTAACTCTTAGATGTAACCATTTTTAACAATTCTTTTTCTATCCTGTGCACACGTTCAGATATATGTATCTTTTTCTGTTTAACCAAATTGTATCATGACTAACATACTATTCTGTAACCTGCTTTTTTTATTTACTGACATATTGCAAATATCCTTCCATTGCTCAGACATTAATGTTTTACGAGTCTGAATCTTATTCTGTTGAAAGAATGTACTGCAATTTTTAAAAAATCAGCTCTTAACTGATTTACTTTACATTTGTTCTAGTTCCTTATAATTTCAAAAATGCTATTAAAATATTCTTGAACATGTATCCTTGCTCATTTATATGAATATTTCTGTTGGAAAGATATTAAGAAATGAACTTATTGAGTCAAAGGGTGTGTGTATTTTTACTTTTTTTTTTGATAGGTACTATTTTATACTCTTATACATAGAATATGAGTATTCTTTTCTCCACTACGATGTTTTGAATTTTTCCCTATTTAATAAATAAAAGGGGTATTTTACTTTAAATTGCATTTCTTCACTCATTAGTAAAGTATTTTAAAATATATTTATTGGCCATTTATATTTATATTCCTACACTTGCCTGGTAAAGGAAACCAGAATATGCCACCCCAAAATATGCCATGTTGGCATACTGATTATTTTGAATTAAAGGCACTTAAGAAACAGCCGATACAAGAAGAATACTCTGACCTTCCTTTTTCTTCCTGAAAGCAGGAGATAAAACTGAAGTGAAAAGCACCCTCCCTGTACCAGAAGGAACGAAGACATTCTTATTACCAGAGATGGAAAATTTGGAGCCAAGAAATCTGTACAGACGTTGTTTAACCCTTATCTTCCTCATTGCTGCTTCATCATTTACTACCCCTAGTCACGTGCCTTTGTCTTGTCAATTCTTTACATATTTATTGTTTCTTTGTCTAAAAGGTATAAACACTTCCTGCTCTGGTCACTTCTCTGGGTCTGTGTTCTCTTGTGAAGCTTCCACGTACATTATGCTTTTTTCATGTTAAGCTGTCTTATGACAGTTTGATCCTTAGGTCCAGTTGGAGACCCTAAGAGGACAGTTTTCCTCCCTGCACTGCTCATGTCTATGACTATTTTATCAATCCCACTCTCTGTAGGAGCAATTTGTTTAACAGGATATAAATTGTTTCTTATACATTGCAAGTATTTTCTTTAGGTCTTGTACCAATAAAGTCATATAAAGATTGGACTTTTGCCTGGGTATAGAGGCAATTTAATAATTTATTACAAATTGAGAACATAATGGTTAGAATCACAGACTTTTGCTGCTACTGACCACCAGCAGTTGCACACTGAATACCTGACCTAAGGCTCAGTCTCTGTCTATGTTAACCAGAGATAATAATGTCTACTGCATGAAATTTCTGTTTGATACAGTGTGTGTGCTTGGCCTGGTTCTGTAGATACTTAATAAGCATAATGATTGTGTTGAATATTTTAATTATCATGTTCTCCAGAACTTCCAGATCCTGCTTCATCTTGATTTGAACTCAACTGTCATTGTTCTGACAATTAAAGAGACATAGTTTTAGAAAAATTATGATATATTAGTTGTGAAGAGGATGAAGGTAAGTTTTCCTTTACTATAAATAACTTTAAAAAAGCAGAGTATTTTCATGTTAAAACATATAATATTTAAATGTTTCCTTCATAATATTATATTTAAATTGCTGCTACAGCCATAAGAAGTACCTATCATCAACAAATGTTGTGTACCTATTTTATACCAGGTGAAAGATGTGTGGATATTTATCTTTTAAGTAGTGTCTCATACAAGTGCAGTAGTCAAATTTTTATATTCTGTATTACTTTGTATTCTAATATATTCTATATTTAATAGAGTTTTAATATAATTAGAAAATTTTAAACTATTTGGCCACCATCGTCATACATTGTGGGCTTGTAAACTGATCTAACACATTTGCAAGGTAATTTGGCAGTACATGTGCTTTGTTGAAGATGTTGTTGATCTTAAGATACAGTTTTATCACAAAGAAAGAAATAAAACCTGACATACTTTCACACAATGATTTTTTCATTTGTAACATTTATTTTACATTCATTGAGTTATCTGAGACTTCTTTAGCTGTGAAATTTTATTATTTATAATTCTGGTGTATATTTAAAAAAGGAAAAATATAAGAAACATCTTTGAATTCAGAACTCTTCTGAATCACTTTTTTATTTGTAAACATATGTCCACATTTTCCCATTTGAGACTTCTTTAGATATGAAATTTTATTATTTATAATTCCAGTGCATATTTAAAAAGGAAAAATATAAGCAAACATCTTTGTATTCAGAACTCTTCTGTATTGGTTTTTTTTTTTTTTCATTTCTTTTTTTTTTTTTTTATTGAAGGGTAGTTGACACACAGTATTACATTACATTAGTTTCAGGTGTACAACACAGTGATTCAACATTTATATACATGATAATTCTAGGTACCAGCTATCACCATACCAAGTTGTTACAATATTTTGACTATATTCCTTATGCTATACATTACATCCTGGTTACTTATTTATTTTACAATTGGAAGTGTATTTATATATATATATATATTTTTTGTGAGGGCATCTCTCATATTTATTGATCAAATAGTTGTTAACAACAATAAATTTCTGTATAGGGGGGTCAATACTCAATGCACAATCATTAATCCACCCCAAGCCTAATTTTCGTCAGTCTCCAATCTTCTGATGCATAACGAACAAATTCTTACATGGAGTACAAATTCTTACATAATGAATAAGTTACATGGTGAACATTACAAGGGCAGTCATCACAGAAGCTTTCGGTTTTGTTCATGCATTATGAACTATAAACAGTCAGTTCAAATATGAATATTCATTTGATTTTTAAACTTGATTTATATGTGGATACCACATTTCTCTATTATTATTATTTTTAATAAAATGCTGAAGTGGTAGATAGATATGAGATAAAGGTAGAAAACAGAGTTTAGTGTTGTAAGAGAGCAAATGTAGATGATCAGGTGTGTGCCTGTAGACTATGTGTTAATCCGAGCTTGACGAGGGCAATAAACATCCATGTATGCAGAAGATTTCTCTCAGAACATGAGGGGGGAGGTTCTAAGCCTCACCTCTGCTGCTCCCCATTTTCTCACCAGATGGCCCCCTGCGACTGTGCCTGTCTTAGGTTGTTCCTCCCTTGAGGAATCTTACCCATCTCTGGCTAACCAGTCATCTTCCGGGACCATACAGGGAAATGTGAAGTTGGTAAGTGAGAGAGAGGCCTTATTGTTTGAAAAGGTTAGCTTTTTACTTCTTTGCATATTTATGCCCTGTGGCTTCTATGCCCAGCATTTGTCTTGAGGTGTCTTTACCACTTGGAAGAATTATGATACTCGGTAAATTCAACATGTGGCACGAGTTCTATTTAAAGGTTGTGATTAGGTAGGAAGAAGAAAAGCTATAGAAGTAGCAGGCAGAAGAAAACCTGGGAAGATTGTTTATTTCTTTGACATATATTCTTGTAGAGTAACTTCAGCATGGATAGGTTTTAAACTACTAATTAAATTGTGTACACACATTAACATAATAGGAATATAGTTACCTAACCAAAGCATACCTGTAATTACCAGCCATCTCCAGTGAAACCAAGAAAACCAGTTAGGCACCTTAGGCATTTGTGAAAACTTATCTATGATATGGTGGATATTGTCCAACTGAACTTGAACAGTCTGAGAGAATTCAGATAAATTAGAACAACCCATTCCTGGGGACTGTTCACATCCCATATGTTCTTTTAACAATAAATAGTCTGTGGTTGTAAGATTTTGGAGTGCTACAATTTGCACTTCTCCTAATTCTTGGTTGAGTTCCAACAGTATAGATCCAGTCCAACTTGTTGTTTTACTGTATGCACAGGCCAGCTTAGATATCTCCTTCCTCATTCCCATGGCAAGTCCAGGAACTGGTGGGATGAGTGCATCTACACCTGTGGCAGTGCATGGATCTTTGTTGGGGTTTTTTTTTTTTTTGCTGATCATCTTCTGTCATGAGTCTTCCCAAGAGTGCTGATGTTGGAAGTTCTTTTTCATATCATATCTTAGTTCATTTTCGGGGTAGCCAAATTAGGCTTTGATCCTCTGTATAAACACAAACAGACCCTTTGCCTACACTTTTATATGCCCTTTATATCATTGTGTAGAACTCATTGGAGGTCACCACACAGGAATTGTTTTTTTTTTTTTTTTATCATTAATCTACACTTACATGATGAATACTTTGTTTACTAGGCTCTCCCCTATACCAGGTCCCCCCTATATACTCCTTTACAGTCACTGTCCATCAGCGTAGCAAACTGTTGTAGAATCACTACTTGTCTTCTCTGTGTTGTACAGCCCTCCCCTTTCTCCCACCCTGCTATGGATGCTAATCTTAATACCCCTCTTTTTCTGCCCCCCCTTATCCCTCCCTACCCACCCATCCTCCCCAGTCCCTTTCCCTTTGGTACCTGTTAGTCCATTCTTGAGTTCTGTGATTCTGTTGCTGTTTTGTTCCTTCAGTTTTTCCTTTGTTCTTATATTCCACAGATGAGTGAAATCATTTGGTATTTCTCTTTCTCTGCTTGGCTTGTTTCACTGAGCATAATACCCTCCAGCTCCATCCATGTTGCTGCAAATGGTTGGATTTGCCCTTTTCTTATGGCTGAGTAGTATTCCATTGTGTATATGTACCACATCTTCTTTATCCATTCATCTATAGATGGACATTTAGGTTGCTTCCAATTCTTGGCTATTGTAAATAGTGCTGCGATAAACATAGGGGTACATTGGTCTTTCTCATACTTGATTGCTGCATTCTTAGGGTAAATTCCTAGGAGTGCAATTCCTGGGTCAAATGGTATGTCTGTTTTGAGCATTTTGATGTACCTCCATACTGCTTTCCACAATGGTTGAACATGTATTGCTTTTTTATTTGTAAACACATGTTCACATTTCCCATGTAATTTACCTTCTGTGCCATAAAGGGTAAAATGTTATGTCCTTCCTTCAAAGTGAACTCCAAGGGGCTACCACCCATTTTGTAAAGTTTGAGACATACAATTTCTTCATATTATCAGAAGGTGTCAATGGAAGGTTTTTGGAGAATAACCAAACTCTATTTCTTCTTCAAATGGTCCCTAACAGTCTTGTTGACTGAACTGGGAAGCATCACAGTTCTCCAGTTGTTGCTACCAGATATAATCACCACATTCACACACACAGGCAGTGACAACCAGGTCAGTGACTGATGCCTGGCAGAGAGGGATGTTTGATATGTGGGTTGTAGGTTACCTTCTGATTTAAGAGACTTAAAATGTAAAAAAGTATGTATCACAGAACCAGTGAAATATTGTGTGCAATGGTAAACAAATATATATAATATATAATATGTATTATACAAAATTAACGAATTGTATCTTTTGATTTTCTTACTAGCTTGCTAGTAATCTACCTTGAATAACAATAAGTGCAGTAAAGTGTGTACTCAAATATGTTCACACAATGTTATTTATACTCATAAAAATTAAAATATTCTCTCTGGCTATAGAGAAATTGTTGAATAAGGTATCATAAATTTACACAGAACACAAAATGTGCAGTAGGATTTCAAATATATAAATAAAATACAAGTTTATGTTTGTAAAAAAGACAGGAAGAAAATACATCAAAATGTTATCACTAAAATAAAAAATTTTTTAAATGTTATCATTATTTGTGTGGGTGGTTTGGGATTTGATTTTGCTGTTCACTTTCAGGTATGTTGAATTTTTACATTTTTAAAGAATTTCTTTAAAATTTTCTAAAAGTACATACTACTTTTATTGCTAATTTAATAGTATATCATATTTATTATTTTTGAATAAAAATCACAACCCTATATTGTACAAAACATTTTAGTTATTTAGATTTTCCTGGTTATCACATGCTGCAGGCATTTTAAAACCTTGTAAATAGGCAAATGTTTATCAGAAAAACCACCAGCAGTTGCACACTAACTATCTACCTGAAGCTCACATTCTTTCCCAAGATCTTTGGCTGACCACAAAGTGTAATTCTTTCATAACTGTTAGAATATAACATTTCATTCTGAAAGCACCATTGCAAATTAATTAGGTCAACTGCCTTTTTAGTTCCAAGCATTTTCGATCTCCTTGGTGATCTAGAAATAGTAAGGCATGTTGTCACTGAAGTATCACCTGCCTAGTCCTGTGAATGCATGAACGATAGAAACTTGCACCAAATAAATCTTGCTTATAACTTTCTCATGGCATTTTCATCACCTCAGTTCCAATAGCTACTCTGTTAATATTATCACCTTTCCTGTTCATACCCAGAAGTGACGTATTACAGAAACAGCAGTCAGGTATTTCAGACAATCCTGATTTCAAATCTCTTCTTTTATCCCCATAAGTACATTTTCTTCATTTTGTGATTTGGAAATTCCAAATCCAAAGTCCTTAAAAGGGAAAGAGGTATGAGGTTTGTTTCAAAATCAAGATAGCAGATTACTACATCCTGGCTTTAGGGAACAAAACAGTTTTATGAATTTTCAGAACATGAGCAACACCCGTATCCAAACACTGTTAAACAAACACATTCCAAAGTCTAAGAACATTTTTCTTTTATTCACACTAATGTTGCTTCTCTCAGTATCTGACTTAGCTAAACAATAGCTTTCACTTACCTTTAGATACGAAAAATGTATTCAAATTAGTTTGGTATTAGGACATGGAGTCCTATGACTGAGCTTGTTTTCTTACCCTGATTAGAAGATCTTGGGGGAGGTTATTTAAATGATCCAAAACTTGGTTTGCCAGGTTGTAAAGTGCATAAAATGATAATATTTACCAGAGGAAATAGTAGGCCTTTGGGTGGATCACTACAATTTGACCCAACAGCTGGAAAAAACATTTTATCTTTATAGTCTTATCAGTTGGTATTCCTTTGTTATTCTACCTTTGCTCTGGAAATTCCATACAGAGTACAATCATTCCTGGCCTTTTGAATCTTCTCAGGGTGACTTACCAGTTAGTTTCCAAACTGGTTTTGTAGAGAAAGTGCTGGGGAACACTCCATGTGTGCTATTTGTAGTTGCAGATATTGTGAAGTCAAAAACATGTGTAAATTGGGTCAGGACATTATCTAGACTCTGGGAGCAGGTGGAGAGAGTCTCTTCATATTCCATAATTCAACATGTGTTATTGCTTTTAAATGTGTGAGAAGAGATTATAACTCCTTGATAACTAACACGCTACATACATATTGAGCTTCAGGTATGAAATTTGTGATACACTGTCAAGTTTCACCAGTGGAAACAAAAATTATATTGAGCAGTTTTCTTTGCAATAGGTATTGTCATTATACAAACTTTCAGACCAAATTTCTCTCTATTTTAATGTGTATTTGTTTACCTTTGATAGGAATAGAAGCTTTTCCCAAAAGCTCTACTGCCAACCGTAGAATGCAAAGAATAGCCTTGAACAAGCTGCAGCTGAATAAACTATGTTTTGGATCATAATTGGGGTCAAGAATCACTCTGTTCTCTCTCAGTTTATTACATAAGCCACTTAAAGTCATGCCTTATCAACACAAATCATTCCCCATAGAAAATATTTTATAAGAGGAAAAATAAAATTTTTGATTTTTCAAAATAGTTTTAAAATCTTAGTTTAGGTGTTCAGTGACACTGGTTTCAGGTTTCACCTGAATCCCATTTTATTTCAAAGCATTTCATGACTCACCCTTCTGCACATAAAAAAAAAAGGGTTTAAGAAACCGGTCTCATCTGAATAGGCACTCTGTCTGACTTGGGGAGTTGACTTTCCGAGTCAGCAGCGCTGAGGTCAATTATCTGGAAGTGACGCTGCCAGCATTGGCGGCCCGAGCCGAAGGCCTGGCTACACTTCAGAGTCTGATTATACCAAAGACAAAGGATTGCTGGCATCATCAGTTCCCTGAACAAGCAACAAGTGGGCATTCCATTCCTGGGTGGAATTGGGTGACCTCATGATCCTTCCCCAACTGTGAGAAAGTTACTTTTAGCTCAGCTATTAAGAAACAAAGAAAGGTTTGTGTTTTCTGAAAACTGTAGCTGGAGCTTTTTTGGATTTTTTTTGCAAGATCTTTGTGGAATGAGAAAAACTAAAAATATTTCAAAATACGCTTTGAAATGTTAGCTATTTCTATACAACAAATTCAAAACTTAGTTCTTTAATTAAACATTTATTGTGCTCTCTTAAGTACTGGAGATACAAAAATGAATTACTTGCTGTCCTTAAAGAATACACAGTTTAGTGAATGAACACATACTGTGGGTAAAATTACAGTATTTCCAGAATCTCTTGCCTGGCCTTAGTGCATCTCCATATCAGTTGCTGTTTCCAAGGGGTGGAGAGAAGTAGTCCATCTCCATATCAATAGGTGATTACAAGGTTCGGGAGAGTGAGGGCATATCTGGACCAGAGAGGTGAGGTGGGGTCCCATTTTACAGCCGGGTGGAGAGACACTGGCAAGCACAAGTGAATGACCGCTTGTAGGCAATAAATGGGTTTCTTCCACTTTATTTCTCCCTTTGACTGACTTTGGCTTCAAAGGTAATTTGCCCCAGGCTGGGAACATATTTTATCCCTGGAGATACACCTGGAAATAGTTGGCAATGCCTCTGAACCTGAAATCTGTCTTCAATCAGTGCGACTCTTGGGCAGGCTGCTCCTAGAGATGACAGGGAGATACACAGAATCCCCCCTCCCCCGTGGATAGTGGGGAGGCCCCATTGGCTGCAGCAGTAGAAGGTGCTGTTTCATTGGGCACCACCTATCCATGGGGCTTCCACTTGGGGAGCCCCTAGTGGGAAATTGGTCTAGAGTTAAGTACCTCCTAGACAGGTGTGCCCTTCCCCAGAATTGGGGAAAGGTGGAGACACCAGAAGCTGTGGAATTAGCCCTCTGTGAGATAGAAGACTGCTTAGAGGCCCTGAGTGGCTGTGTAGCATCTGGGATGGTGAGATGTTTCTTTCTCAAGACAGTGGAAAGGGTTAGCAAGGAAAGAGACACACTTCAGCAGGAGAGAGACATACTTTGGCATTGCCTGGAGCAGCTGGACAATGACCTATGGGATGCCCTTAAGAAAGAAAGACAGTTATTGAGAATACAGGTTGTGGATCTGGAAGATACATTAGCAGGGAGGGAGAGAGCTGCAGGAGAATCCATGTTGCAGGAGTTTGTGGGGGAGAGGGAGGAAAGAGCGGTGCCTTCAGCCCCAGAGATGATAGAGGGGGTGGAGCCAAGGGCAGAACTCTTGCTGAGGCCACCACCCAAGGTACCAGCTCCTCCTGTGTTAAAGGCCTGAGTGCTTGTAATTAAGAAAGTAAAAAAGCAACAACAGCAGGCTCCTCAGGGGGAGGAGCTGCCCCTTCCCCATGTTGTGGAGCACTCCATGCTCCCCCCTTACACCCAGGGTGAGCTGGTGGACATGAGCATCTGGTTTCAGCAGAAGCAATTGGAACCTCTGCCTATATGGCTTCTGTGTCTCTGGGATATGTGGGTGGAAAACATTGTTATGTCAGGTTCTGGAATGGGTAGACTGGCTTCCCTGACGAGTTACCCTTCCCTCCAGCAGTGGTTGCAAAGTGTCCATCACACCTCAGGGAATCGGGTGCTTCTGGATTGGCTGACAGCAGCCATCAGGGCAGTTTGGCCTAAGTTTGGTAAAGGGTGATTTACCATACTTCCCCATTAGCTGGAAAATGTATGCAGAGATCCAGCAGGAGTTGGGCATGAAAAATATCATCTATAATATGGGCCCCCAGGGCCCTGATGAGGAGTTGTTCACCATAGGAATAAGAAATCTGCTGCTCCATAGAGCTCCCCCATCTCTCTCTGGGTCCCTAGTGACTATTCTTGCCCCCACATAGGGCAACTCTTAAGTGAGGTACTCGTACTGGGGGAGGTTGAAACAATAAGAGCATGAAAGAGGGAAGTACATGCTATGACTGAAAGGAGAGGTGCAAAGAGCCCTGTGAAGGTCTTGAGGACCCAGATGTGGGTTGATTTGATAAAGGCTGGGGTAGTGAAAGAAAAACTTGATGGGCAGCCCAATAGGATCTTATTAGAACTGTGGAACCAATTAAAGCCAGAGCAGCAGTTCTAGCCACTGAGGTCCAGGACACAGAAGCCAGAGGCAAAGCCCCATGTCTGGCCCATGTCCCTAAAAGAATTCCTAGGGGGGCAGTACTTAGGCTTCACCTGGGCCCTCACTCCCAAAGAATGATGTTTTGGGCTGTGGTTTGACTGGGGGTGTCAAGGCCCCCACCTTGGGGGATGTGGTGGGGACCAGAGGCCACATGTAAAATTAGTAATTCATTGGTTCCCCATGAATATATAATATGTCCTGACAGTGGTGGACATAGGAGCTGAATGTTCTCTGATTTATGGCAACCCTGAGCATTTTTCCAGGACCCCTGCTGTAATAGATGGCTATGGGGATAAGACAATTAGAGTGAAGAAAGCCTAAATCTCATTGGAGATAGGGTGTTTGCCCCCAAAGGAGTATACTGGGTGCATTTCTCCTATTCCTGAATATATTTTGGGGATGGATTTCCTGCAGGGCCTGTGGGTACAGACCATTGCAGGGGAGTTCAGACTGAGAGTATGTGTGGTAAATGCAGTTCTGAGGGGATATGCTCAGCACCACCTGTAGCTCTTCTTGTACCTTGGTGGGTTACAAATATTAAGCAGTATGAGTTGTCTGGGGGTCATAAGGAAATTGGAGAAACTCCACAGGAGTTGGAGAAGGTTGCATCATAAGGCCTATTCATAGTCTTTTTAATTCCCCGGTGTATCCAATGAAAAAGCCAGACAGCTCCTGGCATATAACCATGGATTAAAGGGAACTGAACACAGTCTCACTCCCTTTGCATGCCGCTGTCACCTCTATAGCAACCCTTATGGACACCCTCAGTCACAAACTATGGATGTATCATTATGTTGTGGATCTTGCTAATGCTTTCTTCCCCATTGACATAGTACAGGAAAGTCAGAAGCAGTTTGCTTTCACATGGGAGGCTGGCAGTGGACTTTCACTGTTTGGCCACAGGGATACCTGCAACATCTGCAGGAGAACGGATGGGCTGTGAACAGCACCAAGGTTCAGGGTCTGGGTTTATCAGTAAAGTTCTTGGGGGTTGTCTGGTCGGGTAAGAATAAACTTATCCCAGAAGCAGTCATAGACAAAGTCTAGGCTTTCCCTACCCCTATCACTAGGGCAGTATTACAAGAGTTTTTGGGTCTTTTGGGCTACTGAAGAGTGTTTATCCTGCAACTGGCACAAATTCTGAAGCCCTTATACTAGTTAGTATGAAGGGCATCAGGTGGGACTGGGATGAAACATGTGCAGCTGCTTTTACTGCTGCTAAGCTAGCAGTCGGGGCCATACAGCCTTGAGTATAATGGACTCACCAAGGCCCTGTGAGCTAGATGTTCATGTAACTGAAGATGGTTGTGGATGAGGCCTTTGGCAGCTGCTTGAATGGATGCACCAACCTATTGGATTCTGGTCACAACTATGGAAAGGAGCAGAGATCTGGTGCACCTTGATAGACAAACAACTGGCTGCTGTGTACCACGCCTTGTTGGCAAAAGAGCCCCATCACCAGAACAGCTCCGACTAAGGTAATAACCACCTATCCCATTGTGGAGTGTCTGTGATACTGGACCCAAAGGCCACAGAGTGGCGTTGCACAGAAGCCTATGCTGGCCAAATGGGGCACATACTTACAGCGGCTTAGCACCCTGTCTACTAGTCCCTTAAGTGGAGAACTCCAATGCTTATTGGGGCCAGTGACATATAACAGTGGAAAGCAGGAAGAACTTACTTTTGAGCCATTGGTAGCTGAGAGTCCTTATCGGGAGGGAAAAGCCCCTATACCTGAAGATGTTTGGTAATGAGATGGCTCCAGTCATGGGCAGTCCCCGAAGTGGAGGGCTGTGGCTTTCCATCCTAAGACTGAGACAATATGGATGGAGTATAGTGAATGGAAGAGCAGTCAATGGGCTGAGTTGCTTGCAGTATGGTTCGTGATCACCCAGAAGCCCTCCCCAGTAGCTGGCTGCACTGAGAGCTTGGCCATCTATCAGGGCTTGACCCTGTGGCTACTGACATGATACCATGCCAACTAGTTGGTCAGTCACTGACCTCTTTGGGGCAAGAGTTGTTGCAAGACCTATGGGCCTCTGGTCAGACTAAGACTGTTACTGTATATCATGTGACTGGCCATTTGCCTTTGGCATCTGCAGGGAATGATGAAGCAGATACATTGGCCCAGGTGCATTGGCTGGAAGGAAAGCCTGCCTCTGATGTGGCCCAATGGTTACATCAGCATTTGTTGCATGCAGGGCAAAAGACAGTGTGGGCTGTAGCCCGCTGGTGGGGCTTGTCTTTGATCTTCGAAGAAGTCACCAGAGCCTAGAAGGAGTTTCTTATGTGTTCTAAGATGAACTTACACCAAGTCCCACAGCAACATGGGACAATAGTAAAGGGGCCAATACCCCTTGTCAGGTGACAGACAGACTATATTAGGCCTCTACCTGTATCAGAAGGATATCAGTATGCCATGACTTGTGTGGATACTGGACTATTGGTTGCTTTTCCTGCATGTCATGCAGATCAGCAAATGATCAAAAGGGGCCTAGAGCATCTCTTTGCAGCCTATGGCCAGTCTCAGGTGATTGAGAGTGATCAAGGCACCCACTTTACTGGACATGTGTTACAAGAATGGGTGCAGCCAGTAGGAATAAAGTGGAAGTTTCATGTACTATATAACCCTACTGGGGCAGGCATGACAGAGAGGTACAATGGTTTCGTGAAATCTGGCCTGAAGTTGGACACCAATAGTCTACATGGCTGGTCAGTTCGCTTATGGAAAGTGCTACAGCATTTGAATGAGAAGCCCAAAAAGGAGCCTTGAGCCCTGTGGATATGCTAGCACACATTGCTGTCTGTCCTATACAACTGTATGTGCAAACCAAAGAGGAGTTATTGAAACCAGGATATGCCCAGCAGAGCAAAACCCTGCTGCCAGACCCAACTGCATTCAACCCTGAGACACTGTAGAGTGGACGTGGCCCTGGACATTTTGACACATGGACCAGTGATGGCCAGCCCTTCTGGCACCTTGGGGAAAAGCCTGGAAGCTGGCCTCCTGTGTGTTCCTAGAGTAACATCAGAATGGCCCCCAAAGATCACAGTAGTGAACCCAAAATGTCCAGGAGAACTTCCTACAGGGAAGTTTGTTATATCTTTATGGCCAGTGCATGTAGCTCCCATAGCCCTATATATTGACCCATCTGTAACTTCCACATGAGTGGGGCAGAAGTCTGGTATACTACATGTAACACCAGGGGGAAAATATTTTCCCAGCCCAGGGGAAAATACCTTTGAGGCGAAATCAGTTAAAGAGAGAAATAAACTGGGAGAAACTCGTTTATTGCTTACAAGCAGTCTTCCATTTCTGTTCTCCCATGTCTCTTGTGACCTGGCTGCAAAAAGGGACCCCACTTAACCTCTCTGGTCCAGATATGCCCTCACTCTCCCTCATAATCACTTGTTGATATGGAGATGGACTATTTCTCTCCACCCCTTGGAAACACCTATTGATAGGGAGATGCATTAAAGCCAGGCAAGAGATTCTGAAAATGTTGCAATTTTATCCACACTAGACCAGGACAAGATCCCATTCCTGCCACTGTCCTATCACAGGACCGCTCTCTTGCATACATCCTACCTGATGGACAAGATTTGCCTATGCTGGTGTCATTAAAACATGTATCTTATCACCCTTGAGGTTATTTTCTTCTACAGTCCCTGTGGCCTGGCTGCACCCCCTGGCTGCGTCTGCTTTGTCATGATTGCTCTGATCTCCCTACCTGTTCAGCTACTGACCACCTGTGGAATGGGTGAGCTATGGACTAAATCTGCATAGGACTTAGAACTTGGCTGAAACCTCCAGCTTGAAGATTATCATGATTTTATTGCTTTTGTTATTGTATTTTATTAGTCTCATTACACTGCTCTAGTTCTCTTGCACAGAGGCCATTCATTGGGGAAGATGGGGATTGAGTAGATTGTGAAGTGAGGTTTCTGGAGGGGTGGGGTGTGGGTAAAACTGCAATATTTCCAGTCACTGCGTTAGTCACTGCGGATATCATGTTGAATTAGCAGTCAAGGTTTTTGTCCTTGTGATTCTAACAGGCGAGTCTAGTTAAGCAAATCATCATACAACGAAATGTAATTACAAATATGAAACTAGGAAGGAAGGACAAATGAAAGGTGTGATGGGTCATATAACAGGGATCTAACTTAGACCAGGGACTCAGGAAACCTAGAAAAAATGACATTGGTAGAAAGGGGAAGTTTTTCAGGAAAAGTGTTCAAATAGAAGGAAATTTTTCAATTTTGAGATTGGTTGCATTGATGATGGATCAGACAATGTTTCTGAGTTATTGAGGTAGGAAGGAACATATTTTACTTGGAGGTAATAATTTAAAAAGCAATTAATAGGTCTTAATTTCTTTAAGAAAAAGAAGCTAAAATTAAGCAAATACTATGAGTGTCTTGTAAAAATATGGATTGGCATGAATTTTTTTGATGATTATTCTAATAATCAAAGAGCAAAACTACCTAAATATCCAACAGTAGTGAATTATTTACATAAATGTGTAACAAAAACACAGTGGAACTTTTAAAAACTGTGTCATAGACAATTTTTTAGTTGGTTATATGAAAAAGTTTAAATAAATGAGAAATATCCCATTTTATGTGAAATGTTCAATATAGAAGTTTGTGTTGACATAGAAGGATTATTTCTGAGCAGTAAGGTTATTTTCTTTGGTATGTTCAATTCAGTTATTTCTAATTTTTCAGTTTTATACCAAGGGAAGAATGATGAAAGTGCATTTTAATAAAACTAGTTATAAATGAACTCATAATATTTTGACTGGATATAAAAGTCTTGATCAGAGAGGTCGTGGGGCTGGGGAAGAAGTAGCCATGGAGGACCAGATGTCCATATCAGATTCAATGCCTTTCCTGAGAACAAGAAAAACTCTTTTTACCTTCAGGCAAAAGGCAGAATCAGAATACAAGTACAATTTTATAGAGCAGAAAGTTGAAATTCTGGAGATAGAAGAGTTTCTTTTGCAGAATTAGAGCCATCCACTAAGAGACGAGGCTGCCTTAACACGTGGTGAGATCTCCTTCTCTATCTAAGCCCCACAAAAGGATTTCTGTGCAGGTAAGGGGAGGAGAGTGGCTCCTGAGTTCCTTCCAAAGATAAGGGTCTGTGATTTTTATGAAGTTCAACATTTTCCCCAGAATGTGCAAAAAACTGTTGCCGGGTAGCTGCATCTGGGGAGGTCTGTCCCTGCATGCTAGGTAAAGCACATACTAGGAGAAATCTCAACCTGGATGTGGGAGGGTTCTTGACTCTGGATGAGAAAGAAGTCTCGAACAGGTCAGATGAGTGTAGGTAAGGAAGGAATGCATTAAAGCGAGAGCAGCAGGGAATGGCTGCTGTCTTGCAGGCAGCAGAGAACAGTAAAATGCAGAGGGAAAGAGGGAAAGTTCTTGGCCTAGGCCAGATTCCCTTGCCAACTCTTGAGGCCAGGGTTACCTGGCATCCTGTGTTCACTTGGATCTGCCGGTGTGGGGACTAGCTCCTACCACCCTAGGATTTGTGGGAGCTGCAGAGCACAGCATGGAGTCAGATTATATTCTGAGAACTTCCCAAAGAAGGGGATTTTCAGGCAGGCTACCTAGAGCAGACTGTAAAACTGCAGTTCCGTCCAGGTCACTCAAGGAATGGGAACTTGCAGGTCCAAATCTAAGCTCTTAGCAACCTTTTTCTACTTATCAGAAGTAAAGCAGAGACAAAGTGAAGACTTGGAAATAAAACAAAATAGCAAAGAGATAAAATGCAATAATTTGAGCAGTGAGAAAGCTTTATTTGAAAGTACGCACTTAAAGAAAGGAAAGTGTGGGCATCCTCAGAGAGGAGGTGCACTGTAAGGTTGGGGATTCTGTCTTTTAAGGCTTTCAAGAATGGGGCAAAGGGCAGGGGGGTGGGTTGTTGGGCATAGGCTTGACTTGTGGTCTCAAGTTGCTTATCTCTGGTGAGAGACACCATGTCTCCTCTCCTCTATTACCAGTCCTCCAGCTAATTCTGCTAAATAAACCCAACACAAGGGATTTATTTATTTTGTTCGTGTCCAAGATAGTGGTTACCCTTAAGCAGTGGGGACGTATCAGTTAAGACTGCCCTGCCTTAAGGTAGGCTGTTGGCTGATTACTAAAGAGTATATTGCGAATCTTACTTCTCAACTCTCTGCTTTTTAAAGTAGAATCTTAGCCTTAAGATGGGGTCCCTCCTGTTCTTACTATACTGTTTATATCTCAACATTTTCATCATAGTCAGGAAAAGTTCATCATGATGCTTGTGCCATGTCCCTGCCCTACCTCAAAACCATGTTCTGAGTGATTTAAGGCTCTATTTACTGGCTTTTGCCTGGGGAAGTAGAAAGGAATGCCTCAGTCTCTTATTTTTATTATGTTTTATTTCTACACTAGAAATCAGGCTTGTGGAAAAATGTGTGATGTTAATATCCTTTTAATTCATACCTACAAGAATGATTCAATTTAGTTATTCTGATGAGGCTTAGAACTATATTTTTTTGTTCAAAAACCCTCAGATCCAAGACTTGGTAATTGTTTACTGTCTTCTAAAGTCTTATTTAATTTTTTGTTTTCTAAAAACAGCTTGTCCAAAGTTCAGGGCTTTTCACCATAAATGGTGATGACAAAATAAGGTCTCCCCTGTTTTTAAAAAATGCACCCATATCAAGAGGGGTACTTATAAGCAGTTCACACCTAATGATAATACAGACTGAAAGGCGGAACATTTTCCAAGGTCCAGATTTTGTTCCTGTATCATTGGGCTGATTGCCCTCATAAACTCTCCCTCGGAGACACTGGGCTGAAGCACATTTCACAAATGGTGTTCCGTGTTTATTCATCCATTCCATTTTGGACCTCTGCAAAGGGTATGAGCCATTTTAGAGGAGCATTCAAAGAAGTGTGTTATTTTGACAGTGGCGCCATGGAGAGAGAGGCATTTATAGTTGTCCCAAATACTGTGAAAAACAAGAAAGCTAATGCTTTTGATCACTTTCGTTTTCTAGGAAACATAATGGTGTTGGTTTATTTGGAAGCCCCTTCACACAGTGTATTGGCATACAAACCACCTTTGTGGTGCTTTCAGGGCCAGAGGTCGGGACTCCCTTTGAATACAAATTCAGTGCTGAGCTCCCTCTAGTGACAGATGCATCTAAGAACGGATACTTGTACATATTTTGCAATTCTTTGAAATTCCATTATTTTCCATTCCACTTACTTTTATACAACAACAGATAATTCTTGAGTCAGAAATTTTAAGGAAACTTAGTGAAACTAATTTGAAAAGATCACTGAAAACAGAAATTATAATAACTAAAAATGTTTCATATGACCATAGCATAGTGTGAAAAAGGCAGTATTTCAGCTCAGTTTGTACAAGACACCCCCCTGTAACACACACACACACACACACACACACACACACACACACACAAGCTCTCTTCTAATAGACTCACCTTGATGCCCAACAACTTCCCCAGTTGTTGGATTGGGTCTTCTTCGTTTGCATTTTTGGAGTAAGGTGAAAGGGTTGCTCCATGGATCTGGAGGGAATAACTTTTTACCACTATAGGAAAAGTGAAACAGAGAGCCTATAGGATGAGAGATAGCATGGCCATCTTTGGAAAATACAATCTGCCACAGCTCTTCTGTGTTCCTCACTGTCTGTCCATCACTACAGCCATTTATCCATAGCTCTCATTAGCCATGTTACAATGTTGACAACATTAAGATGGGAAATCAGCTTAGCTCCTACAGTGTTTCCAAATGAACTGAAAAGCTAGCCATTCCCCTTTCATCTCATAAATACTTTTAAACACAGGCTTTGTGTTAATTATTATTAAATCTGATTATCATCCAATAAATATTTATTGAGAATCTGTCATTTGTGGAATATCCCCCAGACAATGGACTGAATGCAATACAGAAATATGGTTCTTCAGCTCGAGAAGTTCACAGTCTAGAGGAAAAGGTCATTAGAGATTTCTTTAATACATGATACAAACTTATGTTTGTTGTTCTGTCAATCAATGGTAGTGTATAATTTGTATTCAGGATATCGTACTACAAAACATTTTATCTAATGGTTTGCTAGACCCCAGATAGATGTACTATGCCGCTAGCATTCCCCCATCAGCCTGATGACCTCTCAAAAAGGAAATGAGTGATTGAGGCATAACTGGGGCTTCAACAAGTTCATGCTGACTTGGAGTGATCACTGCTTCCGTTTTCCTCCTCTCTTATCTTAAATATTTGAATACTGTTAAACACCTTCCTAAATGTTTTGTAGACATCTATACTTCATTTCTTATAGATGCAGAACTCTGAAACTCTCTGAAGATATTAAATATTTTAATATTTATTTTAGCATTTTACTCTGTGCCCTTTATTGTGTTTTCTTGTAGGTCATTTCTGCTACTGAGTTCAGCACATTTTCTTTCCATCTCCTTGGTTGTTTGGTCATATTTATAGGCAAGATTTTACTTTAAACAGTACTGGGGACTGGAGAGAGTAAGAATTCTTGTTTACTTGGCAAGAAGCTCAAGTTTAGATTGAATCAGCTCTGACTTAAGTGATTTTGTGTGCGGCAGGAGAGTGGGCTTTCTCTGAGAATGGGAATATGGTTTATTTTAAGGGTGTGCAGTTTTCCTTTGTCTGTGACTAGGTCCTGATTCTCTAGATCTGATATCCATTTGGAGAATCTCTTATGTAAAAACTGATTATATACAGCCTGGAGAAAACGTCAGCATCAGCATTAGGAGACACAAGCACTGGCTCCACCGTTACTAGTTTACCTGGCCCTTGCCCACGGCATCTCACTTCTTCCACCAGCTTCTGCTTATTTTGATTATAAGGCTTTTGCAGAAGTCTGTGGGGTAAACTTATATTGTGAAGTTTTCTTCCATGGGTCTGAACTTGTGGGTTGCTAATTAGCTCTGTTACATTGTATCATCAATATATTCCAGAAATTTCTCACTGTTTTGGTTGACTCCTAGTAACACCCTTCTGATTTTTCTAAGACTTAGACTGATTTTTATTTAATGTCACTCTTCTGGTATTTCTCTGGGATTTGGAAAGAGAGTCAGTCAGTCAGCTTTGGCAGGAAGCCACCCCACCCGCTGGTATGGTAACCAACTGATACAGTTCTACTGGGAATCGTAACAACCTTGTCCGGCATGTTTCTAGAAGGGAGGATTTTTTCTCTGTTCTTAAATTAAGGTATGCCTATTTCCATTACTCTTGTATCTCTTCCATTCTCTGAAAATTTTCAAAGATTAGTCACAGCACACCTTTGCTGACATTAACAACTTTCAGTGCTCTGGAAAATATTTGACTTGAACACTGAAAATAGCTAAATGGTCTTATTCCTAACCTATCAAATGGACTTAAGTTTCCTCTTAAATGTGCTTGTTTTATCTTTTCAAGTGTTGGAACTTTTCATTAAAGATATTTCTCTCGATAGGAAAGGAGAGCTAGACAGAAGTCACGTAGTTCTACTTTTCTCCTGTGAAACCTTACAACATCATCACTAATGATAAGGAATCATTTTGTCTTTGTTGTCGCTCATCTTTATTAATTTTTTTCTCAAGGCTAAACTCATTTAAAGCTTCAGCATTCTGGCATTATTTGTAGAGGTCTGGCCACAACCTTAAATTTGTTCTTGATTTTGTACCTCTGCTACTATTTTTGTGCCTGCCTTTTTAGTCTGAGTGTTTGAAATGACTCCCTGCACAAGGTTGGTAGCTCAGGGGCATTAAGGTACAGGGAGAAACTAAAGATCAGAGAATAAAGAGTGAATTATTGGTTTTGAAATACTGGCAACAGGAACAGCAAATTCTGAAGAACTTGTTGGTGAAATATCTCCCACATAATAGCTCCCTTGCTGAGGTGGTGGATTCTATCCGTCACCTCTAACCTGTGTTGGAATAACTCTTTTCCACCTAGAAGACAAGACTGAGTCATTTAGACCAGCAGACTTTTCACCTGACTTTCATCCTCTACAGTGTTTTTCAAAGCTTTTTCAGGTATGTTCTATTTCGTTTCCATTTGCATAGCAATTCTTTGGAAGGAAAGAGCATGCCAGTAGCCCTGTGAGAACTGACACTTTTCAGGCCCAGGGGAAAGGAGCTGGGAAAGGAGGAGAGGTCAGTCATGAACTGGGATAGGGCCACAGTCCCCTCCTTTGTGGCTCTTTTCCTATAATCGTTCATTCCCCTCTTTGAAACCTTTGGCTTCCCTAATACTGCATTCTCTGGATTTACCTCTTCACCTTTCTAGTCCTTCTTGTTCTCCCTTACTGGCTCCACTTCTTTTCATCCATTAAAAGCTGTAATACTTTTGAAAAGTAAAAGCATGCAGCATCCAGTATGATTATCTTTTTTATGGAATTTAACTAACTCAGAATGTTATTTTTGCTACCTGTGAAACACTTCACTTATAAGTTATTTGAAACAAAAGCTGAAATGGCAAAGTCAAGTAACTAAAGGCTTGATGGGTTAAAAACATGCTGAGTTAGTCCTTCACAATTCCAAAATGGTTTCTTAGCAAATGGCAGAAATACCCTGGTGCTATTACTTATCATTTACAATAGGCTTAAATTTATTTCTAATTGTATTTTAAAACACTTTTCTTACATTAAATTAGTGAATACAATTCAAAATAATAATAACCATTTGTAAGTAAAATTAGGGAGTCTAATTGAAAATGCTAAGAACTACCTGGATATGTGCAAAGAGTTGACCATTTTTGCCCACCAAGTCTTAAATAAGTGCCCAGCTAGGTCAGTCAGTTGAGCTTGAGGTTGTTTAAAAAAATTAACTGTGGTAGAAAAAACAAAAATTTACCCTCTTAGCCTTTTTAACTTGTACAGAACTGTTAACTATATCAACATAGTTGTGTAACAGATCTCTAGAAATTTTTCATCTTGCCAAACTAAAACACTGTATCTGTTGAACAACTCCCCATTTCACCCTCCCCCAGGTCCTGGCATCTCATAAAAGTAGAATCATGCAATATTTGTCCTTTGTGACTAGCTTGTGTCATTCAACATAATGTCCTCAAGGTTCCTCCATACTTTCCTTCTTTTTAAAGGCTTAATAGTAGTCCATTGTGTCTATACACATTTTCTTTATTCATTTATCAGTGGGCATTTGGCTACTTCTACACCTTGGCTTCTGTGAATAATGCTACAATGAACATGAGTGTATAATATTTTCCAGATCCTGCTTTAAATTATTTTGGATATATACCTAGAAGTGGGGTTGCTGGATCATATAGCAATTCTATTTTTAGTTTTATAAGGAACCTTCTTCTTGTTATCCATAGAGGCTGTACCATTTTATATTCCTACTAGTAGTGCACAAGGGTTCATTTATTTTTTACATCCTTGCTAATACTTGCTATTTTCTGATTTTTCAATGGTGGCAAATGATGCTCTGTGGTTTTGCTTTGCATTTATTTAATGATTATTGAGTATGCCCTATTTTATAAGTTTAAAACATTTTGTTTTTATAACTGTGTATATATTATGTAACTAGGCACTGTGTTAAGTGCTTTGCAATAGGTCACTACTTTTAACAAGCATCTTATAACCCAAGTGGTATTGTCCTTACTTTGCTCATGAGGAAACAGAGAGCTGCTAAATGGAGAAACTAGAATTCAAAACCAGGTCTGACACCAATGGTCCTATTTCTAACCACTGTGCTATCTCTCCCTGACTTTTGCTTTACCCATTAATTCCCTAAGGCAATGTTTGGTGACTAACACACAATCCTACAGAAAGAAAAGAGACATTAGCATTTGTTAAGTGCCTGATTAGTGCTGGACACTTTGCTAAATGCTTTTGGATGTGTATGTGTGTATGTGTTTTAGAGGGAAGTGAAAGAGGGAAGTCCTTGCATTTTGCCAACATAAGCTTTTATTCTATTTGCATGGTTAACATTGTAAGTCAAATAGTGCAATGGGAACAAAGTTGAGTTTGATTTTTTTACCATAGAATCTTTATAAACTTGAGGGTTGTTTTTTTATTGATATATATACTCCCAAGAAATATGCAGGAATTCCAGACAAATTGCAATTCCAATTAAGGTGTTGATTATATCAGTGTAGAGAGGGAATCTCACCAGGAAGAGGGTACATAAGCAATAAACTACAGAAGAGAGTAGAGACAAAAGGAAACAAAATAAATGATTATATAAATACAGGCCTTACCAGTTGACCTATTCTCTCTGACATTGTTCTTTTTTCCACCAGCTCTATTTTCCCAGAGTAAGATGCCTACAACTGCTCTCAAATAGTCTCCCTGTTTCTACTGCTGTGCCTGGCTACACTCATGGTAAAGGTAAGAGCATTGGGTCAAGAATTGTAGATTTAATTTTGCTTATGTAGTGACCAGTTCAGAGCTGACCATGGCATTTAAGATGACCCTAAACCCAGGAACACTGGACCATGTGACTACATGACTTTTGCCTGTCCATGGTAATCCCTCAATACAAAACTCTTCAGCCTGATCTTCATTTGGTCATGAAAAGCATCAAGAGAATGGAAAACTAAAATTATTTAATTTGTGCTTTACATTTAGGAAACACTAAGTCACACACCCAATTTCTGTATTGAAATAGATTGGGATATATTATTGCAAAATTTCAAATTGATAGCACCAGTTGTATACAAAAAAAGGTAAAAGAGTATGAATCTCCAAATAAACTTGTAAAAGAGCCAATAAAAATGACTTTTGATATTTAGGATCTTCACAGAGCACTGCCAACGATGTAGGGACAAGTAAGCTAGTCGTATTTGTGGCCAAATGTGATATTGCCGTGACCTTCTCACTAAAGCAAAGGACAGGTATAGGAAGCTTGATAATGTATTTTGTATTATAGCCTTCAGGGTAAACCTGTGAGCCAGAAACAGCAAGCTATATGATCTCAGCTTCTCTAAGTTTTATAGATTTAGAGTTGCTGAATTGAAATGAAACTATTGAGTAAATTAAATGCTGCTCATAGATATCATATCATACATCTTGGAATCATTGTCATCTGTGAAAGCTATACACTGATTTCTTATCCCATTTCATCAACCCATCTAATCTGTTCCTTTCCGAACATTCATTCACCCATTTTGTTTTTTCCTTCTTGTATGTTATTCATCATTATTTCCTTCTTTTATACTCCTTTAATAGTTCAACCTCTCTTAACTGGTTAAGTCTCTGAATGAAACTTCATTACACTCTCTTCAGAAAAATGGCTTACGGTGGTAAATAAGAACACAATGCAAAAAAAAAAAAAAAAACTCCAAAGATAACAAGAGCCATAGCTTCTTTAAGTGATTCGTACTTTATTTCTATTGCACTTAGTTCTGAATTTTTATGTATTATTTGCCCCAGGGACTGAATAGTTAGTTATCAAATCCTGCAAAACACTTCACAACACAGCAGTGGTTTCTGTTAGTTATTTCAAGGATGAGAAGTAAAAGCTAAATCTAAAATGTAAAGAGTGTTGTGAAGAAGGTGACAATTTTGGAGAGTAAATTACTTTCATGAATAATTTTATGGAGCATGTCAATAAAATTTTCATAATAAGTGGATTCCAGTTAACAAAAAACTGTTCCTATGAGAAAGAATTGGCACTGTTGGTATTTCCAGTGTGCAAATGAGAAAAAAAAATGAGATGGACGTGCCTGAGGTCATATGGTTCTTATATAACTAAGTGGGATTTGGATCAGGACTGTCATATCCCAAAGTCTGTTTTTGACCCAAAGTATCATACTACTAATGCTATATTATATTATATTATATTATTTTTATGTCAATATTTTGTTGTAAGTATTCCTCTGTGTTTCATGTTATCATTTTTATTATCTATATAATTTTCCATCAAGTTGATGAATATTTTCTTTAGTTTCTTTTTGCTCTTACAAATATAGTTAATATTGTCACACATATCTTCATTTCTGTTAAATTATATCCTTGGAATAAATTTCTAGATTGACAAATGTTGAAAAAAGAATGACTTTTTAAAAATTTTCTTTGCTTCTCATAGGTTTTTTATTTCTTTTATTTAAAAAAGTTTAATAGGAAACCGTATAAATAATGTATAAATTTACACTAGTTGTAAGTCATGAAACAATAAAACTCTTAGAAAAAAACATAGGCAAAAATCTCTTGGACATAAACACTTCTTCATGAACATATCTCCCTGGGCAAGGGAAACAAAAGGAAAAAAAATGAACAAGTGGGACTATATCAAGCTGAAAAGCTTCTGTACAGCAAAGGACACCACCAATAGAACAAAAAGGCAGCCTACAGTATGGGAGAATATACTCATAAATGACAGATCCGATAAAGGGTACACATCCAAAATATATAAAGAGCTCACACACCTCAACAAACAAAAAGCAAATAATCCAATTAAAAAATGGGCAGAGGAGCTGAATAGAAAGAAGAAATTCAGATGGCCAACAGACACATGAAAAGATGCTCCACATCGCTTGTCATCAGAGAAATGCAAATTAAAACCACAATGAGATAGCACCTCACACCAGTAAGGATCGCCACCATCCAAAAGACAAACAACAACAAATGTTGGCGAGTTGTGGAGAAAGGGGAACCCTCCTACACTGATGGTGTGAATATGAATTAGTTCAACCATTGTGGAAAGCAGTATGGAGGTTCCTCAAAAAGCTCAAAATAGAAATACCATTTGACCCAGGAATTCCACTTTTAGGAATTTACCCTAAGAATGCAGCAGCCCAGTTTGAAAAAGACAGATGCACCCCTATGTTTATCGCAGCACTATTTACAATAGCCAAGAAATGGAAGCAACCTAAGTGTCCATCAGTAGATGAATGGATAAAGAAGATGTGGTACATATACACAATGGAATATTATTCAGCAATAAGAAGAAAACAAATCCTACCATTTGTAACAACATGGATGGAGCTAGAGGGTATTATGCTCAGTGAAATAAGCCAAGCGGAGAAAGACAAGTACCAAATGATTTCACTCATATGTGGAGTATAAGAACAAAGAAAAACTGAAGGAACAAAACAGCTGCAGAATCACAGAACGCAAGAATGGACTAACAGGTACCAAAGGGAAAGGGACTGGGGAGGGTGGGTGGGAAGGGAGGGATAGGGTGGGGAGAAAGAAAGGGGGCATTACAATTAGTGTGTATAATGTAGTGGGGGGCATAGGGAGGGCTGTGCAACACAGAGAAGATAAGTAGTGATTCTACAGCATCTTACTACGCTGATGGACAATGACTGTAATGGGGTTTGTTGGGAGGACTTGGTGAAGGGGGGAGCCTAGTAAACATAATGTTCTTCATGTAAATGTAGATTAATGATAAAATAAAAAAATACAAAAAAAATTTATACTAGTTGAAAAATCCTCAGGAAACATAGTAAGGTATTTACAGATAGTGTATGTTTTACACTTTGATTGGCCTTGGTCTTTAAGGCTATGTTTTCCTTATAAATATTAATCCTATAATTAAAAGCCTGACAGAGAACCAGTAACTGAAGTTAATGAGTTGAGAGATGCCTTTCACAAAAGATACATCATAGCTACCAATATGACAAAGGTCATATTTATAGTATTATGTAGATGACATTTTAAATTTATTGGTATAAATTTCCAGGATTTCACAATGAATACATTCACAATGTATACAGTCATGCTCACAATATTAAGATCCTTATTTAAGAATCTTATGTAATATAGTTCCTCATGGATTATTATTTATATTTTAATTAACTCAGCCTTTAAGTTTCTACTCTGGAAACCCTACCCAGGAAAACCCTTTGGACTGATCTCATTTCTTCTGATGATGAACACTCCTCAGCTTACTCACTCTTGTTATTCATTCATTTACCCAACAGATTATCTCCAGGTCTTTTAGATGCTGAGGACAGAACAGAGCTTATAGTATCACTGGAGAAGGAAGGTCATACAAAGTAAATAAATAGACATTTTAGGTTTAATAAATAGTATGACATAGATATATGTAAAAGAGGGGGAAAAGGGTAGAATATTCTTGGGCAGTGGATTGGGGAAAGAGGTTTTCTATCTTATGGTGTTAATGAAAGGCTTCGAGAAGCATTTGAGCTAAGACCTAAAAGCTAAGCAATGGGAGAGGGGCTGAAGATGGCGGCGTGAGTAGAGCAGCGGAAATCTCCTCCCAAAACAACATATATCTATGAAAATATAACAAAGACAACCCTTCCTAGAATAAAGACCAGAGGACACAGGACAATATCCAGACCACATCCGCACCTGAGAGAACCCAGCGCCTCGCGAAGGGGGTAAGATACAAGCCCCGGCCCGGCGGGAGCCAAGCGCCCCTCCCCCCAGCTCCCGGCGGGAGAAGAGCAGGCAGAGCGGGAGGGAGACGGAGCCCAGGACTGCCGAGCACCCAGCCCCAGCCATCCGGGCCAGAGTGCAGGGCGCTCGATACTAGGAAAGCAGGGCAGCAAGAACAGTGAGCAGGCACTGGAGGCTGGGCGACAGAGGACATAAGAAAAGCGCGTGACCTTTTTTTTTTGCTTTTTTGCTGTTTTGTTTTGGCGAGCGCTTTTTGGAAGTCTTAAAGGGATAGGAACCCCAATAATAGGGAAACAGGGCAGAAAGACCGACCGGTGAGCAGAGGCCTGAGGCTGGCACCGGAGAATAAAGAAAAACGAACGACCACCTTTTTCTTTAATTAAAAACTTTTTTTTTTTTTTTTAATTAAAATAATTTTTTTCTTTTTTTTTTGGTGGGCGTTGTTTTGTTTTGGCGGGTGCTTTTTGGAAGTCTTAAAGGGGCAGGACGGGTCACTTAATTCAGAGGTAGGGAATCCGGGATCTCTGGGCACCCTAACCCCTGGGCTGCAGGGAGCAGGGAGGCCCCTTACGGAGATAAATAGCCTCCCAGCAGCTCCTGCTCCAACGCGACTCCACCATTTTGGAGTAGCTGCCCGAGCCAGGCCACGCCCACAGCAACAGCGGAGATTAACTCCATAGCAGCCGGGCAGGAAGCAGAAACCCTGTCTGCGCGCAGCTGCGCAGCACAAGCCACTAGAGGCCGCTGTTCTCCCAGGAGAGGAGGGCCACAAACCAACAAGAAAGGAAGTCCTTCCAGCCGTCACTCGTCCCAGTTCTGCAGACTATTCCTATCACCATGAAAAGGCAAAGCTACAGGCAGACAAAGATCACAGAGACAACACCAGAGAAGGAGACAGACCTAACCAGTCTCCCTGAAAAAGAATTCAAAATAAGAATCATAAACATGCTGACAGAGATGCAGAGAAATACGCAAGAGAAATGGGATGAAGTCCGGAAGGAGATCACAGATGCCAGAAAGGAGATCGCAGAAATGAAACAAACTCTGGAAGGGTTTATAAGCAGAATGGATAGAATGCAAGAGGCCATTGATGGAATTGAAATCAGAGAACAGGAACGCATAGAAGCTGACATAGAGAGAGACAAAAGGATCTCCAGGAATGAAACAATATTAAGAGAACTGTGTGACCAATCCAAAAGGAACAATATCCGTATTATAGGGGTCCCAGAAGAAGAAGAGAGAGGAAAAGAGATGGAAAGTATCTTAGAAGAAATAATTGCTGAAAACTTCCCCACACTGGGGGAGGAAGTAATCGAACAGACCACGGAAATACACAGAACCCCCAACAGAAAGGATCCAAGAAGGGCAACACCAAGACACATAATAATTATAATGGGAAAGATCAAGGACAAGGAAAGAGTGTTAAAGGCAGCTAGAGAGAAAAAGGTCACCTATAAAGGGAAACCCATCAGGCTAACGTCGGATTTCTCAACAGAAACCCTACAGGCCAGAAGAGAATGGCATGATATATTTAATACAATGAAACAGAAGGGCCTTGAACCAAGGATACTGTATCCAGCACGACTATCATTCAAATATGACGGTGGGATTAAACAATTCCCAGACAAACAAAAGCTGAGGGAATTTGCTTTCCACAAACCACCTCTACAGAACATCTTACAGGGACTGCTCTAGATGGGAGCACTCCTAGAAAGAGCACAGCACAAAACACCCAACATATGAAGAATCGAGGAGGAGGAATAAGAAGGGAGAGAAGAAAAGAATCTCCAGATAGTGTATATAACAGCTCAATAAGCGAGCTAAGTTAGGCAGTGAGATACTAAAGAGGCTAACCTTGAACCTTTGGTAACCACGAATTTAAAGCCTGCAATGGCAATAAGTACATATCTTTCAATAGTCACCCTAAATGTTAATGGGTTGAATGCACCAATCAAAAGACACAGAGTAACAGAATGGATAAAAAAGCAAGACCCATCTATATGCTGCTTACAAGAAACTCACCTCAAACCCAAAGACATGTACAGACTAAAAGTCAAGGGATGGAAAAACATATTTCAAGCAAACAACAGTGAGAAGAAAGCAGGGGTTGCAGTACTAATATCAGACAAAATAGACTTCAAAACAAAGAAAGTAACAAGAGATAAAGAAGGACACTACATAATGATAAAGGGCTCAGTCAAACAAGAGGATATAACCATTCTAAATATATATGCACCCAACACAGGAGCACCAGCATATGTGAAACAAATACTAACAGAACTAAAGGGGGATATAGACTGCAATGCATTCATTCTAGGAGACTTCAACACACCACTCACCCCAAAGGATAGATCCACTGGGCAGAAAATAAGTAAGGACACGGAAGCACTGAACAACACAGTAGAGCAGATGGACCTAATAGACATCTATAGAACTCTACATCCAAAAGCAGCGGGATATACATTCTTCTCAAGTGCACATGGAACATTCTCCAGAATAGACCACATACTAGGCCACAAAAAGAGCCTCAGAAAATTCCAAAAGATTGAAATCCTACCAACCAACTTTTCAGACCACAAAGGCATAAAACTAGAAATAAACTGTACAAAGAAAGCAAAGAGGCTCACAAACACATGGAGGCTTAACAACACGCTCCTAAATAATCAATGGATCAATGACCAAATCAAAATGGAGATCCAGCAATATATGGAAACAAATGACAACAACAACACTAAGCCCCAACTTCTGTGGGACACAGCAAAAGCAGTCTTAAGAGGAAAGTATATAGCAATCCAAGCATATTTAAAAAAGGAAGAGCAATCCCAAATGAATGGTCTAATGTCACAATTATCGAAATTGGAAAAAGAAGAACAGATGAGGCCTAAGGTCAGCAGAAGGAGGGACATAATAAAGATCAGAGAAGAAATAAATAAAATTGAGAAGAATAAAACAATAGCAAAAATCAATGAAACCAAGAGCTGGTTCTTCGAGAAAATAAACAAAATAGATAAGCCTCTAGCCAGACTTATTAAGAAGAAAAGAGAGTCAACACAAATCAACAGTATCAGAAACGAGAAAGGAAAAATCACGACGGACCCCACGGAAATGCAAAGAATTATTGGAGAATACTATGAAAACCTATATGCTAACAAGCTGGGAAACCTAGGAGAAATGGACAACTTCCTAGGAAAATATAACGTTCCAAGATCGAACCAGGAAGAAACAGAAAATCTAAACAGACCAATTACCAGCAACGAAATTGAAGCGGTAATCCAAAAACTACCAAAGAACAAAACCCCCGGGCCAGATGGATTTACCTCGGAATTTTATCAGACATACAGGGAAGATATAATACCCATTCTCCTTAAAGTTTTCCAAAAAATAGAGGAGGAGGGGATACTCCCAAACTCATTCTATGAAGCTAACATCACCCTAATACCAAAACCAGGCAAAGACCCCACCAAAAAAGAAAACTACAGACCAATATCCCTGATGAACGTAGATGCAAAAATACTCAACAAAATACTAGCAAACCGAATTCAAAAATACATCAAAAGGATCATACACCATGACCAAGTGGGATTCATCCCAGGGATGCAAGGATGGTACAACATTCGTAAGTCCATCAACATCATCCACCACATCAACAAAAAAGAAAGACAAAAACCACATGATCATCTCCATAGATGCTGAAAAAGCATTTGACAAAGTTCAACATCCATTCATGTTAAAAACTCTCAGCAAAATGGGAATAGAGGGCAAGTATCTCAACATAATAAAGGCCATCTATGATAAACCCACAGCCAACATTATATTGAACAGCGAGAAGATGAAAGCATTTCCGCTGAGATCGGGAACTAGACAGGGATGCCCACTCTCTCCACTGTTATTTAACATAGTACTGGAGGTCCTAGCCACGGCAATCAGACAAAATAAAGAAATACAAGGAATCCAGATTGGTAAAGAAGAAGTTAAACTGTCACTATTTGCAGATGACATGATACTGTACATAAAAAACCCTAAAGACTCCACCCCAAAACTACTAGAACTGATATCGGAATACAGCAAAGTTGCAGGATACAAAATCAACACACAGAAATCTGTGGCTTTCCTATATACTAACAATGAACCAACAGAAAGAGAAATCAGGAAAACAACTCCATTCACAATTGCATCAAAAAAAATAAAATACCTAGGAATAAACCTAACCAAAGAAGTGAAAGACTTATACTCTGAAAACTACAAGTCACTCTTAAGAGAAATTAAAGGGGACACTAACAGATGGAAACTCATCCCATGCTCGTGGCTAGGAAGAATTAATATCGTTAAAATGGCCATCCTGCCCAAAGCAATATACAGATTTGATGCAATCCCTATGAAACTACCAGCAACATTCTTCAATGAACTGGAACAAATAATTCAAAAATTCATATGGAACCACCAAAGACCCCGAATAGCCAAAGCAATCCTGAGAAAGAAGAATAAAGTAGGGGGGATCTCACTCCCCAACTTCAAGCTCTACTATAAAGCCATAGTAATCAAGACAATTTGGTACTGGCACAAGAGCAGAGCCACAGACCAATGGAACAGACTAGAGAATCCAGACATTAACCCAGACATATATGGTCAATTAATATTTGATAAAGGAGCCATGGACATACAATGGCGAAATGACAGTCTCTTCAACAGGTGGTGCTGGCAAAACTGGACAGCTACATGTAGGAGAATGAAACTGGACCATTGTCTAACCCCATATACAAAAGTAAACTCAAAATGGATCAAAGACCTGAATGTAAGCCATGAAACCATTAAACTCTTGGAAGAAAACATAGGCAAAAACCTCTTAGACATAAACATGAGTGACCTCTTCTTGAACATATCTCCCCGGGCAAGGAAAACAACAGCAAAAATGAGTAAGTGGGACTATATTAAGCTGAAAAGCTTCTGTACAGCCAAAGACACCATCAATAGAACAAGAAGGATCCCTACAGTATGGGAGAATATATTTGAAAATGACACGTCCGATAAAGGCTTGACGTCCAGAATATATAAGGAGCTCACACGCCTCAACAAACAAAAAACAAATAACCCAATTAAAAAATGGGCAGAGGAACTGAACAGACAGTTCTCCAAAAAAGAAATACAGATGGCCAACAGACACATGAAAAGATGCTCCACATCGCTAATTATCAGAGAAATGCAAATTAAAACTACAATGAGGTATCACCTCACACCAGTAAGGATGGCTGCCATCCAAAAGACAAACAACAACAAATGTTGGCGAGGCTGTGGAGAAAGGGGAACCCTCCTACACTGCTGGTGGGAATGTAAGTTAGTTCAACCATTGTGGAAAGCAGTATGGAGGTATATCAAAATGCTCAAAACAGACTTACCATTTGACCCAGGAATTCCACTCCTAGGAATTTACCCTAAGAACGCAGCAATCAAGTTTGAGAAAGACAGATGCACCCCTATGTTTATTGCAGCACTATTTACAATAGCCAAGAATTGGAAGCAACCTAAATGTCCATCAATAGATGAATGGATAAAGAAGATGTGGTACATATACACAATGGAATACTACTCAGCCATAAGAAAAGGGCAAATCCAATCATTTGCAGCAACATGGATGGAGCTGGAGGGTATTATGCTCAGTGAAACAAGCCAAGTGGAGAAAGAGAAATACCAAATGATTTCACTTATCTGTGGAATATAAGAACAAAGGAAAAACTGAAGGAACAAAACAGCACCAGAATCACAGAACTCAACAATGGACCAACAGGTACCAAAGGGAAAGGGACTGGGGAGGATGGGTGGGTAGGGAGGGATACGGGGGGGAGAAGTAGGGGGGTACTAAGATTAACATGCATGGGGGGGTAGGAGAAAAGGGAGGGCTGTACAACACAGAGAAGGCAAGTAGTGATTCTACAACATTTTGCTATGCTGATGGACAGTGACTGTAAAGGGGTTTATAGGGGAGACCTGGTATAGGGGAGAGCCTAGTAAACATAATATTCGTCATGTAAGTGTAGATTAGTGATAACAAAAACAAAGCAAAAAAAAAAAAAAAGGGCAGTTCCTGTATGGTAACCTCCAACGAGTTCTACACAAGGGTATAAAGGGCATATAAAAGTGTAGGCAAAGGGTCTGTTTGTGTTTATACAGAAGATCAAAGCCTAATTGGGCTACCTCGAAAATGAACTAAGATACGATATGAAAAAGAACTTCCAACATCTGCACTCTCTGGAAGACTCATGCCAGAAGATGATCATCAAAAAACCCCAACAAAGATCCACGCACTGATACAGCTGTAGATGCACTCATCCCACCAGTTCCTGGACTTGCCATGGTAATGAGGAAGGAGATATCTAAGCTGGCCTGTGCATACAGTAAAACAACAAATTTGACTGGATCTATACTGTTGGAACTCAACCAAGAATTAAGAGAAGTGCAAATTGTAGTGCTCCAAAATCTTACAACTATAGACTATTTACTGTTAAAAGAACATATGGGATGTGAACAGTCCCCAGGAATGGGTTGTTTTAATTTGTCTGATTTCTCTCAGACTGTTCAAGTTCAGTTGGACAATATCCACCATATCATAGATAAGTTTTCACAAATGCCTAAGGTGCCTAACTGGTTTTCTTGGTTTCACTGGAGATGGCTGGTAATTACAGATATGCTTTGGTTATGTAACTATACTCCTATTATGTTAATGTGTGTGCGCAATTTAAGTAATAGCTTAAAACCTATATATGCTGAAGTTACTCTACAAGAAGATTTGTCAAAGAAATAATCAATCTTCCCATGTTTTCTTCCGCCTGCTACTTCTATAGCTTTTCTTCTTCCTTCCTAATTACAACCCTTAAATAGAATTCGTGCCTCATATCAAATTTACCGAGTATCATAACTCCTCCAAGTGGTAAAGATACCTCAAGACAAAGGCTGGGCATAGAAGCCACAGGGCATAAATATGCAAAGAAGTAAAAAGCTAACTTTTTCAAACAATAAGGCTTCTCTCTCACTTACCAACTTCACATTTCCCTGTATGGCCCCGGAAGATGACTGGTTAGCCAGAGACGGGTAAGATTCCTCAAGGGAGGAACAACCTAAGACAGGCACAGTCGCAGGGGGGCCATCAGGTGAGAAATTGGGGATCAACAGAGGTGAGGCTTAGAACCTCACCCCCCCTGTTCTGAGAGAAATCTTCTGCATATGTGGATGTTTTATTGCCCTGGTCTAGCTTGGATTAACACATAGTCTACAGGCACACACCTGATCATCTACATTTGCTCTGTTACAACACTAAATTATGTTTTCTACCTTTATCTTGTATCTACCTACCACTTCAGCATTTTATTAAAAATAATAATAATAAAGAGAGAAATGTGGTATCCACATATAAATCAAGTATAAAAACCAAATGAGTATTCATATTTGAACTGACTGTTTATAGTTCATAATGCATGAGCAAAACCGAAAGTTTCTGTGATGACTGCCCTTGTACTGTTCACTATGTAACTTATTCATTATGTAAGAATTTGTTCTCCATGTAAGAACTTGTTTGTTATGCCTCAGAAGATTGGAGACTGACGAAAATTAGGCTTGGGGTGGATTAATGATTGTGCATTGAGCACTGACTCCCCTATACAGAATTTTATTGTCGTTAACAACCATTTGATCAATAAATATGAGAGATGCCCTCACAAAAAAAAAAAAAAAAAAAAAAAAGGACAGACTTCCAATGGTAAAATAAATAAGTAACCGGGATGTAATGTATAGCATAAGGAATAAAGTCAAGATATTGTAACAGCTTGGTAGGGTGATAGCTGGAACCTAGAATTTTGTATATAAATGTTCTACCACTGTGTTGTACACTTGAAACTAATGTAATGTAATACTGTGCGTCAACTACCCTTCAATAAAAAATAATTATTTAAAAAAAAAAAGGCTAAGCAATGGGCCGTCTAGGGAACAGTAAATGCAAATGCCTTGGAGAAGCAAAAGATTGCTCTGTAAAATAGACATAAAGAAGGCCAGAGGGGTTGGAGTGGATATGGCAGGAGATGTGTTGAATTGAGTAGAAATTGTCAGGTCCGATCTTACTGAGCACTGTGGGTTATGCTAAGAAATTTATATTTTATCTTATTTTATGCAAGCGGAAACTGCTTTTGGAGGTCATTAAAAAAGAGATAAATGATGTGTTTTGTTTTTCAAAAAAAGACTATTTGAGGGCAGTGTATCTTTTCCAAAGTCAGTCTCCACCCCGTCTTGTGGTGACATCCAGTGTCTAGCACACAGTAAATGTGGAACAACTAAGTACAAATTATTCATTCTATGTCCTAAATCTTCTCCTGCATAATCTCTTCTTAACTATTTCTGTTTCCCACTTCTTTGACAACAAGGAAATTTCCTATTCATGAAAACTCAGCTGAAGCATTCCTGTTTTGGAAGACTTCCTGATCTTCTGAGTCCACATCCTATTTGTCTCTGGTCAGTCTCTGACCCAGGACCCTAGGTACCTCATAGATCATGAAGCTTTAAGATGATGTTTTCCCTTGGAATTCAGTAAGACAGGACATTACACTCTTTGTTTTAAAGCTGGGTGAAGAGTTGTGAATATCCTCAAATAAATGAATACAAAAAATGAGTGGGACCAGGGAGGAATTCTTGCCCCTAACAGTTTCTGTAAGATACACATTGCATTTACTTACACTGAAGAGAAGAGTAGGGACCAATGTGAATCTTTCCATAAAGATCATGCTTAAACAGCAAGGGAGGTGCCCTTCTTTTGTGCCTACATAAAAAAGCCTGAAAAATAATTTGAAGCATGAGAGCCTTTAGCTGTCATCAGCTAGATGCTCTGCAAACACAGAAACTGATATTTCAAATGTAAATATGCATGACAAGAAAGAAATTCAGATGGCATATATAATGAGGTGCTTTCTTTTTTTTTTTTCTGATTACTCCAGAAAAATCAAAGACCACACAGGTAGAAGATAGTAGGACTGGAAATCCCCCTGTACTTGCCATTTTGTTTAGTCATTTATTAGCAGTAAGGAGAAGGATGGGATAAGGGCAGATGAACCAAGTGCTACCAGTTGACATTTAGAGCAATTAGCAAATAGGACGACCAATGAAGAAAAGGTGAAACGCTGGAGCCAAATCATGTCTTTTCCTGGAAAGAAGCAGACCTCAGTCACCACTGGCAAGAGGAGGCATGATGAGGTATAAAGGTCATAGAGGCTGGAGTCAGAAGACATAGATCTGAGTCTTGAGCTCTGCTACTTATTGGCATATGATATTGGATAAATCCAATAGGTCACTTTGAATGAGCTGGTTTTCTCAACTTAAAGATAAGGGTAATGTTACCATCAAGAGCAACAGTTTCATAGGGTTTGTTACAGTAAGTAGAAAATATTAGCAAAACTAATTTGTTATCATTTCAATAAAAATAGGCTAGACTCAAAATGATGGCAGGAACTGCTCCATCTTTACTACTCAGTGTCTCAAATTAGAAACAATTCTCCAGAATCTTCTAAACACACCACACCCTACTCTCCTCTTCCCTCTTTGCAATTACTGTAGATGGCAGAGCAGCTTCTGACTGCCCACCATTATTCTAGCCCCTGTAGGGCAGCTAAGGGGGCTAATTGGGAGATCTGAGGTAGGTAGATGGGAGGGAATTTTAAGTACATTGAGGGAACGGATGTGTATTAGCACTGATTTTTTTTCACAACCTGTTTTGCTGTGTTCACCAGTTGGCTCCTTTCCTTTTGGATTCTTTCACTCATCATTATTCCACATTTGTAGTTTGGTTTGCAGTTATCCTGACTAACAACTATGTGCTGTATGTGATGTTATTGAACTGAACTTCCATGAAAACCCTGTTTTCCCACATCCTGGAAAAGATTGACTCTTTATTTAGAGTCCACCTAAAATGGGTCATATTCTTGTGTAATTAGTGAAAGATAAACATGACCAGAGTCCCTATTTTAGCATTTTAAATCCCTGAAAAAGGTTTATGGTGAAAACAAGACTAAGAGGTAATCAAAAGGCATGGCTGTTGCACATTAGTGCCACTGAACATGAGATGCTATTGATTTCCCGTTAGCTGAGCTTTGAAAACATCAACAGCTCACAGCACATTTGATTTTCTTACCTGGATGCTATAATGATCGATGAGTTCAGTCTATCTACTGAAACAGGACTTGGCCATTGTAGTAAGAATCAGCCCTTGAACACGGCCAAGGACCTTATTACCAAATGTGAGGGGGAGGTGTAAGAAAAGAAAATTATTGGTAAAAAGAATATTCATTACTGGGAATCATCTAGTTTATTTTTAGCACTAATTTCAGGGTATAAAACTTGGAATGAAACAGAATGGACTCAGTGCTACTTGAGAGATTGATAAACTGTACAGAGTGTATCAAAATTTGTCCTGGGATGATGATTCCTGATTTGTGTAGAGAAGAGAAGTATGAATGAACTCTAAGTTAACCAATTAAAATGTAAAAGAAAAATAATTAGCACTGACATTACATGTTTACAAATGTTTCTCTAGGTTCAGGTCCCTTCAACTACAAATGCTAAATTTACAAAAGCATGTTAGGCCATTATGTGCTGGCATGTTACATCGCATGAGATTTTTCTTCCTTCTATTTTCACAGGAAGATAGAATACCTATTTATAAATATTTGGCAATTTGGGAAACAGTCCAAGGGATATCTAATCTGGAATGTTTCAAAAGGTGGAATAAATAATAATAAAAGGCTATAAAAGAAAAGGAGTGAAATTAGTCTGTATATTAAGATATTGTGGACATGATCATTTCTCAACACAGATTTTGTCTTGTAGACACAGTCTTAGCTCATTGGGAAGCACAATGGGTAAGTTAAATCAGGCCCCTTGAAAACCACTCTGGTCATGGATATTACATATTAAAACAAATGGGCCTGGACAATTTTATCTCCTCCCTGTTGACCACTTTGGCTATAAGCAGATTAGACCAGGAAACCCTATGCCTGTTTTTGTTGGTCCATTTTAACTTGCCACAGGGAGACAGAGCCACCCTTCCTGATGCTGCCTGGCATACATAATGTGGTCCTTACTTGATAACCGTGTCAGTAAGGCATGTTTCTTTCTGATCTGAAGTAAAATATGAGCAATTTGCACCTCTCTGTGCCACACAAGAATAGTGGAGAGAGAACTTCGATCGTATGCGAAGATTTGTTGTAAGCGTCACATGTATTAATTCATTTAATTTCACAAGGCTCTCATATTAGAATGCATCTGGCACAGAGAGGTGCAAATTGTTCATATTTCATTTTAGGAAAAAAAACTCAATGAAGGCAGAGTAGTGGATCATTTCAAACTTACACCACCAGAAGCAGTAGCCAGGAGAGACAGCCTATGTAGGATGACATAACAAGCCACATCGGTCATCAAATGATGGTCATGTGGGCTTGGACACAGACATGGCACATTGTATATTCCTATGAAGAAAAACTTAATGTCATTTTATTGTTGAACATTTGAAAAAAATCCTAAAAATACAAGCATTGCATCCAAATGGAAGATTTTCTTGTGTGCAGAGGGGGTGATTCTTCTCAGAGTTTTAGAACAGTTTTTCAAGACATCTTTTCTCTTTCTCTCTAATCCATGAAGAAACTGTCATTCTGAAATAAACTGGTGTGATCGGTTTTGAGGAAGTCAATTAAATTCACTTTTCCTACAAGCATATTTATAGCCACAGAAGAGTCATTAAGCTTCTCATCACAGAAAATATATTCCCTTTTCCTTGCCAGGTGGTGAAAGAAGAAATGCTGAGGCAGCAACCGTTTGACAGGCAGGATTGTGACCCCTGTGATCTAAACCGAATGTTTTGTCTGTGGATATGTTGCATAGGTGGCAAAAGGAATTTAGGTGGCAGATGGAATTAAAGTTGCTAATCAGGTAACTTTGGAGGAGAAACAGGAAAAGATTGAAAACATGATTGAGATTCTACTCTCCTTGCTGGCCTTGGACACAGAAGTGCATCATGAACCGTGGAATGTGGACAGCCCTTAGAGGCTGAGAACATCCCTCAGCTGACAGTAGCAGGATGGGAGTCTGAATCATATGACTGATAATCTGCATGAGCAATGATGTGGTTTCTCCACTGGAGCCTCTAGGAAGGAGTGCAGCCCTGCCAACACCTAGATTTTATCTCTGTGAGATCTGAATTATACTTCTTACTTACAAACATACAATAAATTAAATAAATAATATGTAAGAAATAAATGATAAATAAAGTCCACTTTCTACTACAGTGTGCTATGCCAAATGCATGGCTACATATATCAATGGGGTAATATCTCACTAAGAGTATGTTGAGGGAAGACCTGGAATTGCCAATGGGTATGTGTAGTGTAGTACCATTTATGAAATGACACTACTATGGATAAGTTCACCTGAGGCAAGATTTAAAAAAACAAGTGCATGGGGATGATTAATATTTACATCAAGATAGTTATTTACTCTGGGAAGAAAAAGTTAGTGATGGGAGAAAGATAAAGGCATGGAGCTTTGGTTCTGTTTACAGTGTTTTATTTCTTAAAAAAAAAAGTCTGAAACAAATATGACTTAGAATATGTGGTACATGGAATCGTTATTTTTATACATTTGAGATAGTTCATTATTTGAAAAAGAGCACATTGCTGGGAGGCATTAACATATCTAAATAATGAACCAATTAGAACAGGTGGCAGAGGGTCAGAGGAGCGACCCTCAGAGTGTCCCCTGAAGCATCCTTTGGGTGAGAGGGTCCTCAAGTCTAAAGCCTGATTACGGTGTCGTTGGGGAAATGACCAGACACCCCCTAGTCTGTGTTCGTTTCTATAAAATTTATGTTTCTGCACAGATCTGATTAGTGGAAGAGAATATATGTTCCAAAAACCATGGAGGACTAGCAGCAGTTCTTTTTCTCATCCTTAATGAATAAAATGGCATTACATTCTGATTTATTTACCAATTCTAGAATCTGCTTGAACTCCTCTGATGGGCGGATCCACTCTCGGCCCAATGCCAAGATCCATGTCTGATTTTATAAATCTGAGGCCAGAACTGAAATTTGATAAGGTAACGTAAGAACCCCTTGTCAGCTCCCTTGGGAAACAGCCAACTGCCCTTCTCCAGGCTATACTCTCATTTCAATTCAATTCAGCCGTGTCAGTTTCTTTCTAATTTCCATATCCTGTTTGGTGAAAATTTTCCAGCCCACATATGACCTGTTTTTAGTAGATGTACATTATGGATAATTGTTTAGGTTTTGGTTTTCTCCTTTTGTCCTTAATCTCATCTCCTTAAAGGCAAGAATACTTTTCCATAATTTTTTCCTCTTAGAGTTCAACACATGTTTGTTAAAAAAATTATTTTGTGAAAGCTTTGATTTGAGGTTATCTGAACTTTGGATGGCACTCATTTGCATGACTTAAAAGTATATTGGTAATAAATAAAAATGACTATTATTAGAATTATTTTTAAAAATGGGTATGTTACCAAAACAGCAAGTTCATAAGAAAAGGTATATCCATCACACAATGGAGTAAATGTCAACTTTGTACCTGTAAGTATCACTTGTTAATGAGCTATATATTTCATTGAATTTTTGATACTGGTAGGTCGTTAGGAATTCCACCTCAGGGAAACTTTTATCAAATGGCTGGGGAAACAGAAGCTTTGCATAGTTTCAGAAATCTTCTCAAATGGCTCTTAACTGCTAGGTTCAATAAGAACCTACGTCTCCTGACCTGACATAACGTACCTTTTCCATAGTCTGTTATCATGGTGGTTTTGTTATACACATCTAAGATTTTTAAGTCTTGCATTAAAAAATGGTACTGTGGCTCCTGAAGGACAGGAAGTTTACTTTCTTCATTTAACTCAGTGTAATTTTCTTTACACAATGATTGTGGCAAGAATGAAAATATGACCTCTACAGGAGAAAAAGGGAAGTAATCTAAAAAATTGTCATGTTGACCAATGCTTATGAAAGAGCATACCTCAGATAGATGTTAATTTAGGAATAAAGTAACTGGATTATCTCAAAGAACTTTGAAATCAATGCCTTGTAGAGAAGGAAAAGTTTTCCTAGACCAATTTAGGGTCCCTGGCTGGGTCTGAACATTCAACTGACAAAGACAGATTAACAGAAGAAAAGCATACACATTTCATTGATTTTTTATGTGTACATGGAAACCTTCACAACAGAATGAAGACCTAAAGAGTGACCAGAACAGGAAGGTTTTATAACTTTTGGACAAAAAAAAAATTGTTAAGAATGGATGAGACCCGGGTTTAGGCTAGGGGTAGTTAATGGTGAAGTAATCAGGAAGATAAGGGTTAGTTCAACAAGTTTATTGGTACAGGTTTCTTGGTTCCTAGTTCCTTGTCCCTGGTGAGAAGAATATACCTTCTTCTTGGGACAGGAAGGTATGTTTCACATGGAGTTTTATCACCTATTTAGGGAAGAAGGGTGAGGCAGGGGTGGGAGGGAGCAGAGCGACCTGCTTCTGTTGTTTTCTCAAACTCCTTTACCTTAAGATATTCAAAACATCAAGATGCTGTGTTTTGGAGTAGTGTGTCCTGAACCTCATCAGCCTAAAACTAGAAGCCTCTGAAGTCTGCCTCTCCTGTACATTTCAGAATTACAAAACTGTTTTTTTTTCCCTTCAAGTACAGTATTGCTAGAGGGAAAAACTACTTCTTAGAATTATGCTGGCAAGACTGAGAAGAATCTGTAATAGGGGACATTTCTTCCCTCTAGGAATTCTATTTACTACTAAAAGTATCTATTAGCAATGTAAAAGATGAAACATTTCTTTTTTCAAAAAGATTTTCCTCCAATAAGCCTGTGATTTTGCCTATTACACTCTGGAACAAGATACATCTATTTATGTTTCTAAATGAAACTGGCTCAGGCTCTTACCTGGTAGGGTTGGTGGGAAATCTTAATCTCGCTCTTTCTTCAATGTCCTGAGGGTTGTATTCAACAGCAGTTGGAATGGGGAGAAATCTCATGCGCCAATGAACACACCTTTAATGAGTGGTAGCCACTGTCATTCCAGTTTCCCTTTCTGCTATACGCAGGTGCCATTGGGTCCCGGTCCTGCACACAGTGGGCAAACCAAGCTGCCACTCTCTACTCCTCCTCCTGTCCCTCCCCTGCCCCCAGCCCATCCTGGAATCTTTGGAGTGCTGTGGTTTTGTGGGTCTAGTCTTTACAACCCAAGAAAACTTCCTAAATCACCATCCACCCTCAGAGCATCAGGAAAATGGCTTCTCAGTCAGAGTTGCATTAGGACTTTTGTGGGCTCCTTCTTCCATAAAAAATATTTAAAAATTCTATTTTATAGCTGCATTCTTTATAGCTGGCCTATAACACCCTAGCTATATTTGTTGTTGTCACATTCATTTTTTTTCCTTCTAATTTAAAAAGAAATGAAAGTTAAAATGTTTTCATGGGCCCAAGGCTCTGGGCCTATTGGTGCTTAATATATGAGTGGGCCAGACTCCTAGTACGGTTCCACCTTCTTTCCTTAGGGTAGATTCAGCTTGACTGCCTGAGACGAGCCTAAAATTCTAAAACTATTAACCTACTTCTGAGAGTAAAAGAAATTTAGAATTTTGGGTCCTTTTAACTTTCGTTGGAGGACAGGGTGGAATATCTCTCATTTATTTGTGATAAGACTATGCTCCCAAAACTAGAGAAAAATTTTCAACCCTTTTATATTTTGCTGCTTTAAACTGCGCACTGTTCTACTAAGGAACAGAGGTAGAAACAAGGGTGGTGGCTATCCTGCCAGCCCACAGCCTACTTAGTGAACATGACCGATTTTTTGCCAACAATTTTCTTTGAGTGTTAGAAACTCCTTGGAGGGTGCCTGAGAAGCAAATGTGAGGGAGGGAGGTGAGAGCTCAGCACTGCAGGACCTAGTGAGGGGAACAGACTTCCAACTGGAAATGAAGGCACTTGCAGCTATTTTGTTGGTAGCTTCCCTGTTTGCTCAAGGTCTCCAAGTCTTCAAAAAGGAACCAGCCTAAGATGATGGAGGTTGGAACTTAGGACTCGGTATCTACCATAAGACTCCTTATGTCAGTAATTAAATGAGAAGTAGGACAGTTTTCAAGAATTAAGTTTCTGGGTTATTTTTAGGATCATAGTTTAAAATTTTTCTAGATCTGTAGTTGTGTCTATTTTGTAAGTACTTCTAGTTTTAAAGATAAACCCACTCAAATCTAAGGATATCATTTATACTTTTTTAAAGATTGTCTTCAACTTAGTCTTTAATTTTCTTAGTTTTTTCCTTCAGATATTGAATTTGAAGATTATTTATACAGTTGGTACCCTTAAATCATGAGATTTTGGTGGGCACAGTGCTTGCATCTAGATTTCATAAGCAAAGCCTAAGCAATGCCATATTGTTTCTATGTAAGGAAAGGAGACATGTCCCTTTTAATATATTAATGTACTCACCCCCACTTCCTCCCCAAAAAGTGTGCTTACATTGAAACACACATTTTAGATAAAAAAAATAAGCCAGTATTTTTAAAAAACTGACCTGGAATAGATTATTTTGGTCAAATTTGTAGATTCCATATTCTTTTTGTGGTAAATAATATGCAAACACTTTAAAAATATTTCAGTTATATTCATTAGTGACTAGGTAAATGGTTGAACCTAAATAGCGATGATTAGTGGAGCTTTGTCAAGTTGAAGAGAGGAAGCTGTGGCATTTTGCAGACTTTTCCTTGGTCCAGCACCATTCAACATTTTAATTAGAACCTGGATGAAATTATAAAAGGCAACTTTGTCAACGATAAACTGGGGGATTTCAGATTTAGGAATCAAAACTGTATCGAATGACTGGAACCAGTGATGATTTTTAGAAAAAATTAATTGGAGAAGGATAAAGGCAAAGTATTATATATGGGCCTGCAAACCTAACTCAACTTTTGAGTATATAAAAAAAGAAGAAATAAGGGAAAACATCATACACTTAAAAGACAAAAGATTTTAGCTGGCAGTTAAATATCAACTCAACAATGACATGTGACTGCTAAAAATTGGGTTGTTAGTATATTAATTGTAAGGGAGGAGATATCCCAACTGTGCTGGTCAGACCTAACTAGGTTGGGAGCATCATTTGCAGTCATGGGGACCATACTTCAAGAGGAATGTAGATCATACATCATAAATAGCCATTGAAGGATGGAGGGATTATTTTATAGCAGAAAAAAAGTCATCAGGAACAGAGTTGAACCATATGCTATCCTAAGGTTTGAACCTGGACCAGTGGATACATACAATAGGGAAACAGATTTTTAAATCCATGAAGGAACTACTGATAGAATTGTCAGGAGATGAAGAACACTTCCTCTCTAGGTAGTAGGTTCCCCATCCAACGGAAATTTTTAATGACAAGATACATGCCTATTTAACTTCTTTGTTGTAGAGGAATTTAAGGCATAGCCAATGCACAATTGTTCCTTTCAACCTAGTTGACACAGATATCTCTATGACATCAAATTTTAAATGATTAAGAATGAAATTGGTAACAAGAGTAGAGGAAGCAGAGAGAAATTCTCTGGGAAAAGGATTAGAAGGGATAGACAGGTCAAGTAAAGGAATTTTGTTTTTAAATGACATCTAGGTTCTTGACTGAAAAAAAAAAAAAGAGCCCAGGGAAAGGGAGAGAAAAGCAGGAGGTAGTTTGGCACTGGGCTCTGTAGACATGGGAGGTACAATTTTAGAGAAGAAACACATTTCTGAAACTAATGAGATGTTTTTAAGGATGGCTAAATGTGAAAGTTTGCTGAGTTTCCTGGTCTCCCAGTTGGTCAGACTTTTTCATCATAAATTAGGAAGCTGAGTATCTGACTGAGGTGGGTGAGGGTGGGCAGAGGATTACTGGCAAAGAAGGGAAATAAAACCAGCCCCTACTCCTGATATTGCTGCTGCAGCAACCCAGACTTTCATAGGCTGTTTCTTTAGTGTAGCTTTTAGCACAGTTTGGTCTTGCTTCTTGACTTGTCCCACATCAGCTCTGCTCCTCTGTTTTCATAATTCAAGTGCTTGTCCCCTCTGAAGTTCTTGCTGCTCTGTGGACTGGACTACACTTCTGGATAGAACTGTCTTAACATACACTGTGAAGAATGCATTCTTTAGTATTATCCAGTACTGTTTAGTTACAAATTAGATTTTTATAGATTATTAGGTCCCTTCCTTGAGTGATTGAATCTTTTTTTTTTGTTATCATTAATCTACAATTACATGAAGAACATTGTTTACTAGGGTCCCCCCTTCACCAAGTCCCCCCCATAAACCCCATTACAGTCACTGTCCATCAGCATAGTAAGATGTTGTAGAATCACTACTTGTCTTCTTTGTGTTGCACAGCCCTCCCCATGCCTCCCCCATTATGCATGCTAATCGTAATAGCCCCTTTTTCCCCGTCCTTATCCTTCCCTTCCCTGCCATCCTCCCCATTCCCTTTCCCTTTGGTAACTGTTAGTCCATTCTTGGGTTGTGTTTCTGCTGCTGTTCTGTTCCTTCAGTTTTTCTTTGTTCTTATACTCCACATATGAGTGAAATCATTTGGTACTTGTCTTTCTCCGCCTGGCTTCTTTCACTGAGCATAATACCCTCTAGCTCCATCCATGTTGTTGCAAATGGTAGGATTTGTTTTCTTCTTATGGCTGAATAATATTCCATTGTATATATGTACCATATCTTCTTTATCCATTCATCTGATGGACACTTAGGTTGCTTCCATTATCTTGGTTATTGTAAATAGTGCTGCGATAAACATATGGGTGCATCTGTCTTTTTCAAACTGGGCTGCTGCATTCTTAGGGTAAATTCCTAAAAGTGGAATACCTGGGTCAAATGGTATTTCTATTTTGAGCTTTCTGAGGAACCTCCATACTGCTTTCATTAGTGGTTGAACTAATTTACATTCCCACCAGCAGTGTAGGAGGGTTCCCCTTTCTCCACAAGCTCTCCAACATTTGTTTTTGTTTGTCTTTCGGATGGTAGCCATCCTTACTGGTGTGAGGTGATATCTCATTGTGGTTTTAATTTGCATTTCTCTGATAACTAGCAATGTGCAGCATCTTTTCATGTGTCTGTTGGCCATCTGAATTTCTTCTTTGGAGAACTGTCTGTTCAGCTCCTCTGCCCATTTTTTAATTGGATTATTTGCTTTTTGTTTGTTGAGGTGTGTGAGCTCTTTATATATTTTGGATGTGTACCCTTTATCGGATCTGTCATTTATGAATATATTCTCCCATAGTGTAGGGTACCTTTTTGTTCTATTGATGGTGTCCTTTGCTGTACAGAAGTTTTTCAGCTTGATATAGTCCCACTTGTTCATTTTTGCTTTTGTTTCCCTTGCCCGGGGAGATATGTTCATGAAGAAGTCACTCATGGTTATGTCCAAGAGATTTTTGCCTATGTTTTTCTCTAAGAGTTTTATGGTTTCATTACTTACATTCAGGTCTTTGATCCACTTCGAATTTACTTTTGTGTATGGGGTTAGACAGTGATCCAGTTTCATTCTCCTACATGTAGCTGTCCAGTTTTGCCAGCACTATCTGTTGAACAGACTGTCATTTCACCATTGAATGTCCATGGCTCCTTTATCATATATTAATTGACCATATATGTTTGGGTTAATGTCTGGAATCTCTATTCTGTCCCACTGGTCTGTGGTTCTCTTCTTGTGCCAGTACCAAATTGTCTTGATTACTGTGGCTTTGTAGTACAGCTTGAAGTTGGGGAGCGAGATCCCCCCCCACTTTATTCTTCCTTCCCAGGACTGCTTTGGCTATTCGGGGTCTTTGGTGTTTCCATATAAATTTTTAACTATTTGTTCTAGTTCATTGAAGAATGCTGTTGGTAATTTGATAGGGATTGCATCAAATCTATATATTACTTTGGGCAGGATGGCCATTTTGACGGTATTAATTCTTCCTAGCCAGGAGCATGGGATGAGTTTCCATTTGTTAGTGTCCTCTTTAATTAGAGTGTCTTGTAGTTTTCAGGGTATAGGTCTTTCACTTCCTTGTTTAGGTTTATTCCTAGGTATTTTATTCTTTTTGATGTAATTGTGAATGGAATTGTTTTCCTGATTTCTTTTTCTATTGGTTCATTGTTAGTGTATAGGAAAGCCACAGATTTCTGTGTGTCAATTTTGTATCCTGCAACTTTGCTGTATTCCGGTATCAGTTCTAGTAGTTTTGGAGTGGAGTCTTTAGGATTTTTTATGTACAATATCATGTCATCTGCAAATAGTGACAGTTTAACTTCTTTACCAATCTGGATTCCTTGTACTTCTTTGTTTTGTCTAATTGCCATGGCTAGGACCTCCAGTACTATGTTGAATAACAGTGGGGAGAGTGGGCAGCCCTTTCTTGTTCCCCATCTCAGAGGAAAAGCTTTCAGGCTCTCACTGTTCAGTATGATGTTAGCTGTGTGTTTATCACATATAGTGTTTATTATGTTGAGGTACTTGCCCTCTATACCCATTTTGTTGAGAGTTTTTATCATGAATGGATGTTGAATTTTGTCAAATGCTTTTTCAGTATCTATGGAGATGAGCATGTGGTTTTTGTCCTTCTTTTTGTTTATGTGGTGGATGATGTTGATGGATTTTTGAATGTTGTACCATCCTTGCATCCCTGGGATGAATCCCACTTGGTCATGGTGTATGATCCTTCTGATATATTTTTAACTTCGGTTTGCTAATATTTTGTTGAGTATTTTTGCATCTACGTTCATCAGGGATATCGGTCTGTAATTTTCTATTTTGGTGGGGTCTTTGCCTGGTTTTGGTATTAGGGTGATGTTGGCTTCATAGAATGAGTTTGGGAGTATTCCCTCCTCTTCTATTTTTTGGAAAACTTTAAGGAGAATGGGTATTATGTCTTCTCTGTGTGTCTGATAAAATTCTGAGGTAAATCCGTCCAGCCTGGGGGTTTTGTTCTTGGGTAGTTTTTTGATTACCATTTCAATTTCTTTGCTCATAATTGGTTTGTTTAACTTTTGTGTTTCTTCCTTGGTCAGTCTTGGAAGGTTGTATTTTTCTAGGAATTTGTCCAATTCTTCTAGGTTTTCCAGCTTCTTAGCATATAGGTTTTCATAGTAGTCTCTAATAATTCTTTGTATTTCTGTGGGGTCCGTCATGATGTTTCCTTTCTTGTTTCTGATTCTGTTGATGTGTGTTCTCTTTTTCTCTTAATCAGTTTGGCTAGAGGCTTATCTATTTTGTTTATTTTCTCGAAGAACCAGCTCTTGGTTACATTGATTTTCTATTGTTTTATTCTTCTCAATTTTATTTATTTCTTCTCTGATCTTTATTATGTCCCTCCTTCTGCTGACTTTAGGCCACATTTGTTCTTCTTTTTCCAATTTTGATAAATTGTGATGTTAGACTATTCATTTGGGATTGTTCTTCCTTCTTCAAGTGTGCCTGGATTGCTATATAATTTCCTCTTCAGACTGCTTTTGTTGCGTCCCACAGAAGTTGGGGCTTTGTGTTGTTATTTGTTTCCATATATTGCTTGATCTCATACTTTAATTTGTTCATTGATCCATTGATTATTTAGGAGCATGTTGTTAAGCTTCCATGTGTTTGTGGGCATTTTTGGTTTCTTTGTACAATTTATTTCTAGTTTTATACCTTTGTGGTCTGGGAAGTTGGTTGGTAGAACTTCAATCTTTTGGAATTTACTGAGGCTCTTTTTGTTGCCTAGTATGTGGTCTATTCTGGAGAATGTTCCATGCGCACTTGAGAAGAATGTGTATCTTGTTGCTCTTGGAATGTAGACTTCTATAGATGTCTATTAGGCCCATCTATTCTAGTGTGTTGTTCAGTACCTCTGTGTCCTTACATATTTTCTGTCTGGTGGATCTATCCTTTGGAGTGGTGTGTTGAAGTCTCCTAAAAGGAATGCACTGCATTCTATTTCCTCCTTTAGTTCTGTTAGTACTTGTTTCACGTATGCTGGTGCTCCTTTCTTGGGTGCATATATATTTATAATGGTTATATCCTCTTGTTGGACTGAGCCCTTTATTATTATGTAATGTCCTGCTTTATCTCTTGTGATTTTCTTTGTTTTGAAGTCTACTTTGTCTGATACTAGTACTGCAATACCTGCTTTTTTCTCCCTGTTGCTCACATGAAATATCTTTTTCCATACCTTGACTTTTAGTCTGTGCGTGTCTTTGGGTTTGAGGTGAGTCTCTTATAAGCAGCATATTGATGGGTCTTGCTTTTTTTATCCATTGTAGTCCTCTGTGTCTTTTGATTGGTGCATTCAGTCCATTTACATTTAGGGTGATTATTGAAAGATATGTACTTACTGCCACTGCAGGCTTTAGATTCGTGGTTACCAAAGGTTCAAGGGTAGCTTCTTTACTATCTTACTGTCTAACTTAACTCGCTTATTGAGCTGTTATAAACACAGTCTGATGATTCTTTATTTCTCTCCCTTCTTATTACTCCTCCTCCATTCTTTCTATGTTGGTTGTTTTATTCTGTGCTCTTTTGTGTTTCCTTTAACTGATTTTGTGGATAGTTGATTTTATTTTTTGCCTTTCATTAGTATTTGGTTGGTCTGCTTTCTTTGCTGTGATTTTGTTTTCAGTAGTGACATCTTTTTATCCTTCGGAGTGCTTCCATCTAGAGCAGTCCCTCTAAAATACCCTGTAGGGGTGGTTTGTGGGAGGCAAATTCCCTCAACTTTTGCTTGTCTGGGAATTATTTAATCCCTTCTTCATATTTAAATGATAATCGTGCTAGATACAGTATTCTTGGTTCAAGGCCCTTCTGTTTCATTGCATTAAATATATCATGTCATTCTCTTCTGGCCTGTAAGGTTTCTGTTGAGAAGTCTGATGATAGCCTGATGGGTTTCCCTTTGTAGGTGACCTTTTTTCTCTCTCTGGCTGCCTTTAATACTCTGTCCTTGTCCTTGATCTTTGCCATTTTAATTATTGTGTCTTGGTGTTGTCGTCCTTGGGTCCCTTCTGTTGGGACTTCGGTGTGCTTCCATGGTCTGAGCAACTATTTCTTCCCCCAGTTTTGAGAAGTTTTCAGCCATTATTTCTTCAAAGACACTTTCTATCCCTTTCTCTCTCTTCTTCTTCTTCTGGTACCCCTATAATGTGAATATTGCTCCTTTTGTATTGGTCACACAGTTCTCTTAATGTTGTTTCATTCCTGGAGATCCTTTTATCTCTGCGTCAGCTTCTCTGTATTCCTGTTCCCTGATTTCTATTTCATTAATGGCCTCTTGCACCTCATCCAGTCTGCTCTTAAGTCCTTCCAGAGATTGTTTCATTTCTGTAATCTCCTTCCAGAGTTCATCCCTTAGGTCTTGCATATTTCTCTGAAAATCCATCAGTATGGTTATGACCTTTATTTTGAATTCTTTTTCAGGAGGATTGGTTAGGTCTATCTCCTTCTCAGGGGTTGACTCTGTGATTTTGGTCTCGATCAAATTCTTCTGCCTTTTCATGGCGATAGAGGTAGTTGTGGGGAGCTGGCGCGTGTGTTGGCTGGCAGAACGTCCCTTCTCGCTGGTTTGTGGCCTTCCTCTCCTGGGAGAACAGCGACCCCTAGCGGCTTGTCCTGGGCAGCTGCGATATCTGATTCTTGCCTGGCTGCTGTGGAAGAAGCTCTGCATGGTTGCTGTGGGTGTGGCTGCAGCCACTATGGTGGAGTCCTGCCAGAGGGGGAATGGGCGGGAGGCTGTTTAACACTGTGAGGGGCCTCCAAGCTGTGCTGTCGTCCAGGGTGTTGGGGCGCCTGGAGTTCCCCGGGATTTCGTTATTGGGCTTATTACACCGGCGCGCTTCCGTCCAGCTGTGAGGCCCCTGTCCCTTTAAGATTTTCAAAGGGCACTTGCTTTTCTTTTGTCCCAGGGTCACCAGCTGCAGGGACCTGCTCACAGGTCTTACTGTCCTGTTTTCCTAGTATCCAGCACACCACGCACTGTGTCTGCGCTTGGTACAGATGGCTAGGGCTGGGTGTTCAGCAGCCCTGGGCTCCCTCTCCGTCCCTGCTCTGACTCCTCTCCTTCCACTGGGAGCTGGGGTGAGAGGCGCTTGGGTCCTGCCAGGCCACAGCTTGTGTCTTACCCCCTTCGTGAGGCACTGGGTTCTCACAGGTGTAGATGTAGTCTGGCTGTTGTCCTGTGTCTTTTCGTCTTTCTTTTAGGAATAGTTGTATTTGTTGTATTTTCAAAAATATATATGGTTTTGGGAGGAGATTGCTGCTGCTCTACTCACGCCGCCATCTTGGCTCCGCTCCCCGAGTGACTGAATCTTAATCTGTCATTCTCGTACTACTTCAATTGTTGCCACATTTATGTATTACCTATATTGTAATTTAGTACTTCTAATTGTCTTTTAATTTTAATGTTATATAGCCAAACTTTATTAAAAATAGATAATCACTTGTCATATATAAGTCATTTTCAAACAAAGTACAATTAAAAAATTTTTAAAAATTCTTGCTCAGTATTGTTTCTAAGTTCTGAACCTACTGAAGCCTATTCTTTTTTTGTTAACAAGGGGGATTAAAAGATAAACGCACAATTGTGACATTCTCTTTTCCTTAATTAGAAGGCTTGAGAAAGAACTGAAAAGAAATTCCCTACTATATGACTGCCATGTTATTTAGTGCTGTGTCTATGTACTACCCAAAACAGTCCATCTACTAGCTGTACTTGCACTCTATCTTAGACAATGTGATTTTAAGGAAACATCCTCCTACTCCCTTCTCCAGCTTTCATTCCACTGAACCATTCATTAAGGAGATATTTAGAAAATGTTTCTTCTATGCCAGGGCCTGTTCCATACTGACTGGTCATGCTCAGAGTATCCTGTCCTACCTTCCCCTAAATTTCACTGTGTTATTAAATATGAGCTATAATAAAAACTGGCTGAAATTACAGCAGTTCCACTAGGGGATGAGAACTTACTGCAGATTCATCTTGATCGTTGACATCATCTTATTCATCATTATGCTATTATTATTCATGCAGAAAAAGTCTGCAGAGTTGTAATAATGGATGACTATGTGTGCTTCCCTCTTACTAAATTATGGGAGAAAATGGCTGGTATGCATGTAGCCAAAGAAGACTGGTTGGAAAGCTGTAATTTTTAAATAGGCAGAAAATGGAAAGAACAGGGAAAAAATCACCTCACCAATCCAGATATACCACATCATCAAATCCACAAAATGAATTCAAACCCATCAAGATGCAAAATAACTAATTTTTTTTTTTAGAATTTGTACAGGGAAAGGGGAAAGCCCCCAAAAGAAAAGACATGTTTTTTCCTCTCAACTTATTTCCCAAATTAAATCATTTTCCTAACACACTTAAAATTAAGTAGCTATAAATAGATAACTTACATACCTACTACATTTCCTTTTTTCCCTATTCATTTCCCTATTTTTCCAAGGTACAATAATGAGGCACCACAGTTTAATGTTAAGCTCTAAAATGGAGATTAAAATGCTTATTTTATAATTTTAATAAAATAATTATCTCAAAGCCATTTAGTCATTTTTATTCTTACTCATTTTTTCCCCCAGACTGTGGGTCTAGTGCGTCTTGAAAGTTCATTTTCAAATTTATCTTGTATCATACTTTTCGCTAACATTGCTAATAAATATTTTCAGAAGAAGGTTATCATTCCTTGTAGGTTTTCATTTAGTGACATAACCTGTTAACCATAAAAAGAACTCACTATATCTTTAGTGTTTGGACCAAACTGGTATGAACTAGAAAATAAAAGAGCAGCCCTGATAATATCATGCAGCAATTAAAAAGAATGAGTAAGATCTACTACATGTCATCCAGAGTCTTGCACATGATGTACTATTAAATGAAAAAATTAGGTTGCAGTATGATGTGTTACAATGCTAATAACATTAAGACAAGACCTTTTCCTAAATGAGCATATGCTTTACATATGAGCAGGAAGGATACAGAGGATACAAATCATGCTGTTAACTTTATCTTGGTTGGTAGTTAAGGTTAGAAATGGGGCTCTCTACAGAGCCCAGTGCCTAAATACATGTGGAAAGATCAATTTCTTTCTGTACGTTATATTGTTTTACCTTTGAAACAACTTTTAAAAGAATATTTCAATAAATAAGATTTAAAAATGTAATTTGGATAACAGAGTTTAATAAACAGTCCTCTATAGAGGATTTGAACCTGAGACTGAAGGGTAGAAATGCTGTACTACCTCTGATTTAAGTTTAAAAAAGCCAAACTTCAAGTTAGATAAGTAATAAATAATCCATGAAGAAAATGAATGTGAAAATGGCTTCCATGAGAAACGCATACCTTAAGATATGTATGAAAATATATTACATTAAAAAAGTTTCAATTACACAAAAATGAACTATGTAGTAAAATACTAACTTTATACTAAATTAATTAAAAAAATACTGTAATGTCACTGAAGGAGATTAGTATTTACCTAAAGAAGAAACTTCTTTAAAGCTCCTAATACTCAGGGATTTTTAAAAAACAATATGATCAAGGGGACAGAGATATAAATAGCATTTTATAAACTCACTTTTCTTCTTGAAAAAGTCACTTACAAGCTTTTATTTTGGAATAAATTTAAAGACTGTGATTGAGAAACCACAAGTATTTCCGGGTAAGGTTGAAGACCCATTTGTTTGTTATCTTTCAACTTCTGTACTATAATTTTGGCAAATTCTTCTCCTTGGATGTCAGAAGTGTCCAGTAATTGTCTGACTTTTGAGGTCCTTGTAGGTTTGGTACTAATGAGTTCATAGTCCTCCTTCATGATCAAGTCCCTGGACAGAAGGGCATCTAGTGATTGGTTAAGGCAGGCTTCAGTCATCTGGTTCACAATGTCTTCCCTTTTACTCTGGATCCACTGTTGGGCTATCCCAGGTTGTAATCGCTCTGTAGAAGAGCAAGGAAGTAGAATTAGATGAAAAAAGGAGTAACAAGGCATAAAACCTAATTTTACTATGATTATGCTACTATGGAATACCAGTATTTTGGGGGATGCTGTTAATTTTCAGGAAACATTCAGATACTTATGTTATCTCTTCCCTTCTTCTCCCAGGAAAGCACTGTATTTTTATACATTATAAGTCATGGGGGCAAAAAACACTGTGTTTCAGGTTTTTTTAAAAATATAAAGGATACCTGCATATTTGTTAAATAAACAAAAATAACTTTAGTAACCTATTAAGTCACACATCCTCTTGGCAATCCCTCCCTAGATAGATGATCAAGGAATGCCATTTGGGCCTATTATTACATTTCAGCATTCACATTTTCTGGGATTGGAAGAGCTTTCCTATTTAAGAGGGTATATATTTATCATATTGAAGAAATAAAGATAAACAAAACTTATTGTATGGCAAATCTACTGAACATATAGTTGTGAGATAAATGGCATAATTTATAAAGTGTCTCACAATAAATATTTACCTGAACTTCCCTCAGCTGAAAGTGGATTTATTATTGCTAAAGAGCATGGGGTGGTCTTGGGATCATAGAGTGTCACCCTTTGAGCCGCAGAAATGTTACTATCCCATCTATGGTTTACTGGACAGTGATGCAACATAGAGAAGTCTTGAGTTTTTCCTGTAAAACACAACATCTTCATTAGGGGTAGAATATTCCTTAGCTACTCTTATTAGCTAAAATATGAACATCTGAGTCATACAGACAATAGTATTCAAGCCTAAATTTTCACTGCTATGAAAGGTGATTCATAAACCTAATTCCACAAGTATTTTTTAGAACAAAAAAGGATTTATACTGAATGATTTTACCATACTTTTGTCTGTGCTTGTCTGTTCTATGTAAATTAAAAATCATGGGATTTCACTTCTTCACACAGTCCCATATTTCTTCCTGTCTTCCTCCTTATTCACTTTAAATGTGTCCTCGAAATTTATATGACACATGTCCTATACTCTCCTTTGGTAATCGTATCCAACCTCAGGGCCTCAGTTGTCACTTGTCTTCCCAAATCTATATGAGTCATTTTCTGTCTTCATTGAAACTTAGTCTTAAATTTTCAACAGCCCACTGGACATTACCATCACATGAGCTGCTAAGCACCTCAAATTAAAAATACATTAAAAACTTAATTATATTCATCTTAACTCTAAAAACTGTTTCAACTATTTGTTGATGTTTTCCCCATCACCTGGCTTAACAACTAGCTCCGCTTTATCTTTTTTATCCTCTTTCCCCCAGCAAGTGAAAAGTTATAAAATCCTATCAGTGTGTTCTCCATTACTTCTCACACCATTCTTCTCTGCCTGTAATCTGGATCAGATTTCTCACCTCTACTATAGTAAAAGACCATGTCTCCTAATTGGCCTTCCCATCTCTAGTTTCCTTTTCCTTCCAAATATCCTACATATTCTAGCCATGATGAATTTTCCTAAAGCAAAAAATTTCATCATGTCATACCTTTGCTCAAGCACTTGCAATCATTAGTCCCTACCCAAACAGAACAGCTCAAATAGCTTTGCCTATTCAGAGAATCGTGATGATATGACTCCACCATACTGATCTTTTATTTTCTTTCATTCACCCTCTTCACCAGCTAAAACCAACTACTCACTGTTCTCTGTGTTTTCTTGCTTCTGTGCCTCTATGTTGCTCATTTTGCCTGGATTGCCCATTCTTTATAACTACAGGTCCAACCTTCAGCCAGAAACAGTTTCTTCATGATGACAACATGGTGTAGTGGAGTGACATGAAAATATTTATCAAAAGACCTGGCTTCGAGTCTTGGATTTGCCAGCTACTAACTATGTGATCCAGAAGTCTTGATCTTAAAAATCTGTAAAATGAGGAATATCTCCCTCACAAGGTTGTTGTGAAAGTACTTTGTAAAATTGTTACTCTCCCTCTCTTACTATAGATCTATATCCGTATCTCCCTTATGATACATCATTTCTATCTCATACTATTGTTACTTAGAAATGTTTGTCCTCTTTCTTACAAGAGATATAAAAAAAATTTTTTTTCCATAGTGTCTATCATAATGCCTTTAATTGTGCAATGTACTTGTTGAACATCCCACTAATAATTACATTTTAGACTCTGTTGCTTTTAAAAGATGAGTTATGAATGCAAATGAAAGGTATGTTCCATACAAACCATGAGTTCTTGTCAACAATATGATCTTGAAAGAAAATGGAAAACTTTCAACTAATACCGATTGAAAAATTTACGTACTAGATAAAAAATTGTCTTGAGAAGCTGACAGGGATGTTGATGTTCCAGGAGAAATACTACTTTTAGGGAGCTGGGAGGATCCACATGATTCCTACACAGAGGATAAACAATTTAGGTTAATGGAACATCATTTTAAAAGTTGTGCAGCTTTAATTTCCAAACAGTTCTTGCCTCTGGCTTATTATAAACAAAGAATCAAACTAGTACAAATTATACTTTACGGAACTAAAGAAACACATATATAAAATAACAAAATGACCTGATTTCTTTATCAACCCAAATTGGGGGAGATATGGGGCCATAATGAAATATATTAGAAATCATTACTTTTTCAGTATTTTCTGTATGATCTCAGAGGCTCTGTCCAGTTGAGAAACCTGAAATCTGCAACTCTGGTTTACTACCAATTCAGAGCAAATGTCAATTATCAATGCCTCAGGTTCCTTCAACATGGATGGGTGGTAATCCATGGAAAAAGTAATGCAGAACTTGGCTCCATTCCTAGCTCCATCATGGAATAACTGACTGCCCTTCAACAAAGCATTTAAATTCTTTGGCTCTCAGTTTTTTTCTGTAGTATCTGTAATATCTATCTAAAAATGTACAGGCTCAAAGATCCAATGAGATACTGTAAATAAAGGTAATTCAAAGATTATGTACTGTGCTTTAAGGTTCATTTTGAAAGTATTATTACTTTTCTGAATCCATAAAGTGAAAATTTCTTATATATGCTTAAAATAAATGGTTAATATGCAATATGTCAGAATAAGTGCTACTAAAGTAATTCTTTTAGCTAGCCAGACAAATGGCATTTTCCTTTTATTAATCATTGTAAGAGGCAAGGACAAGGTAGGTGTTCCTGGTATTTTATACTTGGGTAAGAAGGCATAAATATAGGGGCAAAACTGTAATTAATGATTTGCCCATGTATCACACTGAAATGTCATTCATTATATAATACAAGGACAGGGACAGAAATTAATGCCAAACAAAGAAGTAAGGACTGTGATTTGATGAGATGAATAATGAACTGAGAATCAGGAGAGCTGGATTTCAAACTGGAGATTGTCATGGACTATCTAATAAACCCTAAAACCTCCCCAGGCTTTAGTTTCCCAATTATAAAAGAAGGAGTTAGAGCAAATTATTTTTCATATTCTTCTCATATTTAGAGTTTATCAACATAAATTTTTTACCTCCTGTGGACCATGATTTACAGGTATGTTCAGAGATAACTCCATATTCTTCTTGTCACATAAGTGAATAGTACTCGAAGCACTCTGTAACTGAAATGAATACATGTATGCATTTTAATACACATATGCACTTTAACTAGAGGTGATTTGGAAATTACATGAGTAAAATACAATCTACTTAATGTATTTATATGCTTATACAAAATCAATGGGAAGAAAATCTAAATCAGTTCAGGATATAATATAGAACATAAGGCAGAGAGTGTATAGGGGAAATAACAAGAGAAATAGACTTTGAATCCCACCTCATATTAATTGGTTACCTTGAGCAAACTCGTTTACCATATTTTAGGCACTGTTTTTTAGGTACTGGTGTTATTTTCATTTCATTCATAAGAAACTGAGGGTTGCCAAGTAAAAGGAGACAGAGTGCCCTAATGGAATGCTGAGGGCCATATAGCCAATCAGATCTGGTTTACAATCCGAGGATTCCTAGCTGTCTTACCTTGGTGTGACACAATCTCCATTTATTTATCTGTAAACTGGAGAAGAGAGTACCTATTTTGTAGGATTATTGTAAGGAAGATTATAAGCAATATATGCAGAAAAGTCCTAAGATTACTTATAAAGCACTCAATAAATGGTAACTAGTAAGCAGTTGATTAATTCAAATGCAATACTCTAGTGTTAAAATTGTTTAGTGATTTTTCCTGTCTCTATAAGCCAGGCTTGGATTAGTTACCATCACTACTGAGTGATTTAAGAACAAACCTATCAGTCTGCTTTTCTTCCCCAAACCAACATAATGACAACTGTTTTATAGGACTTTAGAAATTGGTGGTTTCCATACCCAGAACTCCAGTATTCATACTTTGTGCTCCATTACATGAATAAGGAATTTTAGGAGGAAAACACTACTATTGATATGTTATACAATCTATATAGTACAATAATTTGCTCATAGAAGTCCAATGAACTTTTGTTAAATACATTTTTCCATGAACTTTTAAGGTGTTTGGATCTGTGTGTGCTACATAGTTTTCTGTGCTTTTAAATTCACTGAAACATTTCTGAAAATGCAATATCCCTGACTTAGTAGCATCATTTTTTACAACTGAGCAATTATGATAATTCAAATTATTATAAACTAGTGAATTAGTTCTAGAAATGAAATATTAAGGAAAAACTCTTTTTTTTTTGTTTCAACTTTTATTATTCAAGTACAGGAGATGTTATTTGTGAAAAACATGAATTAGAGGAGCCAGTTCAAAGAAATGAAAAAAATGTAGAAAACTCAAACAAAACAAGTTACCCTCAATGGTGATCTTTGTTTTCAGAAACACCTTTATGAAAAAATCTTATTAAATTTGTACTCTACTCTTGGCCTCGTCATTAGCTAGTTATTCAGGGCATTTACCTAACTTGCCTATACCTCAGTTATCTATCAGATGGAGATGATATCCTTCCTCCACCAGTTTCACAGGATTAATACAAGGATTTCAGAAAAAGTAAAGAAGTAACTACAACAACTGTGTGTAAAATACAGCAACTCAAAAAAACAAAGAAAATAATGCTACTATTAAAGTATTTGAAAATATACACATAAATTACTTTATTTAAAAAGATGAAATTTCTTCTAAAAATTTAACAGTTTTAAATGTAGACCCTAGTATTTAAGGTGTTTGCAGAAAAAAAAAGGGACTGGAATGGTTTTCTTTTACTTTATAAACAATAAAACAGATCCTTCTATGTATACACCTTTGCTTGGCAGAAGAGAAAGCTGTGAGGAAAGAAAAGGGAACTGAAAAGGCAAAGCAAAAAGAAATGTTATCAAAGTTTGTATTTACTAAGAAGTGGAGAGACTGGAATATTCTGGAAGACTGTACCTCTTCACAAGTGGGAAAGTCAGTGAAAAGTTACCAAAATAAATAAAACATTTCCTTGTTAGAGCCTTAAAAAATTTAGGCAACTAGTATTTCTACCATCAATTTTTAGTTAAAGGCAACTGTTTCCTTTATGTACTCCCCTTTAAATAAAAAATTCTGTCAATAGATCCAGCAAACTGCAAGAGGTAAGCAATGTCATTTTATTCACAACCCAAGGTTTGGATAAGTGATGGCTTTTATTATCATATCTCAAATGCATTTTTTTGAACCCCAGCAAGTGCTACACTATATTTACTTTGTCCCTAAAGGATTGTAGTTCCTTTCAGAAAAACTTCTGATAATATTAAGAAAACTTTGCAGTAATAGGGTCCTTTCAATTTTTCTTCTGATATACAAGAGCCAGAATGAGTACATAAGACGACTATTCTAGATAATTCATATCAACTGCTATTTTGGTCTAGGAAACAGGGAGTGTTTGAGTGGAAAAACAAAAAAACAAAGAAGCAATAAAAAATAACAGCTTGACCTCAATTATTAATAAAAATTCTACAGCTTAACTTGGCAATAAATCTTAGGAAAGCCCAAGAACACTGAATAAAGAGAAGTGCAAGGCCACATACATCTATTATTCTGTATATATTAAAACTTCAGGGAAATAAATATAAAATATAAAAACCCCTCTGATTTAGGGCTTTCACTGTATACAACTGGCATTCATTAAATATTTAAAATTTATATTTAATATATGGGAGATGTGGAAATGTCTTTTAAATCTGGAGGTGGCCAAAGAAAAGAAAGTATTCAGAGTCTCTGGTAAACTCTACTGCTCCAATACTGTAGCCTATATCTTTGAAAAGTACACAGATAAAAACAGCATAGTTTAAATCTCCACAAGTAATATATAATTGTTTAAAGTTCTAAGTATTTCATTTAACAATTTACCTTTGTTTTTTTTAGTTGAATAACAGCTTCAAGAAAAGTTATCTCTTCAAATGTTCTCAGAACTGGTTCAAGTTCTATTAAATATTCTAAATAAGGAAAAAAAATTATTTGAGTTCAGGTTGCTTCTAATCGTTATGTTGAAAAATATAAATGCTAATATTTAACTGATAAGGCCCTAAGTCAATTTTCTCCACACTGATGACATTCAACCATCATAAGAACCTTTATTTTAGGCATAAAGATAGACATATAGATCAATGGAATGGAATTGAGAGTCTAAAAATAAACCCTTACAATTATGGTCAATTGCTTTTTGACAAAGTTGCTAAGGTAATTCAATGGGGAAGTATAATTTTTTTAAAATAAATGGTGCTAGACTCTCCTCATACCATGCATAGAATTAACTTAAAATGTATCATGCATCTTAATGTAAATAAAGAGGAAAATTCTTCATGATCTTGGGTAAGGCAAAGAATTTTTAGTTATAACATCAAAAACAGGATCCATAAAGAATTTTAATAATTTGGACTTCAAAAAATTGAAAACCTTTGCACTTCCAAAGACCCTACCAAAAAAAATAAAAAGACAAGCCCTAGACTGGAGAACATTTCTGCATATTATGTATCTCCTGAAGGACTTATATCCAGAATATACAGAGAACTCTGCCAACTTAATAATAAGATGAAATAATAAAATCAAATTCAAAAATGGGCAAAATATTGAATTTCCCTAAAGGATACATACAAATGACTAAAAAGCACATGAAATTATGCTTAACATCATTAGTCATTAGAAAATGCAAATCAAAACTACAGTGAGATAACATGATATCAAATACTGACAGTGATGGTGCGAATGTAACATGATGTAGCTATTTTGGAAAACAGGTTGACTGTTTCTCAAAAATAAAAGACAAATTTATAATACAATCCAGCAACTCCACTCTACCTAAGAGAAATGAAAACATATGCTTAAATATTTGCATATGAATAGTCATAGCAGCATTACTCATAATAGCTAACAAGTAGAAACAATAGATATTACCACCATTACTGCAGTAATACAGTTGACCCTTGAACAATATGGGGGTTAGGGGCACTGACTCCCGTGCAGTTCCACATATAACTTTTGACTCTCCCAAAACTTAACTGCTAATACGCTACTGTTTTATGGTAGTAAATGATAAAACAGACTAATATCTACACATATTTTATGCATTCATGACATACTTAACTTAAAAAATTTTTTTTCAGTATTTCTAGGCTAAGTAGTTTGTCAGTTTTTACAAACTGTCAGAAATCTTCAAAAAAATTTTCTATATATGTTTACTGAAGAAAATCTGCATGTAAGTGAACCCGTGCAATTTAAACCAATGCTGTTCAAATGTCAAATGTGTATGAATTTATCGCTCAAGGGAGAGGCCAGGGCTGCACATATGAAGTTGAACATCCATAATATAAAGATGGTATATAAAGCTATGGTTTGGACTGTATCATTTACAGGGAGAATATAGACAGCAAAGAGTAAAGGACCCAAACTACAGCTCTGAGACATTACAAAAGTCAGGAATTGAGAAGAGGAAGAGAAAAAGAGATTCAGGAAGAGACAAAAATAAAGAGTGTAGTCTCCTGTATCTTGGAAGCCACAAGAGGTAAAGTAACAATGAGGGAATAGTCAGTCTTGTCTAATCTTCTGAGAGGCCAAGTAAGATAAACAGGATTTTCCAACACTGCCATCCATGGTAACCCAAACTAATGTAGCTTTAGTAGATAAACGAAAACAGAAGGCTGATATAAATTTGTTAAAAAATGAGTTAGAGGAAAAGAAGTAGAGACAACAAGTACAGACAGTTCTTACCAGGTGTTTAGATCTGAATGGGAACAGAAAAACGAGGTGATGGTTGAAAGATAACACAGAGTCAAGACCTTTTTTCCTATATAAAGATAGGCAATAATGATAAAACATTATGCACAACTGTATGACAGTTCAGTGATCCAGCAGACAAGCAGACTGGCACTGTAAAAGCAGAGAGAGAACATAAGGAACAGAATGCTAGAGAGGGGTAGGGAATGTTATCCAGAGCACAAGAGATACTGCTTACATTTGTATAAGTATATGGACACTTTTCTACTGTAAAAGAGAAAAGGCAGTTAAGATGGAAAAATGGATACAAGTATAACTAAGTTTGTAGGTCTGGTAGTGGAACTATGAGGGACTTCTCTTTCATGGCTTTGATTTTCTCAAAGTAGTGTGAAAAGAGGTGATCAGCTCAAAAGAAAGAGAGCATGGGGTGTAGGAGGTTTAAGTAGGGAGGATAAGGCATGATATGTATTACCCTGTCTGTTCTTCCTAAATTCAGAGTTTATTAAGAAAAGCTTCAGAAAAATGATAGATGGTGATCAAAATATCACTTTTATTACTGATAAAGCTAAATGGAGAATGTACCTTTAGATCTGTAGCCAATGAATTTGGTAATACTTTACACCTACAGTTAATAGTTTTACTCAACCACAGGCCTCATCTGCTTCCACATAAAGGAAAAGAAATTATGTGCATTCTTTACAGTCTGACTTCTAAAACAAGGAGAGAACTGAGAAGGGAGCAGATTAGCATGCTCAATTTCTTTTCCAAAATTAACTAATGGGACAATTTTGAGGAAGAAAAAAAATTGGAAAATTTTTACATTAAAATGATGCTATTAAGGAAAAATGAAGAGGCAAGCCACAGACTGGGGATCTTCTTTCCAACTAAAAAAGCAGTGAAGTAGATTTTCCATTCAAAACTCATATCCAGTGCTCATTACATTTTATTTAAAAAATCAAAAGTTGCTATAATGATGGGTTCACATTTTATTTCTTCTTTCCCAAAGCAGCAGCAGAAGCTTAAGTGTTTCTCCCTTACTTTTTTTCTTGGGGATTGAAATGGAGTTTCATCTTACTTTGCAAACATGAAGAATGGTACTTATATATCCCTTACAGAGATGATCATCTTAGATAGAAATTCTCAAACATTTAGGACCCAGGAGTCTTCAAAATTACTGAGTATCCCCCAAGAGCTTTTGTATATGTGGGTCATATCTACTTATATTTACTGTATTAGAAATTAAAACTGAGAAAATTATAAAACATCGGAGTATATGAGAGCACATTCCATTATCTACTGGAGCAATGATATCATCACACCTCATTTAGTCTCTGGAAAAATCCACTATATACTCGTAAGAGGCTGAGAGTAAAAAGGAAAACTAAATATCTTAGTATTTATTACTTTGAAAAAGTTTTGATTTTGTGAACTTCTTATAAGAGTCTCAGGGACCAGTCCCGATAGTCTGTGCATCACACCATAAGAACAGACTATTTTTGAGAACGGCATACATAGCAGATGCATTTGAGAAGCATAACAGAGTGCCCAGTTTTGGCCATTAATTTAGAGAGAAACCAATGACTTCCACTTTTGGCCAAGATGGAGCAACAACAACCACTTTACCCTTCTGTCTGAAACAACCAAAAAAGCAAGACAAAATATATGAAATGGTAGTTTTCAAGACACTAAATATCAGGCAACAATGGACAGTGATCTCTGACAGATGCGAAACGAATCAGATGGGCCTTACGATTACCCAGGCTCACTGCCTTTCTGGCTGCAGCACAGGAAAGGGAAGTGCAGTAGACCCCAGTGGATGCTCAGCATGGGGCTGAGTTTATGGGTAGACCAAGGCAGATAAGAGTTCATAGGGCAGAGTACCAGAGAGGAGGGAAGTACTTCAGGAGAAACTCCAGAGATCTGCAGAGGGCTGCTCTCAAGTATTCAGCAGTACTGATTAATGCAGAGTGAAATCAGTGAACCAAAGGCCAAAGTCTTCAATTAAGAATAGGGAAAAACCAGGAAGTTCGTAAAGAAGTTAAGTATTGCCTAACGGCATGATCTTCAGAAGAGCTAGAGTTTTTAGGGAATGAAGAAGAAATTACTATTTGGAAGTGGCATGGGGGATAAAGGAAATACCCTATTCCCAAATGACTTTGGGAAATAAGAGATAAAATGTGAAACCATCATTACAGCAACTTTTGATATTTTAAATATAATGTAATGAGCATTGGATATGAGTTTTGAATGGAAAATCTATTTCGTTGCTTTTTTGGTTGTAAAGATCCCCAGTCTGTGGCTTGCCTCTTCATTTTTCCTTAATAACATCTTTTGAATGTAAAAATTTTCAACTTTTATGAAGTCCAATGATCAATTTTGTTTTATGGATCTTGTATTTGATGTCATATATAAGAGGATTTTATTTACATTTAGGTGATGATCCATTGTACCTCTGAAATAAATCTTGGTTTCATTGATTTTTTCTATTGTTTTATTCTTCTCAATTTTATTTACTTCTTCTATGATCTTTATTATGTCCCTTCTTCTGCTGACTTTAGGTCTCATTTGTTCTCCTTTTCCCAATTTTGATAATTGTGACTTTCGACTATTCATTTGGGATTGTTCTTCCTTCTTTAAATATGCCTGGGTTGCTATATACTTTCCTCCTAAAACTGCTTTTTGCTGCATCCCACAGAAGTTGGGGCTTTGTGTTGTTGTCATTTGTTTCCATATATTGTTTGATCTCTATTTTAATTTGGTCGTTGATCCACTGATCATTTAGGAGCATGTTGTTAAGCCTCCATGTGTTTGTGAGCCTTTTTGCTTTCTTTGTACAATTTATTTCGTTTTATGCCTTTGTGGTCTGAGAAGTTGGTTGGTAGAATTTCAATTATTTTGGAATTTACTGAGGCTCTTTTTGTGGCCTAGCATGTGGTCTATTCTGGAGAATGTTCCATGTGCCCTTGAGAAGAATGTGTATCCTGCTGCTTTTGGGTGTAGAGTTCTATAGATGTCTATTAGGTCCATCTGTTCTAGTTTGTTGTTCAGTGCCTCTGTGTCCTTACTTATTTTCTGTCTGGTGGATCTGTCCTTTGGAGTGAGTGGTATGTTGAAGTCTCCTAAATTGAATGCATTGCATTCTATTTCCTCCTTTAATTCTGTTAGTATTTATTTCACATATGTTGGTGCTCCTGTATTGGGTGCATATATATTTAGAATGGTTATATCCTCTTGTTGGACTGACCCCTTTATCATTATGTGATGTCCTTCTTTATCTCTTGTTACTTTCTTTGTTTTGAAGTCTATTTTGTCTGATACTAGTACCGCAACACCTGCTTTTTTCTCCTTGTTGTTTGCATGAAATATCTTTTTCCATCCGTTGACTTTTATTCTGCGCATGTCTTTGGGTTTGAGGTGAGTCTCTTGTAAGCAGCATATAGACGGGTCTTGCTTTTTTATTCATTCTATTACTCTGTGTCTTTTGATTGTTGAATTCAGTCCATTTACATTTAGGTGATTATTGAAAGATATGTACTTATTGCCATTGCAGGTTTTAGATTCGTGGTTACCAAAGATTCAAGAGTAGCTTCTTTACTATCTTACTGTGTAACTTAACTCGCTTATTGAGGTATTATAAAAACAGTCTGATGATTATTTCTTTCCCTTCTTATTCCTCCTCCTCCATTCTTTACATGCTAGGTGTTTTATTTTGTGCTCTTTTGTGTTTCCTTTGACTGCTTTTGTGGGTAGTTGATTTTATTTTTTGCCTTTAATTAGTATTTGGTTGGTCTGCTTTCTTTGCTGTGATTTTGTTTTCTCTGGTGACATCCATTTAGCCTTAGGAGTGCTCCCATCTAGAGCAGTCCCTCTAAAATAGCCTGTAGAGGTAGTTTGTGGGAGGCAAATTCCGTCAACTTTTGCTAGTCTTGGAATTGTTTAATCCCTCCTTCATATTTAAATGATAATATTGCTAGACTACTATTCTTGGCTCAAGGCCCTTCTGTTTCATTGCATTAAATACATCATGCCGCTCTCTTCTGGCCTGTAAGGTTTCTGTTGAGAAGTCTGATGATAGCCTGATGGGTTTTCCTTTGTAGGTGACCTTTTTACCCTCTCTGGCTGCCTTTAAAACTCTGTCCTTGTCCTTGATCTTTGCCATTTTAATTATTATGTATGTTTGTGTTGCCCTCTTTGGTCCCTTCTTTTGGGTGTTCTGTGTGCTTCCGTGCTCTGAGCGACTATTTCCTCCCCCAGTTTGGGGAAGTTTTCAGCAAGTATTTCTTCAAATACACTTTCTATCTCTTTTTCTCTCTCTTCTTCTGGTACCCCTATAATGCGGATATTGTTCCATTTCTGGAGATACTTTTATCTCTCTCTGCGTCAGCCTCTCTGTGTTCCTGTTCTCTGATTTCTATTCCATTAACGGCCTCTTGTGTCTTGTCCATTCTGCTCTTAAGTCTTTATAGAGATTGTTTTATTTCTGTATTCTCCCTCCCAACTTTATCAGTTAGCTCTTGCATTTTTCTCTGTAGCTCCATCAGCATGGTTATGACCTTTATTTTGAATTCTTTTTCAGGAAGATCGGTTAAATCTATCTCTCCAGGTTCCCTCTCAGGGGATGTTTGTGTGATTCTGGTCTGGATCAAATTCTTCTGCCTTTTCATGGTGATAAAGGTAGTCGTGGCTAGTTGGCACATGTGTCAGCTGTGAGAACAAAGTCCCTTCCTGCTTGCTCGTTGCCTTACTCTTCTGTGAGAACGGCGACCCCTAGCAGCTTGTGCTGGGCAGCTGCGTGCCGATGGGGTCTCTGAGTATGGCCCGGGCGGAGGCAGAGGACACTCTGCATGGCTGCTGTGGGCGTGGCCGCTTTCAGGCTGCTGCTCTGCTATGGCGGGGTGCGCCATGAGGGGCCTCAGAGCTGTGCTGCTGCCCAGGGGTTAGGGCACCCGGAGTTCCCCGGGATTCCCAGATGCTGGGCTGAGTGCTCCGGGACGCTTCTGTCCAGCTGTGAGGCTCCTGTCCCTTTAAGACTTTCAAAAAGCACTTGCTTTTCTTTTGTCCCAGGGGTGTCGGCTATGGGAACTTACTCGCAGGTTTTAGTGTTCCATTTCCCTAGTATCCAGCACACCATGCACTGTGTGTCTGCGCTCCTAGTGTGGATGACTAGGGCTGGAAATTTAGCAGTCCTGGGCTCCCACTCCCTCCCCGCTCCGACTCCTCTCCTCCCGCTGGGGAGCTGGGGGTGAGGGGCGCTCAGGTCCCACTGGGCCGCGGCTTGTATCTTACCCCCTTCGTGAGGTGCTGGGTTCTCGCAGGTGTAGATGTAGCCTGGCTGTTGTACTGTATCTTCTGGTCTCTCTTTTAGGAATAGTTGTATTTGTTGTATTTTCAAAAATATATGGTTTTTGGAGGAGATTTCCGCTGCCCTACTCATGCCGCCATCTTGGCTCCTCCCAATAAATCTTAATAATTCTAATTTTTCTATCTTCTTGATTATCATCTTAATTAGAAAAACCTAAAAGTGTTTCCCAGCTGCTCTTTTTGCTTCTACTCTTGCCATTTTCCAGTCAACTTTCTATATAGCAGCAAGATGATCTCTCCTAAACTTAATACATGCCATTTACCTACACTTTAATGGCCTTCCATTGTACTTGGAATAAATATCCAACCTTTTTGTGATAGCCAGTAGCCACTCCTTACCTCTCTAATATCATCTTGTAAAATAAAACTACATTGAATTAAAAAAATCCAACTTTAAGCTTGTAATCTAACATGTACTTCTTCAAAGAATGTTTTATCCACATTGCTATTTTTGCAATTCAAAGGTCCAGATTAAAACCATACACTTACTTAAGAAAGATGGTCTTTCATCTGGGTTTTGTGCCCATCCACTTTCTATTAGAGAGATCATAAGTGCTCGATTAGGTATATCCCATGGCAAACTTTCTTCACTAGTGTCAGGTCGATGTCCTTGTGACACACTATACATAATCTGCAAAGGATTGGTGACTTCTGTCAAAACAAATATATTTCATTTATTAGAAATATACCATGATCTAATATTAAATACATTCTAAGGCCAACCAAATGAAAAAGAGGGAATCTTAAATTTTTAGGAATAATTCATTAACCCCCTTTCAATTAAAGGAATATATACAGCCCAGCCATTGCCAGACTTTTCTGCTTCCTGTGTGAGGAGTTTATGTCCTAACCTCATTAATTTTGGGCTTGGCCAGGTGATTTGGTTTGACCAATGGAATGTGAATAGAACAGAACAAAGTTGAGTTCAGCAGAACCTAGCAGAGCCAAGTATAGCAATTCACATCTAATGTGGCTTAGAAATGTTTATTTTTAAGGCACTAAAATTTTGAGGTTATTACACAGCAAGCTGACCTACACAAACCTCCAAATAAAGAAACAGGATACTATAAGAAAATTTAAAACCTATTCTTCAATGTTTGTTGGTCTTTATAGGAACACAAATTAAATTTTCATACATAGAGTTTGTATCAACCAACGTGATGTCATCTAGAATAAGGATGTCAAAATACACTTACCTTCAAAAGGCTGTTTTCTGGATAAGACTTCCCATGTGATAACTGCATAGCTGTTTAAGATAAAAGTATATATGTAGTACACTATAAACTATGCATAATAAATTAAAGCAGCATTGATCTTACAAACTGCCTGTGGAGATATTTTTACAAGTGATCAGGTAGTGAAATGCTACATAAAAAATCATTCTATACAACCAAGATGATGAATTTTCATATACAGTTGTTTTGAAAGGGAATCCAATTAGAAAAATTAGGATATTACTGTAATAAACTCTTGAAGTTACAGGCAAGGACTACTTGTGCATGATTCTCGAGCACCTATATGAGCTATGCCCTCTAATTACATGATTCTATTATTCACACTAAATAAATAGCAATACAAAAGATTGTTTCAGATAGTATTATTCTGTTGATATTTTTCTGGTCTAAGAACTATCTCCTTTGGTAGTGTTAAGTGTCAACCACACTGTTTCCTAATCCCCATGTGTCATACATGATAAAAATCCTTGAGTATTACATTATAAATTGACAAGCTACTAAGATGTCCTTAAAATTTTTTTTAGGGATGTAAAGTGGTTTAAAGCAAGGCATCTTTAATTCGAGAAATATTAACTACTGTGATCTCTAATTTATTTTCACCACCCTTATGAGAGAAGAATAAACATCAAACTTTAAAAAGTTACTTTAAAATTCTGACTTATCTTTTTTTTTTGATTAGGTTAAGTCTGAGCAAAAGCAACATACTGCACCTATAAATATCATGCTTGACACTGGCCCTTGATTTCTGTCCAGGTTCATAGTTTTCAGGTGGCATATAGATAATTGTCCCTCCTTCTGGTGAAGATTTACTACTTCGCGATTGTGAGATGGACATCATGCGCCATTTTGATAAACCAAAATCTGCAATCTGTAAAGAAAAAGAGGAAATAATTGAATCCAAAAATTTTCTTTTTTAAAAAATTCAAGAAGTTAGTTTATATTCATTGTATTTAGATATGAGACCAGAGGAAATAATTTATGTATTTCTACATATTCCACCAGTTTCTTAACAAATTGGATTCCATAGCGCTGAACCCAGTAACTGCAGAAGCAATATATACTGACTTGAATTTTAGCATAATATCACAAATTTGAAATGGAGACTAAGTTTTGAAAAATTAAACAGGAGTACTTTTTGCCTTATATTAAGAATGAGAGTATTTTTTTGCCTTAAATCATAAATGAGTGAATATACTAACCACTTTACTTTTTATGACAAGTAGCTTTATAGCATGTGCTTTCAAAATTCACCTACACCTCACAAGAACTGCTAAACCTGTATCTAATATGATGGTCACTGAGCATTGTTTACAACTCAGGGTTAGATGTTTTCATATAGATCATTATTATATGATTTTTGCCTACCAATAAAAGAATCATATATTGTTATCAATAGTATAGTTAGCATATAAAACATATTTAAGTCCATGACAAGTAGTGTCTAAAGAATATTGGTGACAAATATTTTTCACTTTTTCTTTACCCTTCGCATTTTAATTTTTTAAAATTAAGGTATCTTTGATATACAATCTTATGCAAGTTTCACAAGCAACACTGTGGTTTCAACATTCACCCATATTATCAAGTCACTCCCACCCCACTGCAGTCACTGTCCATCAGCGTAATAAGATGGTACAATCACTACTTGTCTTCTCCGTGCTGTACTGCCTTCCCTGTGACCTACCTATATTGTGATTGCTAATTATAATGCCCCTTAATCCCCTTCTTCCTCCCTCCCCACCCCCCTTCCCAACCCCTTCCCTTTGGTAACTGCTAGTCCCTTGTTGGAGTCTATGAGTCTGCTGCTGTTTTGTTCTTTCAGTTTTGCTTTGTGGTTATACTTTACAAATGAGTGAAATCATTTGGTACTTGTCTTTCTCCGCCTGGTTTATTTCACTGAACATAATACCCTCTAGCTCCATCCAAATATTCTGCACTTTTGATGTATCCTTTATGGTTTTAATTCCCTTGTAAATTTTGTGAAGTTATACAATATCTTATAACTCTCTAAATATTTAAAAGGTTCCTTTTTAAAACAAAAATGTTAGACAAAATATAAGAGCAGAACAGTATTTAGTGGACAAAAGAGTATAGGAAAACTTTAAAGACATTAAATTACTCAGATCTTTACACTGCATAACTTAAGAGTCAAGTGTAATGAGCTCTTCCAGCACACCATTTGTTTCAATTATTTAAATTTTTTTACTAGCTTTAACAGAAGAAATAATTGGTTTATCGTTTAGATGATTTTGAAATTTAAAAAATAATTATGGCCCCACTCTAAAAAGGGAAGGGGTAGACTATGTGAATCTTTCATATATTACAATAATGAAGGGATGAGCCTAAGAAAAAAAAAAAATGAAAACACCAAGAGAAAACATGGTGGCAGTATGTGAGGAGCTAAGCTGAACTGATTATCAAAGTCAATACCTGAGGCTAAGAACATGGGTTCTAGAGGTCAGATTATTTATTTATTTATATTCCGATTTTTCCACTTAATTAGCTATGTGACCTTGAGCAAGTATTTACATTTCTTTGTGCCTCAGGTTACCCACCTGTAAACTAGGGATAATAACACTCTGTATCATAGGGCTGTACTGAGAAAATTAAATGAGTTATTCTAAGCAAAGCAGTCAAAACAGTATCTGGCTCATAATAAGTGTTCCATATATGTTAGTAATATCAATGTCTAGTACACAGAAATAAAAGTCACTGAAAGTTGTTCTTATTCATATAACACCAACAATCACAGGATCAATTTCAGGGCCTTTAATCACTTTTAGGTGGTATTAAGATAGTGAGGAATGCATATCCCACTTACTCCTACTTGCTTCTACAAACTGTTTCTCACACCCACCTTGAAAAGCAAAAACAGTATTCCAGTAGCACATTTGCTAGGAAAATAAGCATTACTATGATAAATAAAGTTTATTTTTGGGCCCCAGTGAAAAATGCTAAAAAAATATCTGGGGTGCGGTCTTACCCTATACATGAACCATAATTTGCAAACTCTTGGGCTAAATAATGGTTTGAATACAGAGTTGAAGAAAATGTATTCCTGAGCTTGCTTCCTTATGTGCTCCTTTATTTTACCTGTAATTATCTTTGTGTTTTCAAATCTGACCTAGAAACCCTCTATTAGCTGATTTGTTCTTCTATCTCTATCACAAACAATACTAAATTCAAAATACATGATTCATTAAATCTGGATCCTTAACAGAAGAAAAAAATGAAGAATGTGATGGGAGGAATAGGAGTTCCATGTTTTCTTGAAGGTTTTGATAAATTTATCACTCAGCAGTAAATACAGGGAATAGGAACTTTCTCATTTTACAGAAGATCTTAACATGCATTTCAAAGCTGAAGGTTTTCTTTTTAATTAAAAAGATGATAAAAAATCAAATGAAATTAAAACATACTACTTCTAAAAATCTCCACAACTCTATCATCTTACTAGAATAGCTATTTTCATTTACAAGTATAATCCATAGCTGTAAAACTATAAAGTTATCATCAGTAAGAAATTATGAAGAATAACCTCAAAGTATTCTGATCTTCACACAGGACTGACAGAATAGCAGAGAAAGCAAATATGGTATGTAAATTTTTTCATTTCAAAGAAGTTTATCACTAGTTCATTTGTATCTAACGTGTATGAATGGACACCTAACAGATAACCAAGTTGAATATATTCTTTTTAAAGTATTAAAGTCTCAATTGATCTTAATTGGTAGTAAATATTTTTATTTTAGATACTAGGTTTCTGGTTAGCATTCCAGTGAGAAAACTTACTGAAAAAAAAACTGTAGCAAGGTGTGAATTTCCCTTTATTTCATTAAGTATTAGAAGTATTTTTTTTTTTTGCACTTCATTTAAAGGCCTTTCCAAGGAAATAGGTAAATTAACTAATTGATATTTTTCATGAGTCACCGATGAGTTTTGACTTTAAAGGGACATTTATAAAGTAAAAAGTAGAACATATAGGATGTATATAAGTGTTGCCATCGTATAAGAATGCTATTAGAAAGGTCACAGATCTGTGTTAAAATTAATAGAAATTATAAAAATACACAGAGCAAAACTATTATAAATTCTATTCATATCAAAGAAAGACCAAAGGTACTCTACTGACCAACAAAAACGAAAAAGTAGGGATCATTACCTACTACTTTGCTTCTGTTTTCTCTATCAAGAAGTTTCTGGACTGAAATAAAGAAAATAAAATCCAGGTAGGTTTGAAAGGCTTATAAAGTGTGAATCTGAAAGAAGATGTGGTACATATACACAATGGAATACTATTCAGTCATAAGAAAGAAATAAATCCTACCATTTGCAACAACATGGAAGAAGCTGGAGGGTATTATGCTCAGTGAAATAAGCCAGGCAGAGAAAGACAAGTACCAAATGATTTCCCTCATTTTTGGAATATGACAACAAAGCATAACTGAAGGAACAAAACAGCAGCAGACTAAGACTCCAAGAAGGGACTAGCTGTTACCAAAGGGGAGGGGTGGGGAGGAGGGAGAAGGGGAATGAAGAGTATTATGATTAGTACACATGGTGTGGGGGGGATCGTGGGAAAAACAGTGCACCACAAAGAAGACAAGTAGTGACTCTATGGCATCTTACTACACTGATGGACAGTGACTGCAATGGGGTATGGGGGGGACTCGATAATATGGGTGAATGTAGTAACCACATTGTTTTTCATGTGAAACCTTCGTAAGAGTGTATATCAATAATACCTTAATAAAACAAATTGTATTAAAAAATGTGTGAATCTGAGGTTATTTTATATATACCAATTTATTGAGAATATGGTTCACTTTTGAACAATACAGGTTTGAACTGCAAGTAAGGGTCCATTTACATGCAGATTTTTTTCAATAAATATACCAGAAAATTTTTGGAGATTTACAACAATTTGAAAAAACTTGCAGATAAACTGCATAGACTAGAAATATCAAAAAAATCAAGGAAAAGTTAGGTATGTCATTAATGCATAAAATACATATAGACAGCAGTCTATTTTATCATTTATTACCATAAAATCAACAGTAGGCTATTAGAAATTAACTTTTAGGGAAGTCAAAAGTTTTATGTGGATTTCTGACTGTGTAGGGTATTAGCGCCCTGAGCCCCTGCATTGTTCAAGGGTTAACTATATTTGAAAATACTGCCATGATGCTATTTGTGGGACAGAATGGAGAGGTACTATAGGATATGAGAAAAGTAAATATCATTCTGATTTTTAAAAAGGAAAAAAAATGTTGATTTTTCAAATCTATATACTGGTAGAGACTCCTTAATCCTGCTTTAAAAATATTTAGAAAATTTAATGAAAGGGATACTTTATATGAGTAATTAAAGAAAGAACCATCAAGAATTCATAAAAAGCAAATTATATCAGACCAGTGGTCAATTTCAGATTTCATGTGATATACTCCAATGTACCCCATGTACCATTCACCCAGTTTCTGTCAATGGTTACCTCACACATAATAGTACAATTTTAAGACCAGGAATTTGACTTTGGTACAATACACATACGTAGTTCTGTGTCACTTTACCACATGTAACTACCACAATAGTGAAGATACAGCAAAATTTTATCACCACAAAGATATAGTTCATGCTGCCCCTGTATGGTCACCCTCCCCTCCTCCTCTCCACCATCTCTAACTATTGACAACCAGTAACCTGTTTTCCATTTCTGTAATTTTGTTAGTTTTGAAAATGGTACACAAAGGAAATCATAGAGTATGTGATTTTGAGATTGGCTTTGTTCACATAGCATAAATGCCTTTGAGATCCATCCAAGTTGTTGCTTGTTTCAATAGTTGGTTCTTTTTAATTGGTGAAGAGTATTCCATGGTATGGGTATACCAAAGTTGTTTAACCATTCACTTACTGATGGATATTTTGGTTATATCCAGTCTTTAGCACTTAAAGTAAAGCCCCTATAAACAATCCTGTATAATTTTTGAATGAACACAAATTTGTATTCCTCTGGAATAAATGCCCAAGGGCAGCAACTGCTAGGTCATTTGATAAGGATATGTCTAGCTTTTTAAGAAACAATCCAACTATCCAGAGCAGTGATTCCTTATACATTCCATCAGCAATGTATGCGAGACACAGCTTTTCCTCATCTTCATCAGCATTTGGTAGCATAGTTTTTTATTTTAGCACTCTAAAATTTATATAGTGATATCTCATCATGGTCTAGATTTGCATTTTCCAAATGGCTAATGATGTCGAACATCTTCTTATGTTTATTTGCTGTCTATATATTCTTTTCAATGAAATGTCTCTTCATGTCTAAAGCCCACTTTCTGATGGATTGTTTTTTTAAGTATTGGGTTTTGAGAGTTCTATATGATACAAGTCCATCAGATATGTAGTTTGTAGATACTTTCCTCCCAGTCTATAGTTCTTTCTTTTCACCCTTTTAATAGGATCTTTCAGAGCAAAATTTTAATTTTGATGACGTACAACTTAGAACTTTTTCTTTTATGATCATGTCTCTCTCATGTCTAAGTACTCTTCTATGACACCTTCTTAAAGTCTTAGTTTTATGTTTTACATTTAAATCTATGACTTATTTTGAATTAATTTCTGTATGAAGTATAAGAATTAAGTACCTAAAGGTACCAGATGTAGTGGTGATTTCATAGTTACCCTATATCTAACTTAGGACAGCAAATAAAAAATGGTTGCTGAGTAATACTTAATATAACTCACTTTATTTTTATAAATTATTTTGCTATACCTCTTATAGTAATATACATAATTGAAGATTATTATAAATATCAGAAATTTTCAAAAAAATGAGTAATAGGGAGTTGGAATAATATAAAAATTAATACAAGAAAATGTGAGAAACTTAAGTGAAAAAATAAACCTTTATTGAAAAGTACTTCCTCTCTCTAGAATAAAATGGGAGGGGAAAATGGAGAGGGAAGAAAGGGGCTGCCTCAGTATTAGTAAAAAAAAGAAATTAATCTATTGTATCAATTATGGAACTATACAGGTAGAAGTGCGATTATTATAAATAGTCAGCTAGTTCCCTGAATCATTACTGTAACAACCTTTCATGTCTCAAGGCAGTTATCCTATGACAGGGAAGTCTTAACATCGAAACTTCAATGACTGACATTTTGTTACATGCTCAGTCAAAACTCCTTCCCTATTGCTTCCACTCACTGGTCCTGGTTCTGTTTTTTATGATAAATGGAGTAAGTCCAATTCTACTTCCACATGACAACCCTTCCGCTATTTTAAGATAGCTATAATCACCCACTCCTCACACATACTTCCATTCTGTTGTTCTTCCTTCTAAACATCTTTAGTTCTTTTAAATAATTTCCTCATGACACAGGTTTCAATCTCAGGTGTTATCTAGATGCATCTGTGTGTATATCCTTCTTAAATTCTGATCCTCAGAACTGAACAAAATACTCTTGATGTGATCTAATGCTTGTAGACTTGAATAGAAATGTCACTTCCTAAGTACTGTACTTACCAGTTCCTTAATAATTCATCAGCAGCTTTTGGCAGTAAGTCATATCACAACATTCAAGTGGGACTCAGTGTCAACAAAAAGCTCTTACAACCTCTTTTCTCATGAACTATTAACTTAAACCATATCTATTTATCATGTGCTTTATAGAATACTTTCTGGCCATCATCAAATTTTATCTTGTTAGATTTAAGTGATCACTTCAGCCTCTTAAGACCTTTTTGAATGTTATTTCTGTAGTCCGAGGGTTTTAACTTTGTCTCACAGCTTTGTGTCATCCTCAAATTTATTAGTTAGCTTTTCGTATCTTCAAGTCATGATTAAATGTTAACCAGTATAGATCTCAGATCAGAGTTGCACAACATGGCACTGAGAACCTCCCTGGTCAATATCAATCCTTTTATTAATCAGCATTTTTGGGAAATAATCATTCATTTTGTTTGGAATACTCCTAAAAGAGCTGTTACACAGCCTATATTTCTACATTTTGTCCATAAAAATATTAGGAAAGTGCAGGTATCCTCATGATCTACTCCTTCACCTTCTTCAGCCTCATCAGAATGGCTTCCCTGACCAACAACCCAGTTCCTCTGTGTCCTTATACTTTAATTTATGCTTCTCTACAGTATTTTTTACTATCTGATGTAACATTTTTTTATTAATGTGTTGACTGACCATCTCCCCCAATAAGAATATAAGCTCCATGAAGACTGAAGTTTAGTCCATTTCATTAATTGCCATCTGTTCAACACAAGCCATATTAAGTAAGTATTTGTTGAATGAACATATGGATGAATTCCAGATATTATATATATATACCAGATGGGCCTGATAACTTAAGAGTCAAGTATGTTATTATTAAACTACTTCATAATGTTTTATAATATACAAACTATTTTAACATTTACTCTTTGCCAGTACTACTACTGTCAAAAAAAGGAAATGAGTTGGTCATTCCTTTATTTAATAAATATTTGTGTAGTAACTCTGTATTTTCCTTGCAACTTCCTGTGAATCTACAATTATTTCAAAATAAAAGATAAAAAAAAGTATACTTGACAATTTCAATTAAGACCATAATGAGTTTGTATTTTGTACCATAATTATGGTACTATCTTTGTAGTCTAAGAATAAGTAAGCCACTGCAGCAGGAAAAGGGGGCTCTGAAGATAAGAATTACAGGCTATGGTAAAGGGACAGATACTAAACTGTCTAGGTAGGATAAGTAAAATGGTCTTTAAAATTATAAAACACAAGAATGAACAAAAACTTAAAAAAAAATTACCTTGACATGAAATTCATCATCCAGTAAGATATTCTGTGTCTTCAAGTCATGATGAAGTAGAGGTGGATTCATATTGTGGAGGTAATTTACACCCAGTGCAATTTCGTATAGGATGCGAAATCTCAGTGGCCAAGCAACATTAGGATACTCAGTTTTCTTCATACATATGGAAAGAAACAAAACCAAAATCAGTGGCCAAATTTCACTATATTTCCACTTAGAAAATTAAACATTCCATGAGGATATATATTATAAACTAAGGTCAAAACATATGCTAATTTTTTCATTACATAGTATCAATTTAAACATTATTTAACATCCTGATTGATATCTTCCTTAATTTTTAGAGAAAATAATGGTAACTTTATAGTTCTATATCCTTTTGGTCCATATTAGTAATGTAACTAAATGGTATTGGCTCTTCTTTCTTCATTTGACACAGTTTCCAATTATTTTTTTCTGTATAATATTCAGACACATATATACTTTTCTTTACATCCATTCCCTGGTTCTGTGGCTTTTATCAAGTAACTTGTGTGTGTAAACATGCACCCATGTATGCACACACACACAAATTTGTTTCTAGTACATACCAAACCACATACTCAAAATTTATATCTATTTTAATTTTCCTATTAATATGAAAACCATACTTTATTATTATAGTAATCATTGCATCATTAGAATTATGACCATATTATATTTATTTACTAACCATACTTTTTATCAAATAACTAACTTATTTGCATTCCAGCTTGAAAAATTAGCCTTTGGGAATTTTATTTTTGTGAAGGAGATAAAGATCATGTTTATTTTTGAGTGTATATAATATAGACATATTTAAAACATGTTTCCTACTTCTTGGTACATACAAGTGACTGTCATCTGAATTCTCTTAAAAAATGTTTTCTGAAATAAAAGTTAAGGCAACTTCTCAGGAAAATGAAGATACAAAGGAAAACTAGATAATTTGGGAAGATCCAACAATGAATCATCAGGCACCACACCATTGGGCACATTATTCTAAATTATATGAAAAAGTATGCTTCTACTAAATGCTCAAAACTGTTCTTGAGAGCTTTTTCTGTGAATGCGTCAGCTTATAGTTAATTGATTAATCTGGAAGAGGAGTGGATCAAACACTTTGTGTTTACATTGTATTTATATTTTTTCAATAATCTTTTGCAAGGTTGGGGGTGGATGCTTCAGGATAAATTCCACCCTAATACAGGAAACCAAGAGAAACACAAAACATTAATGTTGAAAATACTTCCTCTGGTAGACATTGGCCCTTATACCTATGAGTAACTGAATCTTTTAATCTGTAAAATGTACATTTTCTGAAAACTGCACAGTTCAAAGGAATAATGAGATCTCTCTGTGGTACAGGGTTATATGGAGGTTTCTGGTGATAGAAACAGAGGTAGAAAAGTGCTCACTATAGTTTATGATTTCTCTCAGGAATTAGCAGTCCCCCTGAAGGAGGTTTATCGATAGGAGTAAGGACTCCCAAATTTGTTTATTGATGGGATTCACAAACAAAACCAGAGTAACTGATGCCTTGAAAAAAGGTAAGTGGCTTATGACATTGTCTATTACTGGAAAAGCTAATGTATTTGGAACTCAAACATAGATTACTATGCCTATTAATCTAGAACTTTATGAACTGGTATTATTCATATTTGATTTGAATTCTAAATTGTCTTTAACATCAAATAAAATCTAGCTTAACTAACAGTGGTTATATAGTGTGCAGAGTTTGTGTTTTCTCTCTTACACTCCTACCTGTGTGTACATATACATGTGGATATTGGAATTCAGTGTAAACCTCAAGAATGTAAGCTAAGTAAAATAATCGAGGTCCCTTAAAGTGGAGGGCCTGACCCCACTGTATTTTTAACAACACAAAAGAAGCTACCACAAATGGTGACATTTTCCCACTGCAATTGTTTTTCATTATTCTTATTCTGACTCCTCTATATATCCTCATATCATCTGATCACATGCAAAACTGAAGACCTATATAGCTTGAATAACAGAATTACTGCCACTGAAAATGTGTAATACTTACCCTATGTAGGAGTTCATTTAATGATCCATTTGACATGTACTCAGTAACCATTCCCAAAAATTCAGGCTCATTGCAAATCCCCAAAATTGGAAGAATGTAACTAAATCTAGCTTTGTGTAAAATTTCAGCTTCTTTTAAGACATCATCTCTTTCACTAAAGAAAGAAAATACAAAGTAATGAAAAATATACAGTTATCATAACTATAATACTAATCAAACCTGGATTTTTTCCATTAATGAGCGTCGGACCTTCTGTAAACTGTGCAACTTCTCTTTCCCTTAGTTTCTCCATTTTGAAAGTAAGGATAATACCTACCCTACATATTCCACAGGTCTTTTGAAAGACCAAAATAACTTTGATGAGCCCCTGACAGAAAAAAGTGCTATACACAGGCTATTATTATTGCACTTTTCCTAGGAAAAGGAAATAACACAATGTTTGAGTAAGTTTATAAAGTCTATTTACATTAGAATGATTGGTGCTTTAAACAAATTAAGTTTACATTGTATTAAATGATCATATTTGATTACATTAAATTTTATGGCTGTATACCATGTAAAAGTTTTCCAAATATCTAGAATATTAAAAAATTTAAATACTGTAGATTGAAATGACTAGATGATAATAGTTGTACAAGGGTGAAAAATGCTTAGAGATTATACATTAGAACTCAGGAAAAGAATACTGGTAAGAGGTAAATGCTTATGGATCCCTGGAGCAATTCTGATTCCAGCTTCACTTGCTTATTCATTGATAAAACAAATAAATATTGAACTTTTATTATGAATAAAGAACTATGCTCAGCATTATGGATAATATAAAGAAAAAAATGTCTGTGCCCTCAAGCTGGCCAGAAATCTTTTAAAATAAATACTCATTGTGATTTTGATTTGCATTTCCCTGATGATCAGTGATGCTGAGCACCTTTCCATATACTATTGGCCATTTATATGCCTTCTTTGGATGTGTTAATTATCTTGATCTTGGTAATAATCATTCCACAATGTATACGTATTCAAATCATCATGCTGCACACTTTAAATACATGTAATCATACTTGTCAATTATTCTTCAGAAGTTAAAAAATAAGGAAAGCAATGGAAAAAATTACTTAAAATATAAGGTAGAATGTGGTAAGTGCCACCAAAAACAAATAAATAAGCAAGCAAGCAAATAAATAGAGAACTATGGGGAGCTCAGAAAAGAGAATAAACTTTGGGCCAAAAGAGTTGCTACAGTCTTTAGAGAGGGATTTCAACTGTACTTTAATTTATGGATGGATAGAGTTTCAACCATTGAAAAGAGGGCATCAACAATGGATGTGGCCTCCCAAAGAGGAGGGACTTTGCCTTTCTTCTTCTTTTGTTTATTCTAGAACCTGGAACAGTGCCTGTTACATAGTAGATGTCCGACAGAAATGAATCAAATGAATTCTAGGAGGTTAAAGTGAAGTCTATTTTTGGAAAATGGCAATTATTTAATATGAACCAGGCTATCTAATGGAGTATATAAAAGAAGTAAAGATGAATAGGGTAGACTATGGCCTTATATAAGAGCCTTAAAGCCAAGAAAGATGTTCACACTTTTGATAGTCACTGAGCTGTGATTGCACAATTTTGGGCTGAGAAATGACATTAGAAAAAGAAACTTTTAGTTAGGATGATTAACTTGGTAGCAGGATGTAAGATCAGTCCAAAGAGGGAGAGTTTGAAAGTCAGGTGTTAGATTATAATACTAGATAAGGTGTGAAGCAATGAGAGGCTTAAACTATAAAGCTTGTAGTAGAAATGGGAAGAAAAACACTAGCTGAATAAAATGCTCAGGCCGTGGTGACTGACTAAGAGGGATTAAAAAAAAAAAAGGAAGGAAACTGGAGATGTCATCAGCTTTTACCGTTGATGAATTTGTGTTAGTAGCATCAATAACAGACATAGAAATGTCTCCAGAAGCTCATTAGGTAAGTGGTGATAATTAGTTGGCACTTAAACCACCCAAGCTCTGGATGAATGGCTGTTGAAATAAGAAAAGCAAAAGACATTTCAGACCAGACTATGAGGCCTGCTTTTAAAACAAAAAGCAAAATAAAGAAAAAAATCTTAATAATTTATGCTTTGAATAGGAAATATGTTTTAAAATTCAAGAGTAACAAGAGGGCATCAAATAAAAAGCTTCTCTCCTTCTCCCTGTCCTTCACCCACTTAATACCCCAACTATGAGGCTCAGACAAATTAGTACTTTTCTAATGGTTGGTTCTAATGGTTCTAATGGCAACAATAGGTGGCAAGGTTGGAGTCAGATTTGAACTTCAACAGTGGGACTCAAGCCTGTTCTTCCCACTCCACTGCTCCATCGGGTAAGAAGGAAAGTCTTTAAGTCAGATTTTTGGAAGATTAAGGAAACCAAAACAGTATGAAAATAGATTTTTATATTTTTAAAAATAAAAATGTAAAATACAGCTTCTATAGGTATATCACTCAAATTACCCACATCAAAATTTCAGTTACACAACAGTTATGTCGTCTGCCCTGGGTGTTTCAACAGCCAATCAGACTCATCTACTCGTAAGGAATTAGGAGACTGTTGGGGAAGGTTCACTCACTGGGGCAAAGAGAGGTTATGGAAAAGGACTCACCAAATCACTAAAATAAGAACATGTCAACAGCACATAAACTTATTTTTCTTTCAGGTGGTCCCAAATAACAATGCAGACATTATCCACACCAGAGCCTAACAAGTACATGTATTTATTATCCCCACTTTAAAAGTGAGGAAATAGACACCCTATGAGTCAACTGCATAGCCCAGCCCTATGCTCAGATAAAAATACTGCTAATGTTAACATCTTAGGCAATAAGTTGGAGAAAGAATGTGATGCAGTAATGCCAGAGTGTTTCACTGGTCCTTATGACTGTTTGATGACAAAATTAATGTCCTACCCAATTTAGTGAAGAATTTTAGATTTTCAAATTGGTTAATGAGTATGGAAAGAGTTCATTCCCTTGTCCCCACATGGCGCAAAACTTAGATAAGTTAAAATCTTGAGAAGCAGCGTCCAAAATGGGGGGATCAATTTGCTTTAGAGTATCTAGTGGGTCCATCAGTGCTAGATTTCCATACAGTTACAGAGTTGGTTCTCAACTATACATACCCTCTCCAACAAACCACAACCTTTCAAAGTTGACTACATGCACATACAACACTTGCATGGCACTTACTACACAGAATTCAAGGCCCTTGGTAAAATAAACATGCCACACCCTGTTCATCACTGGCCATGGATTATGGTATATAAAAGTGGGAACAATTTCTAGAGGTGTCCCAAATCTACTGTGAGATCTAGCCCATATAAGCATGATAGCAAGACAGCAAAGAAAAGCCACAGGCAGATGAAAGTCCAGTAACATTGGTAGGACTGAAGCTTAGGAATTTATCTGACATTGGATACTAACAGCCTCTGGCCAATCAGGCATCTGGCACGATGTATTTTGACATTAGATATAGGGGGAGGAGAGGAGAATGTTGCAATTATGAAGAACCCACTACGAACGGAATGCAGGGACTATTTAAATCCCTATTGTTAGGAGAATACACAAAACTAGTGCCTAGACCCACTGACTAATTCATTTGGTCACCCGTCTTTAGTATATAGTTGCAATGTTTTTCTGAAAACCGAAAATAATGCCAGCATTCTCTTAAACCTGGACAGGGCACTAAAATTGTTCCAGGATGAGAGAGGCATTCAAAATTTTTTGTCATTTAAGCGTTCTGATTCAGTTTGTTGTGAGCATACACATTTCCTTTGGGGACAGGCTTCCTTGTGATAGTGACAGGACAAATTAAACTGAGTTTGGTATACAGACTTTCATTATTACATGTAAGCAACCACGAACAAAACCAAACCAACAGAAACCCAACCCAAAACATCCTGATTTTTGGTGTGTGGAGAATGGAAGCCCAGCAACAGAAGGGGAGAGGGCAGCGGAGAGAAGAAATGAACGTCGGCATGTGACTGCTCCTTCTCCAGAGAAGCCGGTTCTCCCCACCCTGCTAGCGCCAGGCCTAGAGGTGACAGGGGTGGGGCGACCCCGAGGGTCACCGCCGCTGGGGCTCTAGAGCGCGCTGGCTCCGGGATGGTGTTGGCGGGGTGGGGATGCAGACTTCGGGGTTTCGCGGGGGCCCCGCCGAGGCGCCCTACCTGTCGAGCACAGGGGTGTGGATGTGCAGGTGCTTCACGGCCACCCGAACGCGCCAGTCTGCATGGCGGGCCGACGACACGGTGCCCGACGCACCGCGGCTCAGGTAGCGCAGGTCGGCGAGCTTTCGGTAGGGAATGGTGGGCAGGGCGCTGCAGATGGCCTCGCGGCTCATGGTCGCGGGCGGCGCGGGCTCGAGCCGCCGGCTGGGTCTGGGTGGCCCGCCGCTGCCAGGCTCTCGCGGCTCCGCCGCCGCCCACGGGCGCCCGGGTCCGCCCCTGAGCAAGCCAGGCCGCCAGGCCGCCAGGCCCTCCCCGCTGACGGACACTAGGTCACGCGGTCGCTCATTTCCCAAGCGGCCAACGCCGGCCGCGGCTTTTCCGGAGCTGCAGGGGACCCCCTATTTCTGGAGGCCGGGGTCACTCCGCGGCAGCGCCGCGCGACGAGGAGGAGCTTCCTCTCACCGACCAGAGTCTCCCAAGCGCGTCCCGCTGGGCAAGCCTCGCCGCCCGAGCTCCTCCCTCCCAAACTTACCGGGCGACGTCACCGCGGACACCGGGGCGGGGAGAGGGGCCGGGCGGGAGAGGGGCCCAGACCAGCGGCCGTGCCGATTGGCTCCCGTCTCGGCCTGAGGCTCGGGGTCTCCGCCGCCTGGCGCAGTCACGTGATCTGTGGGACACCGGCGGGGCTCCGGCCAGGGTTTGGGGGCGGTGGAGGGAGACAAGGGCACTGCTTTGGAAAAGTTTTCTCTCTGGGAAAGATCCTCTCAGCTGCCCGTTGTCCGCTGTCCGGTTGGTCCGCGGACCCTCACACCCACGAGGAATCTCCTCAGGGCCGCGCATCTAGGGAGTCACCGAAGCCCGGGATCGGCGGGGTCGGAGCTGGGGCTCAGTTCCCCACTCTGCGCCTGCGCGGGAAGTGCTTTTGGTGGGGAGCGCGGTGCTGACTGCCCAGGGCGCCACACTTAATGAGCGCAGCTCGTCTGATAGGGAGTCAATTTGGCCTGCCGGTATCTCCGGTCTTCCCTCACTTCCTGCTACTTAAGGAGGCAGGGGTGGATGATAGACCCTGACAGTAAAGGTGTTAAGTTCATGTTACGTGCTTCTCTGCTAGGCACCTACTTTTCTCCCTCGTTATCTCTTACGTCCATAATTATATATTGGAAAATACAGATTGAAAAATAACCTTCAGAGAGTCCATCCCTCTGATTCCAGGTAAGACTGCAAGAATTTCTTTCTTACAGATCTGAGGCATGCAGTCAGTGTTTAATGCTGACCAAAAAGATTGCAAACATCTTTCCGTCTTTTTACCTTAAACACTTTATATGTAGACCACTATTTTATGAGTGCAAATATTATATACAATACCAAGCCCATACTAGCCATTCAGTGAATTTTAAGAAACAGTGATAAGGAATGCCTGACTCGAATGGGGGATTTTTGCTTACGGAGAACCAATGCTTCCTATTTTTGTATTGTCTGAAATCAGAGTAACAATGTTATGGTTTACAATAACAGGAAGTTGTAATGGAATAGTGTGTTTTAAAATTTTGGTTATTTAAAATAAAACGCTTAGCTTTAAAGATATGGTCTGATATTCTGTGCTTTGTTGCTCAATAAGCTTTTTGCTAGAAAAAGTGTTTAGAAACTTTTCCCATTCATCCATTCACCCAGTCAGTGAACAAACTAAGAATTCCAGAAAAAGAGAACATAAAATAAGCAGGGAGGAATGATCAAAATAATAATTCACGAATTTTTTCCAGGACCAAAGGACAGCATCTCCATATCAAAATGGCCCACCGAGTACCTACAGTGAATGAAAAAAGAGCTATATTAGAGCACATCATTAAAAAGGTTAGAACCTTAGGAATAAAGAGCAAATTCTAAAAGTTTTCAGAGGAAGAAATAAGAATAAAGGGATGGGAATTAGAATGGCATTAGGTTTCTCAACAATAACACTTTAATGCTAAAACAGTGAGGTGAAATATCTTCAAAGTTCTGAAGGCCGGTAACTTCCAACCTATAATTCTATAGTCAGTCAAACTATCCATCAAGTTAAGGGCAGAATAAAAAATGTTTTCATATCTACAGGAGGCAAACATTTACTTTCCATCTAACCACCTTTTAAAAAAAGAAAGCTACTAGAGAATGTGCTCCAATAAAACATGGGAAAAGTCAAGAAACTGAAAGACATGGTATCCAGAAAACAAAATGTGAAGGGAAACCTCAGGATAAAAGAAAAGTGGCAAAATTAGAGAGCAGACTGTTTTCCCTAGAGCAGAAAGATCGCAGATTCCAAGAAGAAAGACTTTAGTTAAAATAATTGAATTTATAGATTGTCTAATTTTGAGTATTTGGGAAATTATGTTGATAGGTGTTTGATACATCTAGTAAAATTTGCGATAAAACTGGAGAGAGCTTAAAAAGAAATTGAAAAAAAGGAGGAAATTATTAATTCCATGAGAAATATAAATTAAACAAGAATGGAAGCAGCATTTCTCCAAACTATTCTGTGTCATTGAAAAGTGTAATACTTTTCAGGGCTTTTTGAAAAAGTAGTATACTGTAAATTCCTAAGATGAGAATATGCAGCTTAGAACTCTATAAAATTTATTTATATTTTTAATTACATTACTTTTAAATTTACTTTAAAAATAAGTAATATATTCACATGGTTAAAAATGTAGAAGTATAAAAACCAGACAATGTAATAGAAAATTGTGCAGAAGACCTAGGCATCTCACAAAAGGGATATCTAATAGCAAATAGTTACGGTGCAATAAAGAGTTACGGTGCTCAACACCATTAGTTATCAGGGAACTACAACTTAAAACCACAGTGCAATACCACTACACAAATAATAGGATAACTAAAAAAGACAGCATATACTAAGAGTGGGTAAGGATTTTAGCAATTGGAACTGTTGTACACTGCTGGTGGGAGTATCGGTACAATCACTTTTATAAACTATATGGGGATATATGTTAAAATTGCACATATGCAGATCCTGTCACTCAGTAATTCCTTACCTCGGTTCCTGGACATACATATGTACATACAGGAATGCTCATAGCAGTGCTATCCATAATAGCTTCAAACTAAAATCATCCAAATACCTATAAACAGGATGGGTAAAGAAATTGTGGTACATTTATGTAATAGAAGAGCAATGAGATTGAACAAGTGCAGCCAATATTGACGAATCACATAAATAAATGTTGGATGAAAAAAGCCAGGCACAAAAGAGTATATATTATATGAGTTCATTTTTATTACATACAAAAATAAGTAAAACTCATCTATGCTATTAGATATCAGGATAGTGGTGACTCTTTAATTTTTTAATTTTCAAATTCTTATTGAAGTATCGATATACAATCTTTTTTTTTTAGGGTTTTCTTTTTTTAAAAAAATTTTTTATTAGGATACAATTGATATACACTCTTGTGAAAGTTTCCTATGAAAAAACACTATGGTTACTACATTTACCTATATTATCAAGTCCCCACCTGTATCCCAATGCAGCCACTGTCCATCAGTGCAGCAAGATGCCACAGACCCACTGTGTGCCTTTTCTGTGCTACACTGTTCTCCCCGTGATCCCCCACACCATGTGTACTAAACATAATACCCCTCAATCCCCTTCTCCCTCCCTCCCCACCTGCCCTCCCACACCCCTCCCCTTTGGTAACCACTAGTTCATTCTTGGAGTCTTTGAGTCTGCTGCCATTTTGTTCCTTCAGTTTTGCTTCATTCTTATACTCCACAGATGAGGGAAATCATTTGGCATTTGTCTTTCTCTGCCTGGCTTATTTCACTGAACATAATGTCTCCAGCTCCATCCATGTTGTTGCAAACGGTGGGATTCGTTTCTTTCTTATGGCTGAATAGTATTCCATTGTATATATGTACCACTTCTTTTTTATCCATTCATGTACTGGTGGACACTTAGGTTGCTTCCATATCTTGGCTATTGTAAAAAGTGCTGTGATAAACATAGCGGTTCATATGTTTTTTTGAATCTGAGAAGTTGTATTCTTTGGGTAAATTCCAAGGAGTGGGATTCCCGGGTCAAACGGTATTTCTATTTTTAGTTTTTTGAGAAACCTCTATATTGCTTTCCACAATCGTTGAACTGGCTTACATTCCCTCCAGCAGTGCAGGAGGGTTTCCCTTTCTCCGCATCCTCGCCAGCATTTGTTGTTCTTAGTCTTTTCGATGCTGGCCATCCTTACTGGTGTGAGGTGATATCTCATTGTGATTTTAATTTGCATTTCTCTGATGACTAGCGATGTGGAGCATCTTTTCATGTGTCTGTTGGCCATCTGAATTTCTTCTTTGGAGAACTGTCTGTTCAGCTCCTCTGACCATTTTTAATTGGATTATTTGCTTTTTGTTTGTTGAGGTGCATGAGCTCTTTATATATTTTGGATGTCAGCCCTTTATCGGATCTGTCATTTATGAATATATTCTCCCATACTGTAGGGTACCTTTTTGTTCTATTGATAGTGTCCTTTGCTGTACAGAAGCTTTTCAGCTTGATATAGTCCCACTTGTTCATTTTTGCTTTTGTTTCCCTTGCCCAGGGAGATGTGTTCATGAAGAAGTTGCTCATGTGTATGTCCAAGAGATTTTTGCCTATGTTTTTTTCTAAGAGTTTTATGGTTTCATGACTTACATTCAGGTCTTTGATCCATTTCGAATTTACTTTTGTGCATGGGATTAAATAGTGATCCAGTTTCATACATGTAGCTGTCCAGTTTTACCAACACCAACTGTTGAAGATACTGTCATTTTCCCATTGTGTGTCCATGGCTCCTTTTTCGTATATTAATTGACCATATATGTATGGGTTAATGTTTGGAGACTCTATTCTGTTCCACTGGTCTGTGGCTCTGTTCTTGTGCCAGTACCAAATTGTGTTGATTACTGTGGCTTTGTAGTAGAGCTTGGAGTTGTGGAGTGAGAACCCTCCCACTTTATTCTTCCTTCTCAGGACTGCTTTGGCTATTCGGGGTCTTTGGTATTTCCATGTGAATTTTTGAACTATTTATTCTAGTTCGTTGAAGAATGTTGTTAATTTGATAGGGATTGCATCAAATCTGTATATTCCTTTGGGCAGGATGGCCATTTTGACGATATTAATTCTCCCTAGCCAAGAGCATGAGATGAGTTTCCATTTGTTAGTGTACTCTTTAATTTCTTTTAAGAGTGTTTTATAATTTTCAGGGCATAGGTCTTTAACTTCCTTGGTTAGGTTTATTCCAAGTATTTTATTCTTTTTGATGCAATTGTGAATGGAATTGTTTTCCTGATTTCTCTATTAGTTCATTGTTAGTGTACAGGAAAGCCACCGATTTCTGCAACTTTTGTATCCTGCAACTTTGCTGTATTCCGATATTAGTTCTAGTAGTTTTGGAGTGGAGTCTTTAGGGTTTTTTATGTACAATATCATGTCATCTGCAAATAATCACAGATTAACTTCTTCTTTACCAATCTGGATTCATTGTATTTCTTTGTTTTGTCTAATTCATGGCTAGGACCTCCAGTACTATGTTGAATAACAGTGGGGAGAGTGGGCATCCCTGTCTTGTTCCCGACCACAGAGGAAAAGCTTTCAGTTTCTTGCTGTTCAGTATGATGTTGGTTGTGCATTTGTCATATATGGCCTTTATTATGTTGAGGTACTTGCCCTCTATACCCATTTTGTTGAGAGTTTTTATCATGAATGGATGTTGAATATTGTCAAATACTTTTTCAGCATCTATGGAGATGATCACGTGGTTTTTGTTTTTTTGGTGGGGTCTTTGCCTGGTTTTGGTATTAGGTTGATGTTGGCTTCATAGAATGAGTTTGGGAATATTCTCTCCTCTTCTATTTTTTGGAAAACTTTAAGGAGAATGGGTATTATGTCTTCTCTGTATGTCTGATTAAATTCCAAGGTAAATCCATCTGGCCTGGGGGCTTTGTTGTTCTTGGGTAGTTTTTTGATTACCACTTCAATTTTGTTGCTGGTCATTGGTCTTTTCAGATTTTCTGTTTCTTCCTCAGTCAATCTTGGAAGGTTGTATTTTTCTAGGAAGTTGTCCATTTCTTCTAGGTTTTCCAACTTGGTAGCATATAGGTTTTCATAGTATTCTCTAATAATTCTTTGCATTTCTGTGGGGTCCATCGTGATTTTTCCTTTCTTGTTTCTGAATCTGTTGATGTGTGTTGATTCTCTTTTTCTCTTAATAAGTGTGGCTAGAGGGTTATCTATTTTCTTTATTTTCTCGAAGAACCAGCTCTTGGTTTCATTGATATTTTCTATTGTTTTATTCTTCTCAATTTTATTTATTTCTTCTCTGATCTTTATTATGACCCCCCTTCTGCTGACTTTAGGTCTCATTTGTTCTTCTTTTTCCAATTTTGATAATTGTGACTTTAGACTATTCATTTGGGATTGTTCCTCCTTCTTTAAATATGCTTGGATTGCTATATACTTTCCTCTGAAGACTGCTTTTGCTGCATCGCACAGTAGTTGGGGCTTTGTGTTGTTGTTGTCATTTGTTTCCATATATTGCTTGATCTCTGTTTTAATTTGGTCATTGATCCATTGATTATTTAGGAGAATTTTGTTAAGTCTCCATATGTTTGTGAGCCTTTTTGCTTTCTTTGTGCAATTTATTTCTAGTTTTACACCTTTATGGTCTGAAAAGATGGTTTTGTGGAATTTCAATATTTTCGAATTTACTGAGGCTCTTTTTGTTGACTAGTATGTGGTCTATTCTGGAGAATGTTCCATATGCACTTGAGAAGAATGTGTATTCTGTTGCTTTTGGATGTAGAGTTCTATTGATGTCTATTAGGTCCATCTGTTCTCATGCCTCTGTGTGCTTATTTATTTTCTGTCTGGTGGATCTGTCCTTTGGAGTGAGTGGTGTGTTGAAGTCTCCTAAAATGAATGCATTGCATTCTATTTCCTCCTTTAATTCTGTTAGTATTTAACATATGCTGGTGCTCCTGTATTGGGTGCATATAAATTTATAATGATTATATCCTGTTGTTAGACTGACCCCTTTATCATTATGTAATTTCTTTATCTCTTTTTACTTTCTTTGTTTGGAAGTCTATTTTGTCTGATACTAGTACTGCCACACCTGCTTTATTCTCCCTGTTGTTTGCCTGAAATATCTTTTTCCATCCCTTGACTTTTAGTCTGTGCATGTCTTTGGGATTGTGGTGAGTCTCTTGTAAGCAGCATATAGAAGGGTCTTGCTTTTTTATCTATTCTATTACTCTGTGTCTTTTGATTGGTGCATTCAGTCCATTTACATTTAGGGTGATTATTGAAAGATTTGTACTTATTGCCATTGCAGGCTTTAGATTTGTTGTTACCAAAGTTCAAGGGTAGCTTCTTTACTATCTTACTGTCTAACTTAACTCACTTATTGAGCTATTATAAACGCAGTCTGATGATTCTTTATTTCTCTCCCTTCTCATTCCTCCTCCTCCATTCTTTATATGTTAGGAGTTTTATTTTGTGCTCTTTTATGTTTCCTTTGACTGCTTTTGTGGGTAGTTGATTTTATTTTTTGTCTTTAGTTAGTATTTTGTTGGTTTTCTTTCTTTGCTGTGATTTTATTTTCTCTGGTGACATCCATTTAGCCTTAGGAGTGCTCCCATCTAGAGCAGTCCCTCTAAAATAGCCTGTAGAGGTGGTTTGTGGGAGGCAAATTTCCTCCACTTTTGCTTGTCTGGGAATTGTTTAATCCCTCCTTCACATTTAAATGATAATCGTGCTGGATACAGTATTCTTGCTTCAAGGCCCTTCTGTTTCATTACATTAAATATATCATGCCATTCTCTTCTGACCTGTAAGGTTTCTGTTGAGAAGTCTGATGATAGCCTGATGAGTTTTCCTTTGTAGGTGACCTTTTTCCTCTCTCTAGCTGCCTTTAAAACTCTGTCCTTGTCCTTGATCTTTTCCATTTTAATTATTATGTGTCTTGGTGTTGCCCTGTTTGGGTCCTTTCTTTTGCGACTTCTGTGTGCTTCTGTGGTCTGAGCAACTATTTCCTCCCTCAGTTTGGGGAGGTTTTCAGCAATTATTTCTTCCAAGATACTTTTCATCCCTTTTCCTCTCTCTTCTTCTTCTGGTACCCCTATAATGTGGATATTGTTCCTTTTGTATTGGTCACACAGTTCTCTTAATATTGTTTCATTTCTGGAGATCCTATTATCTCTCTCTCTGTGACAGCTTCTCTGTGTTCCTGTTCTCTGATTTCTATTCCATTAATGGCTTCCTGCATATTGTCCATTCTGCTTTTACATCCATCCAGAGATTCTTTTATTTCTGTATTCTCCCTCTGTACTTTGTCTGTTAGCTCTTGCATTTTTCTCTGCAGATCTATCAGCATGGTTATGACCTTTATTTTGAAAATTATTTTCAGGAAGATTGGTTAGGTCTGCCTCCCCAAGCTCCTTCTCAGGGAATGTCTCTGTTAGTCTGGTCTGGATCAAATTCTTCTGCCTTTTATGGCGATAGAGGTAGTTGTGGGGAGTTGGCATATGTATCAGCTGGGAGAACGTCCCTTCTTGCTAGTTTGTGGCCTCCCTCTCCTGTGAGAATGGTAACCCCTAGCGGCTTGTACTGGGCAGGTGCATGCAGACGGGGTCTCTGATTCTTGCCTGGGCTGCTATGGAGGTCTGCAAAGCTGCTGTGGGTGTGGCAGGCATCAGGCTGCTGCACCGCTATGGCGGTGCCCCGCCCAAGAGGGGAGGGGCAGGAGGCTGTTTTGCACCCTGAGGGCCCTCCAAGCTGCGCTGCCGCCTAGGTGTTAGGGGAGCTCGGAGGTCCCCAGGATTCCCAACTGCTGGGCTGAGTGTTCTGGAACGCTTCCTTCCAGCTGTAAGGCCCCTGTCCTTTTAAGACTTTCAAAGATCACTTGCTTTTCTTTTGTCCCAGGGGCACCTGCTGTGGGGACCCGTTCTCAGGTTTTACTGTTCTGTTTCCCTAGTATTCAGCACAGCACACACTGTGTGTCTATGCTCCTGGTGCGGATGGCTAGGGCTGGGTATTTAGCAGTCCTGGGCTCCCTCTCCCTCCCCTGTCCGACTCCTCTCCTCCCACCAAGGAGGTGTGGTTGGGGGTCCTGCTCGGGCCCCACCGTGCTGCGGCTTGCATCTTACCCACTTCGCGAGTCGCTGGGTTCTCGCAGGTGTAGATGTAGCCTGGCTGTTGTCCTGTATTTTCTGGTCTCTCTTTTAGGAATAGTTGTTTTTGTTGTATTTTCAAAAATATATATGGTTTTGGGAGGAGATTTCCACTGCTCTATTCATGCCGCCATCTTGCCTCCTCTGGTCTATTTTCAGTTTTTTGAGGAACCTCCATACCACTTTCCACTGTGGTTGTACCAATTTACATTCTCACCAACAGGGTATGAGGGTTCCCTTTTGTCCACATCCTTGCCAACACTTGTTATTTCTTGTCCTTTAGGTAGTGGCCAGAATAGTGCTTACTCTTGTATGGGGGGTAATAACTAAAGGGACATGAGGAGGCTTATGGGGTGTTAGTAACATTTTGTTTCTTGATATAGAACCTAGATTGTAGGTGCTAGTTGCATGGGTATGTTTAGTTCATGAAAATTCTGTGAAGTTACACTTACTCTGCACTTTTCTATACATGTATTTTATACCTCAATAAAAAGTAAATAAATTTAAGTATAAAACAAATATGTGCAAATATGTCTCTCACTTTTATGTAATTAGTATACCATTCCTTTTATTTTTTACTGAATCATAGTTGATATATGGTATTATATTGGTTTCAAGTATACAACACATTGGTTCAACAGCTGTACACATTAAATCCTTACCCCAACTAATGCAGTTACTGTCAACATAGATGTTACAGAATCATTGGCTATATTCTCCATGCTGCACTTCCATCCCTGTGACCAATTTATGGTTGAGACTTTTGTGCCCCTTTATCCCCCTCACCCACTCCACCCACTCACCCTAACCCCTACCCCTTGGTAACTACCAATTACTTCTCAGTGTTTCTTCTCTGAGTCTACTGCTGTTTCGTTCATTTTTTTGTTTTGTTTTTAGATTCTACAAATAAGTGAAATCATATAGTATTTGTCTGTCTCTGCTTGGCTTATTTCACTGAGCATAATACCCTCTAGATCCATCCATGTTGTTGCATATGGTAGGATTTCTTTCTTTTTTATGGCTGAATAATATTGTGTATATGTACCATGTATTCTTTATCCACTCATCCACTCATCCTGATGGACACTTTGGTTGCTTCCATATCTTGGCTATTATATTTATTGGCAATAAACATAGGGGTGCATACATCTTTTTAAATCAGGGATTTTTGTTTTCTTCAGGTAAATTCCTAGAAGTGGAATTGCTGAGTTGTATGATATTTCTATTTTAAGTTTTTTGAGGAGCCTCCATTCTGCTTTTCACAGCAGTTGCACCAATTTACATTCCCACCAAGAGTGTAGGAGGGTTCCCATTTCCCCACAACCTCACCAACACTTGTTATTTATTGTCTTTTGGATAGTGGCCACTCTAACTAGTGTCAGGTGATATCTCGTGGTTTTGATTTGCATTTCCCTGATGATTATCGATGGGAGCATCTTTTCATGTGCCTGTTGGCCATTTGTATTTCTTTTTTGGCGAAATATCTTTTCAGATCTGCTGCCCATTTTTTAATCACGGTATTTGTTTTTTTGGCATTGAGGCATATGAGTTCTTTATATATTTTGGATGTTAACCCCTTATTGGATAAACTGTTTATGAATATATTCTCCCATACTGTATGTTGTTTTTTTGTTCTGTTGATGGTGTTCTTTGCTGTACAGAAGCTTTTTAGTTTGATGTAGTCCCACTTGTTCGTTTTTGATATTCTCTTGCTTGCCATGGGAGCATACTATATCCCTCTTCACCTTGCTTGTTTTTCACTTAATCTGTCTTGGATGTCTTTCTGTATGAATGTATAAGAAGCTTCCTCATCCACTTTTTTTAATGGTGATGGATATACCATTATGTTTCCCCCATTGGTGGACACTTAGATTGTTTGCACATATCACAAATAATGCTTCAATAAATAATCTTTATATTTGTAATTTCATACATACGCTAATGCATCTACATGTGTAATTCCTAGAAAGTGAATTGCTGAACCAAAGAGGTATTGTCCATTTGTAATTTTGGTTTGTATTACGGAATTGCTCTTTATTGTAGTACCAGTTTTTTTTCCTGAAGACGATGACAGTGCTGTTCATCCACATCCTGGCTTTCATTTCCTTTTGTTATAGATAGTACTGTACGTCCGGGGAAAGGAAATCCCGGGGCAAAATACTCCTAAAAACCAAAATCAGTCAAAGGGAGAAATAAAGTTTAAAATCCGTTTATTGCTCATAAAATGCAGTCCCAGGCCTTCTTTCTTCTCTGTTCAAGCAGCAACCACACTGGCCCTCCCCCTCACCTCTCAGGTACAGATAAGTCCACTGTTGCCCAGGTAATTACCCATTGATATGGTGATGAACTTCTCCACCCCTGAGGAAAGATGCAAATGCACTAAAGCCATACTTCTCTCCAAGTCTGAATGCCTGTTGATATGCAGATGCACAAAGCCAGGCGAGAAATTCTTGAAATGTTTCAATTTTACCCACAAGTGCAAAGTTGGTCAGCTGATTCCTGGAGTTCAGTGCTTCTAAATTCATTTAAATGCCAAGGCTCTTTTTATTACAAACCTAAATTTAGCCTTAATTTATTTATTACAGTCTCAAACTTTTAGCTCTCATGATAGTTTTCATCATTATACAGTTTAAAAAATATGTGTTCTTAGTCATATGTTTGTAGTTAAATTTGCATAATGAATTGGCTAAAGAAAGAAGGCTTAAAGAATACTAATGCAGAACTACACCAACTAAATTAGAAACAAAAAATGAGAATAATTATGCAAAGTAGGTTAGAAAGCATACATCTGTATGTTGATTCATCTGTTCAAGATTCTGTAAAATCACATCAAGATTTGTATTTCCTTTTTGAGAATAAAGGTCACTTACACCTCCTGTGCTATTTCAGGAAGTAGCAACTTCAGAACTCTCTCATATGTTAAGTAGAAAAAAGACAAAAATTGAAAAATAAACTATTTTTAAGTACAAATCCAAGAATTAAAAAAGTTTCGTATTCTAATTTTTCTATTTTTCAGTCTGAAAACACCTGGTAAGTTTTATTTTATTTTTGTTACTGAAATATAGTTGGTACTCTGGTTTATAATATTTGTAACTAATTATATTAGTTTCAGGTATACAGCATAGTGATTTGACAATTATATACATGGTATATAAATTCTGACTCAAATCTTTCTATATCAGCATGATCTGAGTTGTGTTGCTAAAGAAACAGTAGTCCTTTGGAAAGATTAAAGGATTTACTGTGGTCATTCAGGATAAGATGATCTTAGCAAGTATTTCATTCAAAGAAACCTGTTTGTTAAAAATTGCAAATTGCTAGTGGATGGGGTTAGGGATTTTGGTGATATTTGATGAGATTTGGACAAAGGAGTCAGGAATAGCTGCATCATGCCACAGTCCCCAGCCATCTTGTTTCATGAGATTCCCTGCTAGAGCTTGAGACACAAATAGTGACAAGAAGGAAACAATAGTATATTTTTAAGGCTCTTATTAGTTGACTAGAGCTCTAGGTAAAAGACCCAAGGAATCTTCCCCCTTACTGATCTCCATCTAACCTCAAGCTGGAATATTCTGGCTGAACTATTCTTTTTCACAATAAAAGAAAAATTACATCCAAATGAAATTATACTTTAGTCCTCTTGTACTTATGGTTTATTATGTAAATGAAGATAGTGAAAATAATTAGCCTTAAAATAACCCTCTTGAGCCCATGCTTAACAAAGAAAGGAATCTGAACAGTACTGAATGCCTACTATTCCATTCCCAAATATTTGCATATTTATGTGCCAGAAACATTTTCTTCCTTTTCTCCTTTTCATATAAATATTATTTTTAATTAAAAAGAAATACATTTACCAAACAGGCATGGGAAAATATTCAAGAATTATAAAAAGATATGTAAATGAAAAGTAAGCCTTCCTGATTCTCCAGATCTCCAATCCGCCCTAAGGTAACATTTAATAAATTTGTTATGTGCCATAACAGTAGGTGATAGAAATAGAATGATAACAAAATACACATGGTCTCTATCCTCAAAATGCTTTTAGTCTTCAAAGGGAGATAGAAACCTGAACACAGAAACTGTGATAAATGTTCTGATAGGAAAGTCCAGGGTACTCTCAGATAATAGAGCGAAGAACTAAGCATGACAAGTTAATGAAAGAGAGGTGTGGGTAAAATTGTAGTATTTCCAGAATCTCTTGCCTGGCTTTAGTGCATCTACATATCAATAGGTGTTTCTAAGGGGTGGAGAGAATTACCATCTCCGTATCAATAGATAATTACAAGGGTGTGTGAGGGTTTATCTGGAGAGGTTGGGTGGAGTTCTCTTTCTCTTCTGCTGCAGCAGGAGAGAGACAGGACTACTGCTAGTAAGAAATAAATGGGTTTCTTAACTTTGTTTCTCCCTTTGACTGATTTCGGTTTTAGAGGTATTTTGCCCTGGGATTTTCCCCTCGGAGTTTCTAGAGGTTAGATGAATTGCCCAAAGTCACAGAGTTTGTAAATTACTGAGGCAGGTTTCCTGAACAAACCTGTTTCAATCAAAGCCCATAGTCTTTCCGGGAACTGCTTCATATATCAGTAGAGTATTCTATTTTCAGTTTCACTTTATATAATGTCTCAGGAGAGAAATGTAGTAGCAAAAGGGAATTTCCCAGTTGTGAAAAGACAGTACTGGACAACAATTTATTATGAATGGACATTTCATGGGAAATTCCACTTTGTTTTGACAGTTGACCTGGTGGGTTCCCAAGACTGGAAAAATACATTATTAGAGGCTCAGTCTGCATTTAAAAATTTCAGCCCATGAATTTAGCAGGATATTTTACTTTTAAAAATTTCTTCAGAACTCAAAATCATTTTTTCAACCTGTCACCTCCAGATTACCAGCAACATATACTATTATATATAAACATTTTTAGGCACACAGACACACACACTTTTTTTTTTTTCTTTAGGAGGTGACTGTGAAAGAGGTTATAAGTTCAGTACCATTTTTAGCATCCTGTTTCTATCAGGTACAGACAGAATCTCTGTACAGACACAGTTGTGCAAAGTGGAGCTTTTCTTCACGTAGTAGCCGGTGTACTGTAGGTCATAACAGGGCAAACTGGTGCAATTGTTTGGAAGTGGAAACTATGACTCAATCAAAGGATCTGACATCAGCACATGAACAGGTTGCCAGAGAGATATCTAGGGTTTGTTGGGAAATAAGGAACACTCAGAAAGCTTCTGTGACTCAATTTTCCTAGTTGTTAAAAAGAATAGAAATGTCTACCCTGCCAGAATAGTCTTGTTGCCTGAATGCAGGGAACACTGTTCACATCAGGGAGGTGTCATTCACATGCAATATATTAAGAATGGGGTCCTTGTGCAGTGTGGGGAACCCTATGGCTTACTTACCTCCTAGGATTATTTTGAGGGGCTCAAGTTATACAGTGAATATAAAGGGACTTTATAAACCATAAGCCTGTCAATATACATAAATAATAACAATAATAGTTGTTATTTTCCTGACCAGCTCTGCCTTTCAACCAAAACATTCTTATCTAGTTTGAGAAAGAGAAAAGCAGCTCCTGTTAGCTGGGAGCTGGCCTGTCACTCACAGTGAATCTGCAGTTCTCCTGTTGAATATAAACACTTTAATAGTAAACCAACCTCGACAAGAATGCGTTGTGACTGCAATGGAGCAAGACAAAAATAAGACCACTTTATGATCATGTCTGAACTGACATAAATAAGAACATTGTCCAAAGCACAAAAATGAGCAAACATCCCCCTTGCCTGGTTAATAATGAGTGACTGCTGCTACTTTACTAATTACAACTTTAGCTCAGCTTCATTCCTGTCACTATCTAGATGAGAATTATTAAGATACCCAATCAGAGAATTACCTGTTTCCAGACAGCATTCAGTGCAGAGAAGATCCCCATTTTCTTGAATGTGTCCCCAAAATCACCTAACACAAGCCCAAATCCTATAATAAATGCTTTCTAACATCCTTTTACTGAGATGCCCCATAGTTTTCCCATGGTATACATTTCTTCTCCTTGCAATGAGTTAATAAACCCAGTTTTATAGAACTATAGATGTATTCCTGGTAGTCTTTGGCTAGAAGGCATTGACAAGTTCACAGAACAGTTATTACCGAGCCAAGAATCCATAACTATCTGTGTCTCAGTCAGACAGCTGGCTCCTCTGATCTCTCTAGGGACTTGACTGTGGTGTTCGTGCTATTTTGGAGCCAAGAACTCCTAAGGAAGAGATTCTGGTTGGTCATAATCTCATCCTTTAAGGCCTTTGTGGGTTATTGGGATATGGTTATAAGGTACTGAGTTTCTAAACCAGCAGCAACAATAATAGTAATTACAGTTTATACTAAGTAAATGCTGGCTATGTGTCAGGTACTCCTCTAAACATCTTACATATACAAACTCATTTAATGCAACAACACCTTGTACTAGATGCTATTATCATTCTTATTTAAAAAATATAGAAACTGAGGCACAGATATCTACTTGTGTAAGATCCCAAAGCTATTAAGTGGCAGATACAAGATTTGAATCGAGAAAATTATATTGTTGCATCCTGAATCTGTCCAGCTGTTCTTACAAAGATTCCTGAGAAATAGATTTGTGAGTGATTTGCTGAAGCTCAACACACTGTTATATGAAGAGTTATTTTATATGTGAGCAACGACGTCTTGTAAAGTTCAGTCTAACAATCTTCAAGTGTTGATGTATCTTTAATAATAGTTTATTGTTAGGAATAACTTAAACTTTGGGGGACTAATAACATTGACTATAATTTGCTTTTTCTTTTACATATTAACAATTTAATTCAACATTTGTTGACTGTGTAGGCTTGTTGGTACGTGATATGGGACACACAAGGATAAATAAGCCCTCTATTGGCTGCCCACAAAAGCAATGACTGAAGTTTATATATATATGCCATTTTTATCCTTTACAAATATTCCTCATTTTAAAAACAACTTTGATTTGGGATGTAATAATCATTAACTTATTCTAGCAGAAAAATGTTAGTTTTTGGAATCTGATGGATGTGAATTAGAAGTCTTCTTTATTAGCCAACATGCATGACCTCCTTGGTATTATGTAATCTCAATGAGCCTCCTTTCCTTCAACTATTACATAGTGATAATAATACCTTTATTAAGGTTATTATGAGAATTAAACAGGATTATATACATAAGGTTATAACCAATAAATACTAGTTTCCTTTTTCAAAATAAAAGCATTTGGTACTTTGCTAATTTTAGTTTAAGTGAGAATTATCAATTTTGTAAGATGATTGTCAAGGCCAGTTTATGAAATATTGAAAAGTGATTGAAAATTGTGTGGCCATGCTCATGTTTCAGATGTGAACTCTATGAAGACAGTGCTATATCTGTTTTGTTTACCAGTCCATAGGACAATGAATGAAAGTGATAATAATCCACCTACTATCACTTTAAGCTATTGAAGGATGTTGTTATAGCCAGTTGAAGACTGCAATTCTTGGGTTCAAATCATGCCAGGTTACCTGGTTTGCTCATTACAAATTTATGTTTTATCAAAGTTACAAGTTCATGTTTAAAAATCATTGTAGGTCAAAGAGGTAAAATTATCAAAAAGGACCAGATTAAAAAAAAAATCTTTGCAGCCAGTATTCCAGTAATTCTCTATACCCAAGGCTGTACCCAGTGCAGTAGTGTTTTCCATCACCTATCTAGAAAATTAAAATTTTATTAAATATTAAGAAAAACCCATGTACAACTGAAAACATTGAAAGAAAATCTGTTTGAAGCATAATTAGATATTTATTTTATTCCTCATAGTAGATTTAGTTAAAACTCAGTTATCTGGTTGAAAAAATGAGTCTCCTTAAAAATTTACTATGAAATAGATAGATGAAAGAAGTGTTAACATTGAAATACTAACTCCTTATGTTAGGATTTTGGTATGTTTTACATTTTACCAAATACAATGCCATTAGAACAATCTTGTATTGTAACTATTGTCCCTAATGGGATAAGATGGGGCTAATAAATGATATTTTTTACCCAATTTTCAGAAAACTGAGAAGCAAGCAGAAGAGCAGTGGAGATGGAGTCCAAAATGTCACCTTTATCCTGAAATGTGGAGAACATGATTAGAGGTATTGGACAAGTGGGTTTACTAATCTGTACACACTTAGTCACAAGAAGGACAAATCCAGGCTAGTCTTCATGGAGGTCCTCCCTTGTCAAATGTATGGAGTTGTGTGGTGGAATGTATTCTCTCTGAGGGCAGGAAGATTCCAAAGAGAAAGGGAAGAGAAAGGGGATGAGCTACTATATTCCCAAACTCACAAGTCAGGTAAGATGCTTCTCTTCCCTAGGTAGAGATACTGGAGCTGGTGGGGGAGGGGAAATGAACGGTGCAGTGAGAGGTTGGCTGTGTTAATACAACAGAAACTCTCCTCCTGGAAGGAAATACTGGAATGAGAGATGGTTGTGTTCTCCCCAACAATTCCCATTTTAAAGATGGGAGGGTTGAGACTCAAGTATTATAAGTAGAAGGTGTTAGGACTGGGAGTAAATCATATACTCTAATTTAGGTGCATTACATCAGAGAGCCCTTGTTAATTAAGTCCATAGTATAGTGTCTTAGATTTATAGTAAAATTAGGGCTTACACATGTAAAAGTTATAGCAAATATCATAAGTTTGTGCTTTCTTTGTATTTGCTTTGTGATGAGGTGATGAACTCTATAGAAAGTATATCATATATGTTTCTATTTAGTGAGTCTTCAAATGGTGCATACATCTGAGTGAAATGACCAAGATGCCTCAGTCATGAAAGCTTACCTCGGAGAAATAGCAGAGTATACATATGTATATGCACACAAATATTTCACAGAAACACCAAAGAGATTCAGTAATGTTCATGCTAAAGCATGGAGGTTGCTAAGGAGGTTGTGAATGAGGAATTGAATTGCCATTATTTTGTGGAGTTTAAATGATTGGGAAAAATCTATGGAAAAAAGTGATCCAAAGGTGCAATTCAAAGGAAAGGACAATTTTTGGTGTTGTAGATAGGAGGAAAGTTGTTGCCAAAGACTTTTGGTACATTTAGAGAGAGCTACAAAGGCTAAAAATGAGAATCATGTATTTCAGGACACTGATGACCCTGAATGCTTTAAGGCAGCAATAGCCATGGCGAGTCAAGTCTGGACCCTACTGCATTCTGAGGCAATAAAATGTTTTAAGAATTGAATGCTGTAATATGAATTTCTAATAGTTGACCTATAATTTGTGGATAGATGGACAAAGGGTCTAAAAATCTGTGTAATGTGTACTCAGCCTTATTCACAGATATAAAAACATGTTACCAGGATTGTGCTGGGTTTCAAGCCTAGTTAGTGTCTATTTTAGCACTCATGTTGCCTGTCCTTGCTGAAACTCATTTTCCTCATTCATCAGGGTCTTTGAGTGAAATGAATGAGATAACACATGTGTAAGTACTTTGTGAATTGTGACACATTAATTAATTTTAGTTCTGAATTATGGTATCTTTATTCTAGTTTATTGTTTGAGGGCATACAGTGTGCTAAGTACATACAGAAAAACATTAGGAATTTTCTTCCTTCCAGGATTTCCAAGAAGAAAAAACAGGTTTTAGAGGCTTAGCAATTGTTCCACCATTGGATGTTTTCCCTCTAACATAGTTTCTAAAACTACTTTTTTGTGGGGAAACTAGATAAATATTTCGCTACTGGTAAACATCAGACAGCCAGACCAGATAATTGGATGTAACACTTCCATTCATACAATATAACATGTAATCTCACTCATGGAAATTGGTAAAAAATGCAGAGTAACCAAACTGGCTTTTAGGATCTAGCTGTAGCAGTCCGTTTTGGTTTATTATCTCTCCTATTTCCTAATAAACCAGTTTTGATTTTTTGTCTCTCCTAACTTGATTTGTTTATATAATGTTATGTATAGCATCTAACCTCTTAGCAAGAGCTTAATACTATGGCTTTGAATGCAATTAAGTCACAAACTGATTAAGGAATTATTTTCTAGTGCAACTAATTCCTAAACCTCAACACATTTAAAACATTCTAAAACCCTCATTTGCCTCATTTTCTGCTTGTAGCACTAATGTAGCAGGTTGCTGCCTAGGCATTATAGGGTGCTTACTTTGACTGTTGAGCTTTCCAATACTACAAATAAGGGCATAGATTGTTCAGAAAGTGTAAAGGTTCAATATCTTCCCCTGCAAAACATGGTGGAGTTATTTTATTTTTAGCTCTTAAAAATGAAGCAACTAGATAACAATAGGATACATGTTGATCTATGAGATAAAAAAGTTCCTTTGAATTACATACTAATTTGAAAAGACAAATGTCAATGGTGATGAAATTGAACCTGGAGTGTGGCATGAGACCAGGACCTGCTGGTAGGCATTGTCTAAGCCAGGAGCCTGGGCTGGCTTGGTATCTGTAGGCCTTGTGACTGTTACTCATCATGGATCCTGGGGGTAAATGACACCATCCTGTGAGATTTCTGAGTCAGTTTTGAAGGAGGTTCTCATCCAAGTTGGGCAAACATGTATAAGTAATATAAACTACCTGGGCAGCCCAACATGGAGTCAGTTCTTAGGATGAGGTAGGCAGAAAAGAGATCAAAGGAGCAATTTTTTAAGCCAATGAGAAAATTGCTGAAGTATCTTTACTCGGGGGTTAGGAGGGGCAGAATGGTGTTATGGTTTATTTTTTTTTAATTTTTTTTTATGATTTATGTTAAGCTCTTAAGTGTACTAAGAATAGATGCTTAGTTTTACTATATGGCACTTCAGTCAGTAAAGATAGCCTTATATACATGTGTCTGTATATGACATGTTATCTGTATGACATATATACATACATAACATGTATCTATGTATTACTAGTTCAACTAGTAATATGTATGTGCACTGTATAAAATGCATGTTCCCTGTATAAAATTTAGAACACTCAAAAAGAGTTTCCATCCCCATCCATGACTTTCAGCTATCCACTTTCCCTCCTGGGAGGTGAATCACAAAGGCCAGTTTCTCACTTCCTCCTTTCTTCCTCTTTGTTCTATTTATTTAAACTCCCCAAGTCCAAGAACTCCTGCTCAGAAACTTCTCAGCTTCTGCATTTTCCTGACTGCCTAAATTTAACTGTATTTATGTGACCGTCACAGCTTCCATGCTTTATTGAGTCTCCTTTAATGTCTTTTTCCAGTTCTCCCTAATAAGTTTATGTCTCATCCATACATGTTACTTGTTCCTACTCCTTAGACATCATTCCTGTCCATTGTTCTTCTCTGGTCCATCTGAAATTTCTGCTTCTTTGAGAGTGTAGTCAGGCCCCATTTCTTCTGACTGTTCCATACTCGTTGTCTTCTTCTTTGAACTCCTAGGCATCTACAAGGGGGTTTATTTGAATTCCTGTTTTCAGTATTCTAAAACAATCTCAAAATATGTTAAATAAAATATTAAGTTGCATTATTTTGGCTGGAATACACAAATCCAAAAAGAGGCACAGAAGTTAGCTAAAGCTATCTGATGTTACAATTAGAAATTTGTCTTTAATTAATGAAAAAAAATTTTAATATGCAAATAGTGCAAAATAAGATCCCTGGTGGAAAAGAATAAAAGGACTCCATGATGGGGAGAAGTTGCAAACCACTAAGTGTATACACATTGAATGCTTAGATGTCATGAGTGGTTAAGAGTATGATCTTGGAAGTCATGCAGACTTAGGTTTGTCAGTTTGCATTACCTTTTGGAACCTTGGTCTCTTGACAAGGAAATGTACAGACAAGTAAAGCACTCAGCACAATGCCTAGTAAAAGTTCAGTTCAATAGGTATTATGTGTTATTGTTGTTTATCTTATTTTGGCTGGTTTGTCTCCTATGATAGGCAGAATAGTTGCTTCTCCTCATTGTCCACATGTCCCATTCTATCCCTGGAATCTCTGAATTCACCTTACATGACAAAAGGGACTTCACAGATATGATTGAATCAAGGGCTTAAAATAAGGAGATTTTTCTGTATTATTTGTGTGTACCCACTGTAATCACAAGGGTCTTTAAAAGATGGAAGAGGAAGGCAGAATATTCAGAGAAAGATATGAGACAACAGAGCCAGTGTCAGAGTTAGAGTGTTTTGATGTGAGAAAGCTTCAACCTGCTGTTGTCAGCTTCAAAGTTGGAGGAGAGGGTCATGAGCTAAGGAGTACAAGTGGCCACTAAAAAGGAGCTGGAAAATGTAAAGAAATGGATTCTCACCTAGAGGTTCCAGAAAGGAAAACTATCTGCCAACACGTTGGCCTCAGGAGACCCAGTTCAGATTTCTGACTTCTATAACTGGAAGGTAATCAGTTTGTGATATTTAAGTCACTAAGTTAGTGATAATTTATAAAGCAGCAATAGAAAATGAATGTGTCTCCCTCCCTGGACTCTTACGAAGACCAATTTTATATGCCACAGCATCCAGAAGAGTGTTGGATATAAAGATAGTTCAATATTAGGTTTACTGAACATGGTAGCAGAGAGGCATAGCAACTTGTAAATTGCCCTTTGTGGTGGAGAAGAGGAAACCAGAGTCAGTCACAAGTCAGCTCTCTATGAATGTGGATTTCCACTACAGTACAAATTAAGTATACTGGGAAAGTCCCTATATCATTGCTAGGGACAGATCTAAACTGGCAATAAACTCATCTACAGCTCAGTTAGGGTTTTCCTGCCTCCTCTAATTACAGCTAGTTTACAAGATCAGTAATAATTGCTACCATGTATAGAGCACATAGTATGTGTGAGTCCTTGTGTTAAGTAGTTTGCACACATTATTCTATGTAATCTTCACAAAATTCCTATGGTGGTAAAAGGAAATGTAGTACTTTGTTTTTCAAACCTCATGTCATGACTCTCAATTGATCCTGAAATCAGTTTAGTGGTGAGTGATCCACTAGCAGTTTTAAACAATAAAATATGATAGAAAATATCAATGTTTTGTTTGAAGGAAGAGTAAATATAGTTTCATAAAATTTTGGTTTAATTATTTAAATATATATGTATGTGTGTGTGTATATATGTATATATAGAAAACACATACATATATTTGTACACTGGGTTGGGTTATTGTGAGAAACACACTCACTGGTCGAAACTCAGTAAGTGACACGGAGACAGAGAAGAGCGGAGCAAGGCTTTAATGATGGTCTTGCAAGATCAGGTGTCTGGCGAGCAGGCACACCTGGGGAGTTTGGTAATTTACCTCCCAGTGCGTGAGTCCCTTCCCTGGGTCCTCATTGGCTCAGTACTACAGGGTTCACATTCTTTCCCAGACATCGCCTAAGCCAGTTACATCCATATTAGGCCTTTCCTTACATTTGTCTTATTTTCATTGGTAGGTTTAAAAAACTTAAACAGGTATAGCCAAGTACTTACCAATTCCGCCTCACCCCCACTCTCAGCCTGAGCAGCTTCCTTGCATATTTTCCACCACGTGGACCTTTGTTAATACCTTACTGTTGAAATGTTTAAACCTCCTGGTGGGAATAAATCACATTTAGGTTTTATGCTTTTGCTAACAGTTATAGGACATAGTTCTTACTAAGGGTCATAGTAAAAATAGTTTCTTATAATGCGTTATATATTTTTTTAATTTTTAATTTTAATTTTTTAATTTTTAAAAATTTTGGTATTATTAATCCACAACTACATGAGGAACATTATGTTTACTAGACTCGCCCCTTCACCAAGTCCCCCCCATAAACCCCATTAGTCACTGTCCATCAGCATTGTAAGATGCTGTAAAATCACTACTTGTCTTCTCTGTGTTGCACATCCCTCCCCCTGCCCCACCCATTATACATGCTAATCGTAAGGCCCCCTTTCCTCTCCCCCACCTTATCCCTCCCTTCCCACTCCTCCCTAGTCCCTTTCCCTTTGGTAACTGTTAGTCCATTCTTGGGTTCTGTGATTCTGCTGCTGTGTTGTTCCTTCAGTTTTACCTTTGTTCTTATATTCCACATATGAATGAAATCATTTGGTACTTGTCTTTCTCCGCCTGGCTTATTTCACTGAGCATAATACCCTCTAGCTCCATCCACGTTGTTGCAAGTGGTAGGATTTGTTTTCTTCTTATGGCTGAATAATATTCCATTGTGTATATGTACCACATCTTCTTTATCCATTCATCTACTGATGGACACTTAGGTTGCTTCCATATCTTGGCTATTGTAAATAGTGCCGCCATAAACATAGGGGTGCATATATTTTTCTGAGTCTGAGAAGTTGTATTCTTTGGGTAAATTCCAAGGAGTGGGATTCCCAGGTCAAATGGTATTTCTATTTTTAGTTTTTTGAGGAACCTCCATATTGCTTTCCACAATGGTTGAACTAGCTTACATTCCCACCAGCAATGCAGGAGGGTTCCCCTTTCTCCGCATCCTCGCCAGCATTTGTTCTTAGTCTTTTTGATGCTGGCCACTCTTACTCGTATGAGGTGATATCTCATTGTGGTTTTAATTTGCATTTTTCTGATGATTAGTGATGTGGAGCATCTTTTCATGTGTCTGTTGGCCATCTGAATTTCTTTTTTGGAGAAGTGTCTGTTCAGCTCCTCTGCCCATTTTTTAATTGGATTGTTTGTGTTTTGTTTGTTGAGGTGCGTGAGCCCTTTATATATTTTGGATGTCAACCCTTTATCGGATCTGTCATCTATGAATATATTCTCCCATTCTGTAGGATGGCTTTTTGTTCTATTGATGGTGCCCTTTGCTGTACAGAAGCTTTTTAGCTTGATACAGTCTCACTTGTTCATTTTTGCTGTTGTTTCCCTTGCCCGGGGAGATATGTTTATGAAGAAGTCACTCATGTTTATGTCCAAGAGATTTTTGCCTATGTTTTTTTCTAAGAGTTTTATGGCTTCATGGCTTACATTCAGGTCTTTGATCCATTTTGAATTTACTTTTGTGTATGGGGTTAGACAATGATCTAGTTTTATTCTCTTACATGTAGCTGTCCAGTTTTGCAAACACCAGCTGTTGAAGAGGCTGTCATTTCTCCATTGTATGTCCATGGCTCCTTTATCATATATTAATTGACCATATATGTTTGGGTTAATGTGTGGAGTCTCTTTTCTGTTCCACTAGTTTGTGGCTCTGTTCTTGTGCCAGTACCAAATTGTCTTTATTACGGTGGCTTTGTAGTAGAGCTTGAAGTTGGGGAGCGAGAACCCCCCCACTTTATTCTTCCTTCTCAGGATTGCTTTAGCTATTCAGGGTCTTTGGTGGTTCCATATGAATTTTTAACTATTTGTTCCAGTTCGTTGAAGAATGCTGTTGGTAATTTAATAGGGATTGCATTGAATCTGTTGATTGCTTTGGGCAGGATGGCCATTTTGACAATATTAATTCTTCCTAGCCAAGAGCAAGGGATGAGTTTCCATTTGTTAGTGTCCTCTTTAATTTTTCTTGAGAATGTCTTGTAGTTTTCGGGGTATAGATCTTTCACTTCCTTGGTTAGGTTTATTCCTAGGTATTTTATTCTTTTTGATGCAATTGTGAATGGAATTGTTTTCCTGATTTCTCTTTCCATTAGTTCATTGTTAGTGTATAGGAAAACCTCAGATTTCTGTGTATTAATTTTGTATCCTGCAACTTTGCTGTATTCCGATATTAGTTCTAGTAGTTTTGGAGTGAATGTGTTATATTTAGAACATTTAAGAACCACTAATGAAGTGGTTAAGACTATAAGATGTAGCAACAGGGCTATCTGGGTTTAATCCCAATTCTATTTTTTAGTAGCTCTGTGATCTTGAGTATGTTACTTATTCTATCTGCTACCTCCTCTCATCAGGTCCATCTCATAAGACCTTTTTTGAGGGTTAAATAGTTTAATCCAAATAAAGTACTTAGAACAATGCCTTGGTAAGTAATACTCAGTTAATGTTACTTTCCCAATGTTACATGGTTCATAAGTGGTGGAACTGGGCAGATTTCTGTTGTGTTTGATAAAATCTAGAGTGATATTTTGAAAACTGGGGAAGGCTTTCACTTATAACATCCACATCTGTTGAATTCTTATGTACAAATATGACTTTTTATAGAAGGGGAACCTCCATCTCTTGCTTCACATTTACTTAAAGGCACTATACTAATAATTCTAGCAACTGTCCCTACCCTTTAGGCTCTTTCCAAGAAATCATCTGATAACTGAATTAAGACTGAGAAAAGAAAATGCGACAGTTCATAGGCCTTTTCTCCAACTTTTCAGAGCCAATCTCTCAACCAGAGGCATGTAGTTCCCACCATATATCCCATTACAGTCACTGTCCATCAGCAGAGGAAGATGCTATAGAGTCACTACTTGTCTTCTCTGTGTTGTACAGCCCTCCCCATGCCTGCCCCCTACATTATGTCTGCTAATTGTAATGCCCCTTTTTCCCCCTTATCCCTCCCTTTCCACCCATCCTCCCCAGTCCCTTTCCCTTTGGTAACTGTTAGTCCATTCTTGGGTTCTGTGATTCTGCTGCTGTTTTGTTCCTTCAGTTTTTTCTTTGTTGTTATATTTCACAGATGAAGCTCCACTCATTCTTATTTGAATCAAAAGATTCCCAGATGATTCACATATGCTATAAAGTTTGAGAAGAACTATATTAAATGATATATGGAAACCTGTGACTTGTCTGCCAAGAAGGCTGTCAGTGTCCAGAATTTCATAATTAAATGCCACTAATTTATTATTTCAGAGCACAGAGCTAAAGATGATCTTGGTGGCTTCAAAGAGCTAATGTCTTACAGTTTAAACTACAGTCTAAGATGATGACTTAGACACAAATGAGAGTAGATGTGTTAAATGTTTGGGACTGTTTTAGTGGGGGGTTATGGATATTTTGATGTTGTTTTCAATAAAGGGTATGTGTTGTTATAGACCTGTATGAGTGTGGATAAGCAATATATTTCCTTAGTCTTTATTTGAGTGTCTGACTAGTTGGAGAAGCTAGACATGTATAACCAGTTTAGTCTTAACAAACATGTTCAGAAAATAATATGTAGACTTCCACCTAGTCCCTTTTCTATGTACAGCCTCCTGTAATCTTGGTACTGCAACAGATAAAGAAGCTGATAGGAGTCCAAAATTCCCTGGGTACCTTTGTGAATCACTTTGCATGATTCACATATGTACCTTCATAGAATGGCTTTTAATAACAAGGGATATTTGAAGATGAAAAAATTAGAGTAACTGAGTCCATTAAATTGTAGGCCATTTTTTTGTAAGACTTTCCTGGTACAATATGTTTTCAATCCTGTTTTTTATATTAATTTTTGCTTAGAGTTTGAACCCTCTATTCATGAAAAATTGAATGAAGTTCTTTAGCTGCTCAGCTTTGTAATTAGGAAGTACAATGTGAATGCTTGTTATTATTCTTCAGCCACATCCCTACTAGTAAGTAAAGAATAGAATTTAGGCCATGATTCAGGCGATACAGGCTTTATTTTCAAAACTTGAATGGAAGATTATGGTTTTGGATGGTTAGGGAAATGCTCTGCTCTTTCTGAAAGGAGAATTTTAGAAAAACATAGCTTCCTGGAAAACACACAGGGTACTAAAAATGCAGAGAGTTTGCATCAACCTTTAAATAATTTTGTAAAGGACTAAAATTATGATGCTCCTTATGAGGAAACTTATGAGCTTGCTTGTTTGTCTCCACTCTGTGGCCTGCAATAAAGAGATGGCTGTAGGGGAAGGGCTAACAGGACCTGGCACCCAGGGCTTCTGTCCTTGGCCTCTTGAGAATCTCATCAAGCACTGTGGCTACCCCTTGCCCCAGGGAAAATGTGGACATCTCTGCCACCTTTAGCATCCAGGCCTAGCTAAGGGCACACTACCCTTTCTGAATTAACCACAGCACAGCTGAGACGACTCTGTAGCCCCTGATAATGTTTACCAGAGGTCAGGGAAAACAACAGAGAATTATAATAAGATAAAAATAACTGCTCACAAGATGTGTCCTGCTCTTCATAGTGCACAGAACTCATCTTCACTTAACATGAGTACTAGGAAGAAGAGAGTAATTTAGGAAGTTCTCTTTGTTTTAATCTTCCCCAGAGCTGCACCACCTTATGTCTGACTGACTTTTCCCCTTTCTCTCACTTAGGAGGAGAAGGTTCTCGGATGATTCAGCAATCACTTCTTCACAGTTTTGAACTCAGAGGCTTATCTGATATGAGGGGCGGAGCCTAATAAGGATTACATCCTGTGAAATGTGGAAATAAAATGCCTTGAGAGTTCAGTATCCTATTACTGCCATTCTCAAAGGGAAAACTTAATAGGCTACAGATACTTAAAAAAGCAAGCAAAAAACCAACCAAACAATGAACACCTAAAAAAAAAATCCGGAGTAAGCTGTAAGCTAGTGCTTTTGCACCCTAAAATTTCACAGTGAGAAAGATTTCTTAGAATGTGTGTTACCTCATGTGCTGTTAGTGGGCCTGAGTACAGCCACAGGGACTTGTCAGCTTCATCTCTGAACTAGATCAGTGCATGCTCTTGGTTATTGGCACAGCTGGACAAAGGGGGCAGGTCCCTCACCACTTGGTAGAGAGCAGAGGGAATTTATTGACTTACTCAGAAAGTATTTATTGCGACTCTGAGTGCTAGCATTGCTCTAGATGGGGGAGACACAGCAGTGAAGAAAAGAGAGTGTCATTGCTCTTCTGTGTGTTCTTCCCTTATGTTGTAGGGGTTGGGGCTGATTGGGGTGTCACAGACAATAGGGGCAATAAAGAAATACATGCCTCTGTTTGACAGATTGGCTTTGAAAAGATGGAAAAAGGGCCTATGGATTCTCAGTCGGTGCATGCAGGAGAGAGTATTAAAGGGTTCCCAGCAGCTCCACTGAAAGCGGTTTTCCTGGAAGCACCACATACACAGTGACAGTAGTTTTGGTGCATGCTGTCTTTCTCCTGTTTGTTTTCCCAAACTCTCATTTGTCTTTTTGTGTTGTCTCTATTGAGAACTAAAGGCACATGAACTCTTTAAATCATGTGAATATATTAGGTTATATATTTTTGGAGTTCAGCATTATATATGCCACCTTCTCGCCATTATTAAGAGAGCACCTAAAACTAGGTTGGAAAGCAGGACAATCAGAGAGAGGACTTCAGTGTAGAGTACCACACCACACCATATATATATGATCAGGGTTGACTTCCTTCTCTAAACGATCAAATGTCCTAACATGTACTCTTTCTAGAGATTCCTAGATTGTATAATTCCTGTTTGTACAAATTTTAAATTTGCAGTAAGTTCCTCAAAGATACTCTCCCTTACTGATTAAAAACTTCTTAAGGTTTTTAAAAAATGCCTCCCTAGGATTCTCATCATCAATCCAGAAGTGGTCTCCAGGATCCCAAGTTTAAATGCTGATTGAAAATCAGACTTGCCTTGTAGAATAATTGACTCTCCCTTTTGAGATAATTTATCTATAACTGTAGAGCAACCTTATTCATACTAGTTTATTGTTAATTCATTTCATAAATACTTACTGAGGGTCTATTGTGTACAAGGCATTATTCCAGGTGATACAGAAGTGAATAAAATATACAAATATTACCTCTACCCTCCTAGATTTCATGTTTTAGTGAGAGGAGACAGATAATAAAATAAAGTACAATAAATGCTATGGGGAAAAATAATGCAGAGAAAATGACTTAGGAGTTGTAACTCTTGGGGGGAAAATAAATTCTCAGCTGGGGGCAAATTACCTTTGAAGCTGAAATTAGTCAGGGAGAAATAAAATGGGAGAAACCTGTTTATTGCTTACAAGCAGTCATTCACTTCTGCTTGCCCGTGTCTCTCATGACTCAGCTGTAAAAAGAGACCCCACCAAACCTCTTTGGTCCAGATATACCCTTGCTCCCCCTACCCTTGTAATCACCTATTGATATGGAGATGGACTACTTCTCTCCACCTTTGCAAACACCTATTGATATAGAGATGCTCTAAGGCCAGGTGAGAGATTCTGAATATATTACAATTTTACCCACAGGAGTATTGAAGGGTTTGAAATAATAAATTGAGCCTTCTGGGAGGACTCACTAAGAAGGTTATGTTTGAGTAAAGATCTAAAAAGGGCATGATATATCTGGGTGAGTAATGTTTTAGATAGAGTGCACTGCAGGGGCAGAAGCCCTGATGAGGGAATTTTTACCCCCAGTTTTATTGAGATATAATCGATATACATCACTGTATAAGCTTAAGGTGTTAAGTATAATGGTTTGACTAACATATGTTGTGAAATACAGCAATACATTTAGTGAAAATCTATTATCTTATATAAATAAAATAAAAAGAGAAAGAAAAAAGAAAAAAATTGCTTATGATGAGAACTCTAAGGATATTTTCCCCTTAACAACTTTCATATATGGGTCTCTGCTTTTCAAAAGTTCACGTTATACCACTTTGCTTTTATGAAAGACCTATTTTAGTACAGCAGTCCCCACTTATCTGTGATTTCACTTTCTGTGGTTTCAATGACCTGTGGTCAGCCACAATGCAGAAGCAGATGATCCTCTTTCTGACCTATTATCAGGTCAATAGTAGCCTAAAGCTGTCACAATACCTGTCATTCACCTTTCTTTATCTCATCACATGGTGTTTTATCATCTCACATCAGCACAAGAAGGGTGAGTGCAGTATAATGACATATTTTGAGAGAGAGACCACATTCACGTAACTTTTATTACAGTATGTTGTTATAATTTTCTATTTTATTATTGCTAAACTCTTACTGTGCCTAATTTATAAATTAAGCTTTATCATAGGTATGTGTAGGGAAAAGCATAGTATATATAGGGTTCAGTACTATTCATGATTTTAGGCATCCACTGGGGGTCTTGGAAAGTATCCCCTGTGGAAAATGGGGGACTACTGCACTTGTTTTCACTAACTGAAAGAAATCCAGAGATGATTTTTATTTTTACTGAAAAAAAAAGGTGAAAAGCATTTTGTTTTGCACTGAGCTGTTACAGAGGTTATGCATACCCCTAGCAGAGAGAGTGGCCCTGCCAAGCTCCTTCCTGGGGGGAACTACACTCAACATCTCAGCATCAAGCCGCCATGGCTTTGAACTGTGTGAACATTTGTGCTTTATCTTGATTTATTCTGTGCATCCATTAGCATAATGTCACCTAAGGTAGCAGAAAAGCCTGAGAGGTTTTTTTTGGATTTGGGAACAGTCAAAAAATGTTTCCATATAAACTAATGGCACTTGCTTTTCACTCTATGCTATTTAGGCTTACAAAAGGTTTCATAAAAATGCTCTACTTTCAGATAGTGGGGGAAACCTGTATATCATATAGCAGTGTTAACTATAGGCATCATGCTGTACATCATCTCTCCAATACTTACTTATCTTGAATTCAGAATTTTGTACCTTTGGACCATCTTTCTCCAATTCCCTTTCCCCCCACCTGCCTGTTTATGGTAACCACAAATGTGACCTCTTTTTCTATGAGTTTGGTTTTCTTAGATTCCACATGTAAGTGAAATCATACAGTATTTGTCTTTGTCTGACTTATTTCACATGGCATAATGCCTTCAAGGTCCATCCATGTTGTTGCAAATGGCAGAATTTCATTGTATTTTTCTGTGGGTGAACAATATTCCATTATGTATATACATATACCCCACACCCTTTTTTAAAATTTTAAGTATCATTGATATACAATCTTATATTGGTTTGACGTATACAACACAATGGTTCAGCAGTTACAGACATTATTAAATCCTTACCCCAACTAATGCAGTTACTATCTGTCAACACAGAAAGATGTTACAGAATCATTGACTATATTCTCCATGCTTCACTTCCATCCCTGTGACCAACTTATATTATGATTGGGACTTTTGTGCACCTTTATATCCCTTACTCACCCCAGTTACCCACCCTGAACCCTCCCCCATGGTAACCACCAGTAACTTCTTGGTTTCTCTGTGTCTACTGCTGTTTTGTTGATTTTGTATTTAGATTCCATAAATAAATGAATCTTCCTCTGGTTTTTGTCATTCTCTGCCTGCTTACTTCACTTGGCATAATACCCTTTAGGTCTATCTATGTTGTCAGCATATGGTAGGATTTCTTTCTCTTTTATAGCTGAATAATATTCCACTATGTATATGTACCACATATTCTTTTTTTTTTTTTTTTTTTTAGATAATTATTTTTTATTGAAGGGTAGTTGACACACAGTATTACATTACATTAGTTTCAGGTGTACAACACAGTGATTCAACATTTATATACATGATAATTCTAAGTACCAGCTATCACCATACCAAGTTGTTACAATATTTTGACTATATTCCTTATGCTATACATTACATCCCGGTTGCTTATTTATTTTACAATTGGAAGTGTGTACTTTTTCTTGGTTGTTGTTGTTAGGGCATCTCTCATTTTTATTGATCAAATGGTTGTTAACAACAATAAAATTCTGTATAGGGGAGTCAATGCTCAATGCACAATCATTAATCCACCCCAAGCCTAATTTTCGTCAGTCTCCAATCTTCTGAAGCATAACGAACAAGTTCTTACATGGAGAACAAATTCTTACATGGTGAATAAGTTACATGGTGAACAGTACAAGGGCAGTCATCACAGAAACTTTTGGTTTTGCTCATGCATTATGAACTATAAACAGTCAGTTCAAATATGAATACACATTTGATTTTTATACTTGATTTATATGTGGATACCACATTTCTCTCTTTATTATTTTTAATAAGATGCTGAAGTGGTAGGTAGATACAACATAAAGGTAGAAAACATAGTTTAGTGTTGTAAGAGAGCAAATGTAGATGATCAGGTGTGTGCCTGTAGACTATGTGTTAATCCAAGCTAGACAAGGGCAATAAAACATCCACATATGCAGAAGATTTCTCTCAGAACAGGGGGGGTGAGGTTCTAAGCCTCACCTCTGTTGATCCCCAATTTCTCACCTGATGACCCCCCAGCGACTGTGCCTGTCTTAGGTTGTTCCTCCCTTGAGGAATCTTACCCTTCTCTGGCTAACCAGTCATCTTCCGGGGCCACACAGGGAAATGTTAAGTTGGTAAGTGAGAGAGAAGCCTTATTGTTTGAAATTGTTAGCTTTTTATTTCTTTGCATATTTATGCCCTGTGGCTTCTATGCCCAGCATTTGTCTTGAGGTATCTTTACCACTTGGAGGAGTTATGATACTCGGTAAATTTGATATGAGGCACGAATTCTATTTAAGAATTCGTTGTAATTAGGAAGGAAGAAGAAAAGCTATAGAAGTAGCAGGCGGGAGAAAACATGGGAAGATTGATTATTTCTTTGACATATCTTCTTGTAGAGTAACTTCAGCATGTATATATTTTAAGCTACTACTTAAATTGCGCACACACATTAACATAATAGGAGTATAGTTACATAACCAAAGCATACCTGTAATTACCAGCCATCTCCAGTGAAACCAAGAAAACCAGTTAGGCACCCTAGGCATTTGTGAAAACTTATCAATGATATGATGGTTATTATCTAACTGAATTTGAATAGTTTGAGAAAAATCAGACAAATTAAAACAACCCATTCCTGGGCACTGTTCACATCCCATATGTTCTTTTAACAGTAAATAGTCTGTAGTTGTAAGATTTTGGAGCGCTACAATTTGCACTTCTCCTAATTCTTGGTTGAGTTCCAACAGTATAGATCCAGTCAAATTTGTTGTTTTACTGTATGCACAGGCCAGCTTAGATAACTCCTTCATTCCCATGGCAAGTCCAGGAGCTGGTGGGATGAGTGCATCTACAGCTGTAGCAGTGCGTGGATCTTTGTTGGGGTTTTTTGATGATCATCTTCTGGCATGAGTCTTCCCGAGAGTGATGATGTTGGAAGTTCTCTTTCATATCGTTTCTTAGTTCATTTTCGGGGTAGCCCAATTAGGCTTTGATCCTCTGTATAAACACAAACAGACCCTTTGCCTACACTTTTATATGTCCTTTATATCATTGTGTAGAACTCATTAGAGGTCACCACATAGGAACTGCATTTTTTTTTTTTTTTTAATCATTAATCTACACTTACATGACGAATACTTACGAATACTTTGTTTACTAGGCTCTCCCCTATACCAGGTCCCCCCTATATACTCCTTTACAGTCACTGTCCATCAGCGTAGCAACCTGTTGTAGAATCACTACTTGTCTTCTCTGTGTTGTACAGCCCTCCCCTTTCTCCCACCCCGCTATGGATGCTAATCTTAATACCCCCCTACTTCTCCCCCCCTTATCCCTCCCTACCCACCCATCCTCCCCAGTCCCTTTCCCTTTGGTACCTGTTAGTCCATTCTTGAGTTCTGTGATTCTGCTGCTGTTTTGTTCCTTCAGTTTTTCCTTTGTTCTTATATTCCACAGATGAGTGAAATCATTTGGTATTTCTCTTTCTCTGCTTGGCTTGTTTCACTGAGCAAAATACCCTCCAGCTCCATCCATGTTGCTGCAAATGGTTGGATTTGCCCTTTTCTTATGGCTGAGTAGTATTCCATTGTGTATATGTACCACATCTTCTTTATCCATTCATCTATCGATGGACATTTAGGTTGCTTCCAATTCTTGGCTATTGTAAATAGTGCTGCGATAAACATAGGGGTGCACTGATCTTTCTCATACTTGATTGCTGCATTCTTAGGGTAAATTCCTAGGAGTGCAATTCCTGGGTCAAATGGTAAGTCTGTTTTGAGCATTTTGATGTACCTCCATACTGCTTTCCACAATGGTTGAACAAGTTTACATTCCCACCAGCAGTGTAGGAGGGTTCCCCTTTCTCCACAGCCTCGCCAACATTTGTTGTTGTTTGTCTTTTGGATGGCAGCCATCTTTACTGGTGTGAGGTGATACCTCATTGTAGTTTTAATTTGCATTTCTCTGATAATTAGCGATGTGGAGCATCTTTTCATGTGTCTGTTGGCCATCTGTATTTCTTTTTTGGAGAACCGTCTGTTCAGTTCCTCTGCCCATTTTTTAATTGGGTTATTTGTTTTTTGTTTGTTGAGGCGTGTGAGCTCTTTATATATTCTGGACGTCAAGCCTTTATCGGATGTGTCATTTTCAAAGATATTCTCCCATACTGTAGGGTTTCTTTTTGTTCTATTGATGGTGTCTTTTGCTGTACAGAAGCTTTTCAGCTTAATATAGTCCCACTTGTTCATTTTTGCTGTTGTTTTCCTTGCCCGGGGAGATATGTTCAAGAAGAGGTCACTCATGTTTATGTCTAAGAGGTTTGTGCCTATGTTTTCTTCCAAGAGTTTAATGGTTTCATGACTTACATTCAGGTCTTTGATCCATTTTGAGTTTACTTTTGTATATGGGGTTAGACGATGGTCCAGTTTCATTCTCCTACATGTAGCTGTCCAGTTTTGCCAGCACCATCTGTTGAAGAGACTGTCATTTCGCCATTGTATGTCCATGGCTCCTTTATCAAATATTAATTGACCATATATGTCTGAGTTAATGTCTGGATTCTCTAGTCTGTTCCATTGGTCTGTGGCTCTGTTCTTGTGCCAGTACCAAATTGTCTTGATTACTATGGCTTTATAATAGAGCTTGAAGTTGGGGAGTGAGATCCCCCCTACTTTATTCTTCTTTCTCAGGATTGCTTTGGCTATTCGGGGTCTTTGGTGGTTCCATATGAATTTTTGAATTATTTGATCCAGTTCATTGAAGAATGTTGCTGGTAGTTTCATAGGGATTGCATCAAATCTGTATATTGCTTTGGGCAGGATGGCCATTTTGACGATATTAATTCTTCCTAGCCATGAGCATGGGATGCGTTTCCATCTGTTAGTGTCCCCTTTAATTTCTTTTAAGAGTGACTTGTAGTTTTCAGAATATAAGTCTTTCACTTCTTTGGTTAGGTTTATTCCTAGGTATTTTATTTTTTTTGATGCAATTGTGAATGGAGTTGTTTTCCTGATTTCTCTTTCTGTTGGTTCATTGTTGGTATATAGGAAAGCCACAGATTTCTGTGTGTTGATTTTGTATCCTGCAACTTTGCTGTATTCCGATATCAGTTCTAGTAGTTCTGGGGTGGAGTCTTTAGGGTTTTTTATGTACAGTATCATGTCATCTGCAAATAGTGACAGTTTGACTTCTTCTTTGCCAATCTGGATTCCTTGTATTTTTTTGTTTTGTCTGATTGCCGTGGCTAGGACCTCTAGTACAATGTTAAATAACAGTGGGGAGAGTGGGCATCCCTGTCTAGTTCCCGATCTCAGCGGAAATGCTTTCAGCTTCTCGCTATTCAATATAATGTTGGCTGTGGGTTTTTCATAGATGGCCTTTATTATGTTGAGGTACTTGCCCTCTATTCCCATTTTGCTGAGAGTTTTTATCATGAATGGATGTTGAACTTTGTCAAATGCTTTTTCAGCATCTATGGAGATGATCATGTGGTTTTTGTCTTTCTTTTTGTTGATGTGGTGGATGATATTGATGGACTTTCGAATGTTGTGCCATCCTTGCATCCCTGGGATGAATCCCACTTGGTCATGGTGTACGATGGTTTTGATGTATTTTTGAATTCGGTTTGCTAAAATTTTGTTGAGTATTTTTGCGTCTACGTTCATCAGGGATATTGGTCTATAGTTTTCTTTTTTGGTGGTGTCTTTGCCTGGTTTTGGTATTAGGGTGATGTTAGCTTCATAGAATGAGTTTGGGAGTATCCCCTCCTCTTCTATTTCTTGGAAAACTTTAAGGAGAATGGGTATTATGTCTTCCCTGTATGTCTGATAAAATTCCGAGGTAAATCCATCTGGCCCGGGGGTTTTGTTCTTTGGTAGTTTTTTGATTACCGCTTCAATTTCGTTGCTGGTAATTGGTCTGTTTAGATTTTCTGTTTCTTTTTGGGTCAGTCTTGGAAGGTTGTATTTTTCTAGGAAGTTGTCCATTTCTCCTAGGTTTCCCAGCTTGTTAGCATATAGGTTTTCATAGTAGTCTCTAATAATTCTTTGTATTTCTGCGGGATCTGTTGTGATTTTTCCTTTCTCATTTCTGATACTGTTGATTTGTGTTGACTCTCTTTTCCTCTTAATAAGTCTGGCTAGAGGCTTATCTATTTTGTTTATTTTCTCGAAGAACCAGCTCTTGGTTTCATTGATTTTTGCTATTGTTTTATTCTTCTCAATTTTATTTATTTCTTCTCTGATCTTTATTATGTCCCTCCTTCTGCTGACCTTAGGTCTCATTTGTTCTTCTTTTTCCAATTTTGATAGTTGTGACATTAGACCGTTCATTTGGGATTGCTCTTCCTTTTTTAAATATGCTTGGAGTGCTATATACTTTCCTCTTAAGACTGCTTTTGCTGCGTCCCACAGAAGTTGGGGCTTAGTGTTGTTGTTGTCATTTGTTTCCATATATTGCTGGATCTCCATTTTGATTTGGTCATTGATCCATTGATTATTTAGGAGCGTGTTGTTTAGCCTCCATGTGTTTGTGAGCCTTTTTGCTTTCTTTGAACAGTTTATTTCTAGTTTAATGCCTTTGTGGTCTGAAAAGTTGGTTGGTAGGATTTCAATCTTTTGGAATTTACTGAGGCTCTTTTTGTGTCCTAGTATGTGGTCTATTCTGGAGAATGTTCCATGTGCACTTGAGAAGAACGTGTATCCTGTTGCTTTTGGATGTAGAGTTCTGTAGATGTCTATTAGGTCCATCTGTTCTAGTGTGTTGTTCAGTGCCTCTGTGTCCTTACTTATTTTCTGTCTGGTGGATCTGTCCTTTGGAGTGAGTGGTGTGTTGAAGTCTCCTAGAATGAATGCGTTGCATTCTATTTCCTCCTTTAGTTCTGTTAATATTTGTTTCAGGTGTGTTGGTGCTCCTGTATTGGGTGCATATATATTTATAATGGTTATATCCTCTTGATGGACTGAGCCCTTTATCATTATGTAATGTCCTTCTTTGTCTTTTGTTACTTTCTTTATTTTGAAGTCTGTTTTGTCTGATACCAGAATTGCAACACCTGCTTTCTTCTCTCTGTTGTTTGCTTGAAATATCTTTTTCCATCCCTTGACTTTAAGTCTGTGCGCGTCTTTGGGTTTGAGGTGAGTCTCTTGTAAGCAGCATATGGATGGATCTTGCTTTTTTATCCATTCTATTACTCTGTGTCTTTTGATTGGTGCATTCAGTCCATTTACATTTAGGGTGATTATTGAAAGGTATGAATTTATTGCCATTGCAGGCTTTAAGTTTGTGGTTACCAAAGGTTTAGGGTTAGCTTCTTTACTGTCTTACTGTCTAACTTAACTCGCTTGTTGAGCTATTATAAACACAATCTGATGATTCTTTATTTCTCTCCCTTCTTATTCCTCCTCCTCCCTTCTTCATATGTTGGGTGTTTTGTTGTGTGCTCTTTTTAGGAGTGCTCCCATCTAGAGCAGTCCCTGTAGGATGCCCTGTAGAGGTGGTTTGTGGGAGGCAAATTCCCTCAACTTTTGCTTGTCTGGGAATTGTTTAATCCCTCCTTCATATTTAAATGATATTCGTGCTGGATACAGTAGTCTTGGTTCGAGGCCCTTCTGTTTCATTGCATTAAGTATATCATGCCATTCTCTTCTGGCCTGTAGGGTTTCTGTTGAGAAGTCTGATGATAGCCTGATGGGTTTTCCTTTGTAGGTAACCTTTTTTTTCTCTCTGGCTGCTTGTAATACTTTGTCCTTGTCTTTGATCTTTGCCATTTTAATTATTATGTGTCTTGGTGTTGCCCTCCTTGGATCCCTTGTCATGGGAGTTCTGTGTACCTCTGTGGTCTGAGAGGCCATTTCTTCCCCTAGTTTGGGGAAATTTTCAGCAATTATTTCTTCAAAGACATTTTCTATCCCCTTTTCTCTCTCTACTTCTTCTGGAATGCCTATGATTCTTATATTATTTCTTTTATATTGATCACTCAGCTCTCTTAAAATTCTTTCATTCCTGGAGATCCTTTTATCTCTCTCTGCATCAGCTTCTCTGCGTTCCTGTTCTCTGTTTTCTAGTCCATTAATGGTCTCTTGCATCTCGTCCATTCTGTTTTGAAGTCCTTCCAGAGCTTGTTTTATTTCTGAATTCTCCTTCCTTAGTTCTTGCATATTTCTCTGCAAGTCCATCAGCATGGTTATGACTTTTGTTTTGAATTCTTTTTCAGGTAGACTGGCTAAATCTATCTCCCCAGATTCCTTCTCAGGGGAAGATGTAGCAGATGCCGAAGCTGTCTGGGTTAGTCTTGTCTGAATCATATTTTTTTGCCTTTTCATGTTGACAGGTGCTATTGACTGTCAGCTGGGAGGGCCAAAATTTTCACTTACTACTGGCCTTTCTTTACTGGGGCAACTGCGACCCCTAGTGGCTTGTGTTGGGTAATTGCGTGTAGAGTGGGTCTTTGTGTCTTGCCTGGCCGGAAGGGAGAAATTTCCCTTTCTGTGGGCGGAATTTGTCTCAGGCTGCTTCTCTGCTTTCGCAGCGCCCGGTGGGGTGATGGATGGGGGGGCTGCTTGACTGTTTGCCTCCGTGAGGGGTCTCAGAGCTGTTGCCCAGGGGGTTAGTGCACCCGGTTTTCCCTGTAATTTCCAGCTGCTGTACTGTGACCTGGGTTGTTTCCGTCAAGCTGTTAAGTCCCTGTCCCTTTAAGACTTTCAAAAAGCCCCCGCTTTTCTTTGTCACAGGGGCATCAGCTTCAGCACCCGCTCTGAGGTCTTACCCCCTGTTCTCCCAGTATCCAGGGCCCCCTGGGCATATACTGTGTCTGCGCTCTGGCCCGGATGGCTGGGGCTGGGTGTTCGGCAGTCCTGGGCTCCGTCTCCCTCCCGCTCTGCCTATTGTTCTCCCGCCGGGAGCTGGGGGGAGGGGCGCTCGCGTCCCGCAGGGCCGGGGCTTGTATCTTACCCCTTTCACCAGTCGCTGGGTTCTCGCTGGTGTAGCTGCAGTCTGGCCACTGTCCTGCGTCTTCTGGTCTCTCTTTTAGGGCTAGTTGTGTTTGTTGTATTTTCAAAAGTATATATGTTTTTGGGAGGAGATTCCCACTGTCCTACTCACGCCGCCATGTTGGCTCCGCCTCTCCCTGTACCACATATTCTTTATCCAATCATCTATTGGTGGACATTTTGGTTGCTCTCATGGCTATTGTAAATAATGTGGCAAGAAACATAAGGGTGCATATATCTTTTTGAATCAGGGATTTTGTTTTCTTTAGGTAAATTCCTAGAAGTGCAGTTACTGGGTCATATGGTATTTCTATTTTAAATTTTTTGAGAAATCTGAATACTGCTTTCCATAGTGACAGCACCAGTTTACATTCCCACTAACAGTGAAGGAGGGTCCCCATTTCTCCATATCCTCATCAGCACTTGTCATTTCTTGTTTTTGGATAGTAGCCATTCTGACTGGGGTGAGATGATATCTCATTGTGGTTTTGATTTGCATTTCCCTGAAGATTAATGATGTGGAGCATCTTTTCATGTGCCTGTTGGCCATCTGTATTTCTTCTTTGGAGAAATGCCTGTTGAGGTCCTCTGCCAATTTTTTAAATCAGGGTATTTGTGTTTTTGGCATCAAGGCATATGAGTTCTTTATATATTTTAGATGTTAACCCTTATTGGGTAAATCATTTATGAATATATTCTCCCATGTATAGGTTGCCTTTTTGTTCTGTTGATGGTGTCCTTTTCTGTACAGAAGCTTTTTAGTTTGATGTAGTCCCACTTGTTCATTTCTTATTTTGTTTTATGGTTTCATTAGGTCTTTAATCATTTCAAGTTTACTTTTGTGTATGGGCTTAGACAGTAATCCAGTTTCATTGACTTGCATATAGCTGTTCAGTTTCCCAACACCATTTATTGAAGAGACTGTCTTTTCCCCATTGTATATTCATGGCTTCTTGAAAGAATTTTTAAAAATTAAAAAAAAAAATATTTTTTATTTTTTACATTTTTTATTAAGGTATTATTGATATACACTCTTATGAAGGTTTCACACGAAAAAACAATGTGGTTACTACATTTACCCATATTATCAAGTCCCCACCCATACCCCAATGCAGTCACTGTCCATCAGTCCAGCAAGATGCATGGCTTCTTGATATAGTAATTGGCCATATATGCATGGGTTTATATCTGGGCTCTCTATTCTGTTCCACTGATCTATGGGTCTGTTCTTGCATTATTACCATACTGTTTTGATTACTTTAGCTTTGTAGTATAGCTTTAAATCAGGGAGCGTAATATCCCCAGCTTTGTTCTTCTTTCTTAGGATTACTTTGGCTATTCTGGGTCTTTTGTACTTCCAAATGAATTTAGGTTTATTTGCACTAGTTCATTGAAAGGCGCTACTGGCATTTTGATAAGGATTGCATTGAATCTATAAATTTCTTTGAGCAGGATGGCCATTTTGACAATATTAATTCTTCCTATCCATGAGCATGGGATTGATTTCCATTTATTTGCTTCTACTTTAATTTCTCTCATCTGTGTTTTATAGTTTTCAGAGTACAGGTCTTTCACCTCCTTGGTTAGGTTTATTCCTAGGTATTTTATTCTTTTTGTTGGAATTGTAAAAAGAATTGTTTTCCTGATTTCTCTTCCTGCTAGTTCACTGTTAGTTTATAGGAACGCAACAGATTTCTGTGTATTAGTTTTGTATCCTGCAACTTTGCTGAATCCAGTTATTAGTTCTAATAGTTTTTTGGTGAAGTCTGTAGGGTTTTCTCTATATAGTGTCATGTCATCTACAAATAGTGACAGTTTAACTTCTTCCTTACCAATTTGGATGCTTTTTATCTCTTTATCTTGTCTAATTGCCATGGCTAGGACTTCCAGCACTATGTTGAATAAAAGTGGTGAGAGAGGGCATCTTTGTCTTGTTCCCCACATCTTTATCCATTCATCTGTTGTTAGGCAGGCTGTTTCCATGTCTTGGATTTTTACAAATAATGCTCTATGAACATGGGGTGCATCTTTTTTGTGTTAGGGTTTTCATTGCCTTTAGATATATTCCCAGTTGTGCAATTGCTGGATCATGTGATAGTTCTATTTTTAATTTTTTGAGGATCCTACATAGTGTTTTCTATAGTGGCTGTACCATTTTTACAGTCCTTCCACAGTGCACAAGGGGTTTCCTTTTCTCCACATCCATGCTAGCATTTGTTATTGCTTGACTTTTGGATGATGGCATAAGGTCCCATCTAACAGGCATTAGGTGATATGAGAAAAAAATTTTCATGGTCTGTTCCAAGTTAGCAAGGAGGCCTGTATTACAGAGCTGAGACACTGAGGAGGCAGTAGTAAAAAATGAAATTGAGGGGGTAACCAGGTGCTGGATTAAGGCATTACAAGCCACTGTATGGGCTCTGAATAAAATGGATAGCTATTTATGGACTTTTAGTAAATGAGGGTTCTGGCGTGTTTTAAAAGGATCATTCTGAATGCTATGTTAAGAACATAATGAAAGGGCAAGGAAAGAACAGAAAGACCAGTTAGGAGGTTGTGGAACATTATTGTTCAACAAGTATTCAGCTTCCTGTCCTCTTCTCCCTTGGTCAGAATAAATTTCCTCCACCCACTAACACTGGTTTTGACCATTTCACATGCTTTAGTCAAAGGAATCTGAGTGAAAGTGATTGTATGCCAGCTCAAAGGTGAGACTTTAGAAGACACAGCTAGCCTTTTTCAGCCTTTTTGTGTTTTGTCAAAAGAATATTCCAAGTAGCCAGTGCTCCTTTACTCTGGGCTCCAGAATGAGAGACACAGAGCAAACATAAACCAAACTGGCAGTTTAGAGCCAAGGCAAGGTGACCCAGCTAAGCTCAGCCAAGCCTAGCAAAACCATAACAGATTTTTAAATTTATGAGCAAGAAGTAAATTGTATTGAAAGTCACTGAGATTTGGGAAGATATTTTTCCTGCAGTAAAGTCAGGTTACTACAGGTGCTATTGCAATAATCCAGGCAAATAGTGATGGCAAACTAGAGTGAAATAGGATGGTTGTAGGATTAGATTCTGAATATGTTTTTGAAGACATAGGTAAAATGAAAGAGGAACAGGTTTACTTGATGTGATATAAGAAGAGGAATAAATTTAAACTTTGTATATGTTAAATTTGATTTTCCTATTTTATTTGTAAGTTGAAGTGTCCAGTAAGAAGTTTGATATTTAAATAAAGACCTCTGGAGAACACTTCTGTTTCTGGCCATGACAGATTAACAAGGACTGGAGTTACTCTCCCACTTTAAACAGCAAGAAAATTGGACAAAACAATGTTTTCAAGACATTGGAAAACAGGCACTTGGAATCCGAAGAGGAGGAAAACAAACAAGTGAACCTTATTGCCTTATTTTTGGACTGTTATCTGGAAGTATTTTTCAGTCTTCAGTGGGTAGAGGGAAAACTCAAACATTGCTTGGTGGTCTATCTGAGTGGGTCAAATAGGAGTTCAGGGAGGCTAAGGTTGCTGGGATCTTTCACTCAGAGTAAGGGAGAGAAAGAAAGAAAGATTAATTCAGAGGCCCCTGGAGCCTTTGTTCTGAGTATTGATATGTACATGTGAGAAAGGAAACTACCCCAGGTAGGGGAAGGAACCACTGGAAAGCAGTAAGCCAAATAATTTCTGAAACTCACATGAGGCTGGGATGAATTTTTCCTTTCACCAATCAGAGAGGAAAGACTATATTATATGAGGCAATGGATAGAATCCTTAGAATGGTACTTTAGTAGTGAGCCCTAGACTGAAGGATGCTCTTGGTTTCCCTCAAGAGGGTTAGACTGATGCAAAGTAGCTGTGTGCCAGAAGAAAGCTGAATACTATTAAAAGTGACACAAGAAAATCCACCAACCAATTATGTATGGTCTAAATGCCCAATATCCAATAAAAAAATTATCAGGAATTCAAAAGAAGAAGAAACATGACCTATAACCAGGAGAAAAATGTCAATAAATAGAAACAAAACAAGAAATGGCAGACGGGATAACTAAAATTGGCTATTATAAATATGTTGCATGCTAATAAGAAGATAGAGGGAAACATGAATGTGATGAAGAGAGAGATGTATAATATTCAAATAAAACTTCAAGAGATGAAAAATATATGTGAAATGAAGAACAGACTACATGGAATCAACAGCTGATTAGACACTACAGAAGGAAGGGACAGAGCAATAGAAACTAACAAAAAGGAAGTATGGAGAGAAAAAGACTGAAAGGAGAATGAACAGAGTGTGGTGGGAACTGGTGGGAATTCAAAACAAGTTATTTCTGTGTTCCACTTCTCTTTTCCTAGAGATCTAGGAGGCAAGATTATCATCTGAAAATGAAGTTAAAGGAGAAGCTGGAGAACTGAAGTGAGAATAGAAGAAACAAAACAATCGCATAGAGTGGGTGTGTGAAGAAACTAGGGAAATACAGTTTGATTGTTGTGTAGCATTAAGAGCCTACTTGTGCAGAGTATCACTTTAAAGTGAGAAGAGTCAGCACAGAAAGTATGCTTTTCTCCAGTTTCCTTCAGCTACAAGGATTCAGGCACAGAGTAGATGGAGAGATGAACTTACCAGTACTAGAATTTTGCCACAAGAGAATGAGAAGGTGAGAGAGAGGCAAGACAGTTGAAATGATTATAAAGATGGACTGTGTATATTTAAGCTGTGAAAGGAAGTGAGGACACCGGGGAAGTGGTAACCAGTGGAAAGGTGGTAGGATTAATGGACTGTGGGATCCAGTGGGGGTATAAGCATTGTTTAAATCAGGGTCCTAGAGTAAGTTTGAAAGATGAGAGCAATGGTTTATAAAGGGATTTCTTAAAATTTTAAGCTGAGAAAGGGTAATTGAGACAAGGCTAGGGTTTAATGATGACAGTGAATATCAGAAACTGGTAGAGAATGAGATCACTAGAAGAGAAGAAGTTGCAGCTGGCAATTTTCATGCCCTGGGTCACAGTCCCTTGGTCCAATTGATTTCATCAGCAACTGTGGTCAACAGTTCCTGTACTTGCTTTTGCCCTCCAGCATTGAGCACATACTTTGTTCCTGTTTTTCGCTTCTGGGCTTTCTCCTGGGAACTCCCTCAGTGCAGGCAAGGCAGTGTGGAAGTGTGGAGGAGTTTGTACTTCTGGCAACAAATCTAAACCAATTGGGAACTGGAGTCTATGGATAAGTGCCCAGCTTCCCCTCCTTTGGAAAGGCAGTTCTATTCAACAAACTTCCTTACAGGGTCCTCAGAGGGGATGAGTAGCTATTGTGTGTTCTGGCAATTAATGCAATAGCATATACGCCATCTCACTCTTTATGCTCCCTCACTATTACTTCTGTGGATCATTTCTCAAATAAACTACCTGCAGCCAAATAGTTGTTTTGGCACCTGCTTTAGCAAAACCAAATTGAGGAACAAAGAAGCTAGATTTTTCAAAGGATAATTCAAGTGGATATTTAAAAAATAATAGCAATGTTGGAGTAAATAAAGTAATTTACAAGTTACAATCTACAAGGAACTGGGGAAGTATTACTTAGCCTTGTGTCTGGCACTTAGTAATGATTTGGGAAATATTTGTTGAATGAATAATTCATGGAGCACACTGATCCTTTGCAACCCCATTCATACCAATTTCAGTTTCCTACCATAGGAATTCCTTGAAGAATCATTCTGATGCCAATTGTGTGACATTCATACCTCAGTGAGCTGATAAATAAGAATGGTGAGAAAGGTCTCAAGACAGGTTGAGGAGAGAAACCACCACTAAGTAGGAAAATCAATCATGTTGCTTTGAATTTTCTATGGAAAGAAGGGTCTGGATATTTACTAAAAACTATCAAACTGGAGCCATTCTGTGTGGCTAGGGGAACTGCAGCCAAATATCTCAAGCCCATTCAGGATGATCTTCCTTCCCTTCCTATTAAAACTGCATTCAGAAAACCTTTTTGCGTGTACTTTCATGGATACTTTAATAGAATGTATGGGTCTTTCAATTGCTGCACTTCTTTGTGTGAAGGGGCTTTACATTAATGAAACATTACTGTAAATTCATTAAGAAATACATTTACAGCTTTAATATTTGTGTGTCCCTAATACATACTTAAATGGTTCCTGAAAGGGAAACGATGATGTAGGCAGTTGATTTAACTTTAAACATTTTCTCTAAATGAGACATAGCATGTTTATAGGGAAACAGTTGATTAATGTTGAACACGAAGATGAGAGGAAATGATGGAAATATTTACCAAGGAGTTATACATGAAAGGCTGAGTTTCCAAATATAGTGCATTTCCTTATCTTTATAATGAAAATTGTCATTAGGAAGATGGTAGAAATAGGTTGTTACTACTGGTAATGAAAAAAGACATGAGACGCTTGAGAGTATGTTCATAAAATATTCTCTTGTACTTATTGGTAGACAAAAATTATTTATGTTTTTAGAGAAAGATGTTAATGTACATGTTAAAGACAGATTCTGTGACATTATTTTAATTCTTTTAAGCATAAAGATGAAATAGACCATTTGATTTTCAATGGCTCAATACTGTGAAAGAGGACATTTTACAGTTAAAAATTTGGTTTTATAGTTTTATAACTAAAAAAACGGCCTAGACCCATAAAAACATATTTTGGTATATCTATTTATGTACCTATGTATCTATCAAGAAAGATGCTCCTGCATATTCTGGGTATCCAACTGGTTCATTATAGAAAACATGGAAAAATGGATTAATAAGACAAAAAGAAATTCAAACACCCATAATTCTACTTGAGAGATTATTACTATTATCACAATATAGTATGTCATATTGTGGGAGGGCAATTTAACAATTTGTATAAAAAAATACCTAGTTCTTGGCTCAGAAAGGGTTCACCTTAAGAAAATAGTCACTGGATGTGTGCCTAGAATATTTATTGCATTGCAAATAATACTTTTAAACCTCAAATACTATATATAAAGCTGTTTGTTAAGTTCATCATGGTCTTGCTATATAATCAAATGCTTAACAGGCAGTGAAAATGATACTGTAGAAGAATATTCAATGATATTGAAAGTTCTTTGCTACATATAGTTAGCTGAAAACATCCTTGTTTAAAATACTAAATACTTAATGCTATGTGTGTGTCTGTTTGTGTATGAGACACACAACTGTTTGTATGTGTGTCTATGGAGGAAAGACTGCAGGTATATTCCTCATATTTCATGGTGATTATCTCTGTGTGGTGGGTTTTCAGTTTTCCTTTTGTTATTTGTATTTTTAAAATGATCTCACACAAACAAGGTCCTTTTCTTTTGTAATTTCACAACTTTTTAATTCAGGTATTATTGATATACACTCTTATTAAGGTTTCACATGAAAAAACAATGTGGTCACTACATTCACCATATTATTGAGTCCCCCCACACCCCATTTCAGTCACTGTCCATCAGTGTAGTAACATGCCACAGAGTTACTACTTGTCTTCTCTGTGCTACACTGTCTTCCCCATGCCCCACCCCACACCATGTGTACTAATCATAATAAAACAAGGTCCTTTTTAAAAAATGTAAATGTTATAAGAAAAAGCACACACATAACTTAAACCTTAAAATGATATCAAGTTACGGGTATTTGAAAGGAAGACATATTTATCAAAGATTTTGTAACATATTATAAAATATAAATACAAAAGGCACAATATCTAAATATTCTTATAAATGTTTACCCAGAAACTAGACAAATATACCTGAAAGAAGGAGGAGGCCTCAGAAAAGGAGGTACAGAGATAAATGAACCAAATTTAATTTATAATAGTACTTAAGGCCAGAACTAGTCTTATCCTTTTCACAGAAAATTGATAGAAAATGATTCCCTTTCAGACGTGCATCCCTAGAGGTGTGTGGGGCACTGGCAGAAGCAGGATATGAGAGCAAGAGGTGTATAAGATAAATTTAAGCCCTACAAGGATCATTTTTAGGTATGGGTAGGGGAACAGGATATGAGGGATAATGCATTTCTTCACTTATGTGGAATGGGGGCTTGGGCAAAAAAAGAGATCTCAGAAGGCTGGAGAACATGGAGGCATATGATATTGGGTTGCATGCATTAATCCAAGACAGCCATTATTTTTTCTGTAGTCTGTCCCTTTACTCATCTCCTCCCCCTCCCCAAATGGCACAGTATCAGATATTCTGTAAGACATTGATTTAATTAGTGTTGGAAAGGTGCATTAGTGATACTTATGTCACATGTGCATATGACTGAAATGAGACACTCTTTACTGGGACCACACTTATCTTATTTAGTGTCACTTTTGTACTAATGCTTCAGAAATGAGATAGGACAGTAATACAACCTATAACACACCCATGTTTTGCAGCTGGGCTAGCATATAAGCTTGGTTCCTGCAGATTTGAACTAGCTCTTCACACTTAAAAAAAACCATATAGTGAAGTCTCTGCCTGAAGTGAGTATGTTCATCTGCCAACTAAAAATGTGCAAAATGCAAGAAACAATGGAGTGGATTCTTCCAGAGTGCCAACTGTATCCTGGGATTATATATAGTTATCCTCCAGCAAACTACATTAATTCTTTATCACTAAAGCACTTCACAGAATGTTTCTGTTTCTTCTTCTTAAAGAGAAACATTATGCTACTGTGCAGAAGCTAAAGTTCAGAACTACTAAATACACACACATGCGCACACACACACACACACACACACTCAATCTAGGTTGAGGAAAAACACAAAAGAAATGACTTGTCAAACATTTCATCTGTCTCAGTAAATAAACGTAAACAGTAGTATAAAAGTGAGTTGTCACAAACTCTAAATGTCTAAATGTTTCTACTTAAGTGATGATCTCTTTAACTGCCCAGCAGATATGGCTTTATTTCTCTAGCTTCATACAAATACTCATCATAAACAAATGGAATGTGATTTGAATTGTTTTAAGAGCACAATTCTTCATTCTACCCTTTTCATACTGTTATGAAGGTGCATACTAAAGATGACTTGGAGATATTAAGAGTAGAAACTTTCATTACTTTTGTAAAGGATGTATAATTTTTTTCCCCTGAAAGTGCATTTCAACCAACTAGCCACTGGATGTCATTGTTGTGACACACAGAAACAAGTACATCTGATTTTTATTAGGAAATGGAGCTGAGTGAAGGCTCAATAGGATAGCTTCAAGTCTGTAGCAACACATCTGTTTAAAAATTAAATTCAGATAGAAGAGATTTCTTTATGCAATCCGATTACAGTTCTTTTTCTATAGCTAAAGGAATTTGGAATCATGCAGATATATTTTCGGAATTCTCATTTGGGCATCTTCATAAGAATTTAGGTTACAAAACCTAAATACTGTCTTTTTGGTGTCTATTCTATTTGTTTTTAAGACATCAGTGTATTTTTTTCCTGCTCTCCCGTCTCTGTACCTCTATGGCTCTGCTAAACCTGCTTATGATCATCCAGAAATTGACTTTTTCCCACTGTTGGTATAGTTCGTGAGTTTTGTATTTTTCAAAAATTACTGTCATAGTAAATTGGTCTAACCAAAAGAGTGGCATAGTCCCTGGGAGCAAGATAACAGTCATTTATCATTTTCAGCCATCTGCAGGCTAGAGGCCGAACAATCGCAAGCCATTCCTGCAGTAATTCTTTGCAGGTTTATGCGGTCAAGGGAAGAAATGAACAAATGTTCGTTTGTTCCTAGTTGTCACCTCCAGCTTACCCTCAGGAGCTCTTTAAATGGCATTGATTCTCCCTCGTGACAGGGTATCATGCACCCTCTTAAGGCATGATGATAGACTGTGATTCCTCACTCTTCTAAATTGTACATTTGAAGGGATGTCTCAAGTAGTATCCTATAGTCTTTAGGAGCTCAGTCCCTGGAATAAGGCAGTCCTCGGTTCTAATTTTGGATATACCACTTGGTAGTATACTCTCTGACATTTGGTTTTCCTGTTTGTAAAGTGGATGTAACCATTCCCTTCTGGAAGATTTGTTGTGATTAAATAAGATGTATAAAGTGCTTACTATGGTACCTGGTATCTTTTAATTTTTAATATAAAGAGAATACTGTTAATATTACTTGAAATATTTTAAGATTAACAGTTTTAGCAGTTTTGAGGCAGAATCAAAGACTGAGCATGGGACAGCTTCTCTCTGCTCAGAGAACATACAGAGCAAGTGTATTAAAATAATTGTAAACAGGTTTTTTGGTAAATATTTAAAATAATTCCCATAATTTTTATCAAGCATTCTTTTAAATTTTATTTTGATATCATTAATGTACAATTACTTGAACATTATAGTTACTAGACTCCCCCTATTATCAAGTACCCCCCACATACCCCATTATAGTCACTGTCCATCAGCATAGTAAGATGCTATAGAATCATTATCAAGCATTCTTTTTTACATCTATGTTAGATTTGTCATTCAAAGGGTAAACTGTACCATTCATGACTTGTGGGTCTTTTTGGTTTATGGTAATTAAAGCATTTTGACAAATATAAAGTGCCGGAGTCCAGCTCCAGCGGAGGGGGTGCGAAGCCCGAAAGGATGAGACGGAGTCAGCGCATGGAGAGACAGGACACAGAGTCAGATGGAGGTGGTCTCTCGACAAAGTGCCGATGACAGCTTTATTTATACTGTTTTACACAAACATATGATTATTTTTTATTATTTTGATAATTAACTAGAATACACAGTTGGTTAATAAGTATAGGCAAGCTTTTTTCTTTCTTTTACTTTCTAATCTATTCATGGTTGGTCAAGCGTTGGACAGGTGATTGTTTTTCTGTTCCTTGACTAAAACTTTTCCCATCAACATGTACTCTATTGTGTTTTACGTTTCTATGCAACACAGTTTCTAAGAAGTGCATGTGACCGTAGGAGCATGCAGTATGTAGCAGCGACTATGGAGTCTATCAGCTCAGGGTGTAATACAGGTCACCTAGTGCCACAGTTAGCTAGGATTCTTTCCCACAAAAATATTCTTAGAGGCTTTAATAAATTTATAATCAATCTAAAATCATAAACTCATATCTTCACCTTATACCCTTTTATAGGGCACAGTAGGCAGCAAACTAAATTTCTCCTTCTTATCTACATTTCTCTTTCTTCTGTGTAGATACCAAAATCTCCCTGACATATGCTACACAGGTCTCTATGACTCCACTACTGCAGGGACTAAACAAGTTCTTACATGGTGAACAATGCAAGGGCATTCATATCATAGAAACTGTTTCTGTTTTAACTACAAACCTTAAACTATAAACAATCATGTCAAATATAATGTATGATTATTCATTTGATTTTTATACTTTATATATGAATCTAATAAAATGTTAATGTAGTAGGTAAATGCAAGATATAGATAGAAAGCATGATTTAGAACTGTAAGAAGGCAGATGTAGATGATCAAGTTTGTGCCTACAGACCAGGTCTTAATCCAAGCTGAACAAGGGCAACAAAACATCCACAGGTGTAGAAGATTTCTTTCAAAACTGGGGGTGAGGTTCTAAGCCTCACCTCTGTTGGCCCCCTTTTTCTCACCTGATGGCCCCCCTGCGACTGTGCCTGTCTTAGGTTGTTCCTCCCTTGAGGAATCTTACCCGTCTCTGGCTAACCAGCCATCTTACGGGGCCATACAGGGAGATGTAAAGCTGATAAGTGAGAGAGAAGTAATATTCTTTGAAAAGGTTAGTTTTTCACTTCTTTGCAGATTTATGCTCCATGGCTTCTATGCCCAGCACTTGTTTTGATGTATCTTTACTTCCTGGAAAATTATGGTACTTGGTAATTTCATGTATGAGGCACAAATTCTAGTAAAGGGCCGTAATTAGGAAAGAAGAAAAACAAACTATAGAAGTAGTAGAGGAAGAAAACATGAGATGATTAATTAAGTGTCAACAGGGTTATTCTATTCAATATTTTCTCATGACTCTATTTCTATAAAACTTTCCATCACTAGTTTCACTAGCATTGTAAACAAGGGGGGCATTTTCAGTGGAAATGGGGTGGTCAGTGTTTGACTAACTAACAGCAGGTTTTGGTACTTTATGCTAAGATGGCCATTTGGCCCTGCGTGGTCTATTCTTCAGGAGCACTGTCCTGAAAAGCTTTTCGGAAGTTTATGTTCTCATCTTTTCCGTGCTGCTTAGCAAAGGTTAGCTTAGTCTTTGGCAGCAATGCAAGTAAAAACAAAGCCAATAGTATAATGGAGAATAACAAAATCAAGGTGGGTAATAGAGGGAGCCAGCTGCGAAGGCCCCTGCCTTATGGGGGTCTTCTTCTAGCTTGAGCTTTGCTACACAGCTTGAGTAGCATGGCTCCCGGCAATAAAGGAAATACATTCAGTTGATAGTTCCACAAGCAAATTTATGTTAAGTATTGTATCACCTAGCAGTATCTGGAACATGCTAGGCATTCAAGAACTATTAGTAGATGCAATTTAAGCAATAAATTTAGAAGTAAAGAAATATATAAAAAGTGAGCAGATGCTCATTATATCAATCCATATATTTCCAGGGTAAATTGCTTATATTATTTAGTGGAATCTGTTGTGATGTTGTGTGGGGAGCTGTGAAGAGCTACTGAATTGGGGAGTATAGGTAACATCTACTTTCTCATATTGGAAGACCATGCTATTTTGAGTACATGGTTTTGATGGGTAGGTGTTTACATAACTTATCCACAAAATGCTGTTGATCAAATTTCATACTGAATATAAAATAAAAATATCCTGCTGTTGTTCAAGTAACAGGTATTTGCAAGTATAGAATCTTCAGTGCAATTTTTGTCAATGCACCTTAAAGAAGAAATATGTAACTTGTTTATCAATCATTGAGGTAAAATATGAAATGCTTTTATTTTTCTTGAGCCACTGCTTTTACTAGGAAATCTCCCTTTCCTATCCTTTAGTAGCATCTCAGGTAGATCTATAACTTTCAAATCACTTATAGTTATTAAAGCTCATTTTAGTATAGTTTGAAACTTCTGTCTATCTACGCTGGTGGTTCTCAAACTTTATCATATATCAGAATCATGTGGGGATATTGTTAAAAACTCAAATCGCTGGGCCTGAGCCTCAGTTTCTGATTCAGTCAGTCTGTGCAAGGTCTTGAGAATATGTGTTTCCAGTAGGTTTCCAGGTGACTCTGGTGCTTCTGCTGAGGACTGGCGTGTGAGAACCATCTCCGCAGGCCTTCTCTCCTGCCTCTTCTAGGCCTTAGTGCTCTAGTGCTCACGGGTTCCAGTGGAGGAGAGGGAAAGAGAAATGTTCTTCTTATTAGCTGGCTGTGGCTGAAGTCCTCTCCTGGATGGTTGCTGCGTTCAGTTTTCACTACTGGTTGTCATTGTCTTCAGACTGCATGATGGCAGGTATCCAAATGTTGGCTCCCTTGGGGTGTCCCGCATGTGGGTGGGTGTTTTGACGGGTCCTGATGAGTGTGTGTCTCCTCACTGCACAATCTCCTGGTATGTTAGTTCTGCTCTGGTTTGACCCCTTCCACCTTCACCGTTTATCCCAGTTTTGGAGGCTCTTACCCCATTTTCTTGTTGCTGTGTGCTCCTCTCAGCCAGTCTCTAAAAGGCTGCCAGAGTAGTCATTTAAGACCCCAAATAGGATCATATTTTTCCTATCTTCTCTTATTATTGCTCCTCTTCCTCAGCACCTTTCAAAGGTGTCATGAATTTTTTTAAGGATGTTAGGATGGTTAGTTTTTTTTTTTGAAGTAGAGTTGATATACAACATTAGATTGATTTCAGGTATACAACATAGTGATTTGACAGTTATCTACATTATTAAATGCTCACTCCAATAACTGTAGTACCACCTGTCAACAATATTATTGACTATATTCCCTATGCTGTACTTTCATCTCTGTAACCAATATATATTATCAGTTGAATTTTGTGCCTTTCATCCCCTTTTCCTATTTCCCTCTGCCCCCATGGCAGTCACCAGTCTCTCCTCTGTGTCAGTGAGTCTATTTGTTTTGTTTCTTAAATTCAACAAATAAGTGAAGTCATATGGTATTGATTTTTTTCTGCTTGGCTTATTTCCCTTAGCATAATACCCTCTAGGTCCATGCATGTTGCTGCAAATGGCAAGATTTCATTCATTTTTATGGCTGAGTAATATTCCATTATATATATGCACCACATCTTTATCCATTTATCTATTTTTTTTTTTGGCTTATAAACAACCAAAGTTTATTTCTCACAGTCCTGGATATTGGGAAGTCCAAGATCAAGGCACCAGCAGATTAGGTATCTGATGGGAACCCATTTCCCGATTCATAGGTAGCCATCTTCTCAGTGTGTCTTGACATGGCAGAAGGGATAAGGGAGCTCTCTACTGTCTCTCTTTTTCTTATTTTTATAATTTTTATTTTGGTATTATTAATGTACAACTACATGAGCAACATTATGGTTACTAGACTCCCCCTATTTTCAAGTCCCCATGACATACACCATTACAGTCACTGTCCATCAGTGTAGTAAGATGCTATAGAGTCACTACTTGTCTTCTCTGTGTTATATTGCCTTCCCCGTGTCCCCCCTCCCCACTACATTATGTGTGCTAATCATAATACCCCACTTTCCCCCTTAGCCCTCCCTTCCTACCCATCTTCCCCAGTGCCTTTCCCTTTGGTAACTGTTAGTCCATTCTTGGGTTCTGTGAGTCTGCTGCTGTTTTGTTCCTTCAGTTTTTTCTTTGTTCTAATACTCCACAGATGAGTGAAATCATTTGACACTTGTCTTTCTCCACCTGACTTATTTCACTGAGCATAATTCCCTCTAGCTCCATCCATGTTGTTGCAAATGGTAGGATTTGTTTTCTTCTTATGGCTGAATAATATTCTATTCTGTATATGTACTACATCTTCTTTATCCATTCATCTACTGATGGACACTTAGGTTGCTTCCATTTTTTGGCTATTGTAAATAGTGCTGCGATAAATATAGGGGTGCATATGTCTTTTTCAAACTGGGCTCCTGCATTCTTAGGGTAAATTCCTAGGAGTGGAATTCCTGGGTCAAACGGTATGTCTATTTTGAGCTTTTAGAGGAACCTCCATACTGCTTTCCACAATGGTTGAACTAATTTACATTCCCACCAGCAGTGTAGGAGGGTTCCCCTTTCTCCACATTCTCGCCAATATTTATTGTTTGTCTCTCGGATAATGGCCATTCTAACTGGTGTGAGGTGATAGCTCATTGAGGTTTTAGTCTGCATTTCTCTGATGATTGGCGATGTGGAGCATCTTTTCATGTGCCTGTTGGTCATCTGAATTTCTTCTTTGGAGAAGTGTCTGTTCAGCTCCTCTGTCCATTTTTTAATTGGCTTATTTGGTTTTTGTTTGTTGAGGTGCGTGAGCTCTTTATATAATTTGGATGTCAACCCCTTATCAGATATGTCATTTATGAATATATTCTCCCATACTGTAAGATGTCTTTTTGTTCTACTGATGGTGCCCTTTGCTGTTCAGAAGCTTTTTAGTTTGATGTAGTCCCACTTGTTAATTTTTGCTTTTGTTTCCCTTGCCTGAGGAGATATGTTCATGAAGGAGTTGCTCATGTTTATGTCCAAGAGATTTTTGCCTATGTTTTTTCAAAGAGTTTTATCGTTTCATGACTTACATTCAGGTCTTTGATCCATTTTGAGTTTATTTTGTGTATGGGGGTTAGACAATAATCTAGTTTCATTCTCTTACATGTAGTTGTCCAGGTTTGCCAACAGCAGCTGTTGAAGAGGTTGTCATTTCCCCATTGTATATCCATGGCTCCTTTATCGTGTATTAATTGACCATATATGCTTGAGTTTGTATCTGGACTCTCTATTCTGTTCCACTGGTCTATGGGTCTGTTCTTGTGCCAGTACCAAATTGTCTTGATTACTGTGGCTTCCTAGTAGAGCTTGAAGTCAGGGAGCATAATTCCCCCTGCTTTATTCTTCCTTTTCAGGATTACTTTGGCAATTTGGGGTCTTTGGTGGTTCCATATAAATTTTAGAACTATTTGCTTTAGTTCATTGAAGAATGCTGTAGGAATTTTGATAGGGATTGCATTGAATCTGTAGTTTGCTTTAGGCAGGATGGCCATTTTGATAATATTAATTCTTCCTAGCCAAGAGCATGGGATGAATTTCCATTCATTATTGTCCTCTTTAATTTCTCTTAAGAATGTCCTGTAGTTTTCAGGGTATAGGACTTTCACTTCCTTGGTTGGGTTTATTCCTAGGTATTTTATTATTTTTGATGCAGTTGTGAATGGAATTGTTTTCCTGATTTCTTTTTCTGCTAGTTCATTGTTAGTGTATTAGGAATGCAACAGATTTCTGCATATTAATTTTGCATCCCACAACTTTGCTGAATTCAGATATTAGATCTAGTAGTTTTGGAGTAGATTCTTTAGGGTTTTTTATGTACAATATCATGTCATCTGCAAAGATGGACAGTTTAACTTCTCCTTAACAATCTGGATGCCTTTTATTTCTTTGTGTTGTCTGATTGCTGTGGCTAGGATCTCCAGAACTATGTTGAATAAAAGTGGGGAGAGTGGGCATCCTTGTCTTGTTCCTGATTTTAAAGGAATAGCTTTCAACTTCTTGCTGTTAAGTATAATGTTGGCCCTGGGTTTGTCATATATGGCCTTTATTATGTTGAGGTATTTGCCCTCTATACCCATTTTGTTGAGAGTTTTTATCATGAATGAATGTTGAATATTGTCAAATGCTTTTTCAGCATCTATGGAGATGATCATATGGTTTTTGTCCTTCTTTTTGTTGATGTAGTGTAGTGGATGATCTTGATGGATTTTCGAATGTTGTACCATCCTTGCATCCCTGGGATGAATCCCACTTGATCATGATGGATGATTTTTTGATGTATTTTTGAATTCGATTTGCTAGTACTTTGTTGAGTATTTTTGTATCTATGTTCATCAGGTATATTGGTCTGTAATTTTCTTTTTTTGTGATGTCTTTGCCTGATTTTGGTATTAGAGTGAAGCTGGCCTCATAGAATGAGTTTGGGAGTATTCCTTCTTCTTCTGTTTTTTGGAAAACTTTAAGGAGAATGGATATTAGGTCTTCACTAAATGTTTGATGAAATGTAGCAGTGAAACCGTCTGGTCCAGGGGTTTTGTTCTTAGGTAGTTTTTGATAAGCAATTCAATTTCTTTGATGGTAATTGGTCTATTCAGATTTTCTGTTTCTTTCTGGGTCAATCTTGGAAGGTTGTATTTTTCTAGAAAGTTGTCCATTTCTTCTAGGTTATCCAGTTTGTCACTAAATAATTTTTCATAGTATTCTCTCATAATTCTTTGTGTTTCTGTGGTGTCTGTCATGATTTTTCTGATGTCATTTCTGATTCTGTTTATGTGTGTAGACTCTCTTTGTTTCTTGATTAGTCTGGCTAGTGGTTTATCTATTTTGTTCATTTTCTTGAAGAACCAGCTCCTGCTTTCATTGATTCTTTCTATTGTTCTGTTCTTCCTAATTTTATTTATTTCTGCTTTAATCTCTTTTATGTCCCTCCTTCTACTGACTTTGGGCCTCATTTGTTCTTCCTTTTGTAGTTTCATTAATTGTGAGTTTAGACGGTTCATTTGGGATTGTTCTTCTTTCCTGAGGTAGACATGTATTGCAATATATTTCCCTCTTAGCACGGCCTTCACTGCATCCCACAGATTTTGTGTTGTTGAATCATTGTTGTCATTTGTCTCCATATATTGCTTGATCTCTGTTTTTATTTGGTCATTGATTCATTGATTATTTAGAAGCATGTTATTAAGCCTCCATGTGTTTGTGAGCTTTTTCATTTTCTTTGTTGTAATTTATTTCTAGTTTCATACCTTTGTGATCTGAGAAACTGGTTGGTACAATTTCATTATTTTTGAATTTACTGAGGTTCTTTTTGTGGCCTACTATATGATCTATTCTTGAAAATGTTCTATGTGCACTTTAGAAAAATGTGTATCCTGTTGCTTTTGGATGGAGCATTGTGTAGATGTCCATTAGTTCTATCTATTCTAATATGTTGTTCAGTGCCTATGTCTCTTTACTTATTTTCTGTCTGTTTGATCTGTCCTTTGGAGTGAATGGTATGTTGAAGTCTCCTAAAATGAATACACTGTATTGTATTTCCCCCTTTAATTCTGTTAGTATTTGTTTCACATATGTAGGTGACCCTGTGTTGGTTGCAAAGATATTTATAACAGCTATATCCTCTTGTTGGACTAACCCATTGGTCATTATGTAATGTCCTTCATTGTGTCTTGTTACTTTCTTTGTTTTGAAGTCCATTTTGTCTGATACAAGTACTGCAACACCTGCTTTTTTCTCCCTGTTAGTTGCATGAAATATCTTTTTGAATCCCTTTACTTTCAGTCTGCTTATGTCTTTGGGTTTGAAGTGAGTCTCTTGTATGCAGCATATAGATAGCTCTTGTTTTTTAATCCATTCAGTGACTCTATGTCTTTTGATTGGTGCATTCAGCCCATTTACATTTAGGGTGATTATCAATAGGTATGTACTTATTGCCATTGCAGGTTTTAGATTTGTGATTACCAAAGGATCAATGGAAATTCCCTTACTATCTAACAGTCTAATTTAGCTCATTTTTGTGTGCTATTACTAATACAACCTAAAGATTGTCTTTTTGTTGTTTTCCTCCTTTTTCATCCTCCTCCATTCTTTGTATGTTATGAGTCATATTCTGTACTCTTTGTCTATCCCTTGGGTGACATCTGTTTAGCCTTAGGAATACTTCCATCTATACGAGTCCCTCCAAAATGCACTGTAGAGGTGGTTTGTGGGAGGTAAATTCTCTCAACTTTTTCTTATCTGGAAATTCTTTAATCCCTCCTTCAAATTTAAATGATAACCTTGCCAGGTATAGTATTCTTGGTTCAAGGCCCTTCTGCGTCATTGCATTAAATATATCATGCCACTCCCTTCTGGCCTGTAAGGTTTCTGTTGAGAAGTCTGGTGATAGCCTGATGGGTTTTTCTTTTTATGTGATCTTTTTTCTCTCTCTAGCTCCTTTAAAAGTCTGTCTTTATCCTTGATCTTTGCCATTTTAATTATTATATGTCTTGATGTTGTCTTCCTTGGGTCCCTTGTGTTGGAAGATCTGTGCGCCTCCATGGCTTGAGAGACTATCTCCTTCCCCAGATTGGGGAAATTTTCAGCAATTATCTCCTCAATGACACTTTCTGTCCATTTTTCTCCCTCTTTTTCTTTTGGTACCTCTATAATATGAATATTGTTCCGTTTGGATTGCTCACACAAGTCTCTCAATATTCTTTCATTCTTAGGGATTCTTTTTTCTCTGTGTGCCTCAGCTTCTTTGTTTTCCTCTTCTCTAATTTCTGTTCCATTTGCCGTCTCTTCTACTACATCTAATCTGCTTTTAAATCCCTCCATTGTATGTTTCTCTTCAGATTTGGAGTTTCTTAATAATTGAATCTCTGATTTAAATTCATTCCTGAGTTCTTGAATATTTTTCTGTACCTCCATAAGCATGTTTTTGATTTTTATTTTGAACTCTCTTTCATGCAGATTGGTGAGTTCAGTGTCATTTGACCCTTTTTTGGGTTTTGTGAGATTTTGGTTTGAACCATATTCTTTTGACATTTCATATTTCTGTGTGGTGCATACTAGTGCCCATAAGCTCCAGTCTCTGGAGCTGCTCAGCCCCTAGAGTGAGGTTGTGGGTTTTAGGGGAGCAGAGCTGGTGCCTGGGTGGAGGAAAGATCTGTTTCCTGATTCTCATCTGCTGTGTCTGTCTCCAGTATCAGAGCCAGTGGGCCGAGCACACAGGTGTAAGCCTCTATGCTTTGTGTCTCTAGCTGTTGTAGGCAGGGCCTCCCTCTGGATGACCTGACACCAGCACAGTGAACATCAGATTTCTGAACTGGTGTTGGCAGGCTAGGAGGAAGGCGCAGCAGGCTGCATGTCACAGTGGTGGGGGGGTGTGGCTCAGAGCTGAATAGGCAGCTAGGGGGATGGGGTGTGTGAAGCTCCTGAAAGTTCCCAACCAGCTTGTCAGAGCACACCCAGACAACCTTGTCCAGCTCTCCCCTCACCCACATAGCAAGCTCCATGCAAACCCCACTCCTTCAGCAGCCCTCTTGCTGCTAGGAAGCCTCTCAGGCAGCCTGGCTTTTCCTTGTCCCAGAGGTGCCAGGTGTGGGTCCTCTTCTCCACAAATGTCCAGAATCTTTATCTCAAGCACTGCACCTGTCTGAGCTCCCCAACATTCAGATCACCCCACAGTGTAGGTTTCTGCTCCCAAAGCAGACCTCCAGGGCTGGGTTTTCAGCAGTTCTAGACTTCCACCCCCTCCCCCTCTCTGTTTCTCTTCCTCCTGCCAGTGAGCTGGGGTAGGGGAAGGGCTTGGGTCCTGCCTGATTAAGGCTTTCAAACATCACCCTGTTTTGTGAGGTCTGCTCTGTTTGTGAGGTCTATATGCAGTCTGGTTCAGCCTTCTTTCTTGTTGCTGTTTTAGGGTTAGTTGTATCAATTAACTACATTTTCATACTATCTGTGGTTTTGGGAGGACTTCTCCATCTCACCTCTCACACTGCCATCTTGACTCTCATAGCTATAATTATTTTTATATTTTTGTTTTTTAACCTTCATAGTAGAAATAAATGATTAACACAACACCATATTACAGTATTAGAGTATTTTGTATTTGCTTATATTCTTACCTATACCTGTTTGTTTTATATTTTCATCTTGTTACTAATTAGAGTATTTTCATCTCAGCTCTCAACATTCCTTTAATCATTTCTTGTAAGGCAGGCTTAATGGTGATGAACTCCCTCACATTTTTTTTGTGAAAGTCTTTCTCTATCTCTGAAAGATAGCTTTGCTCAGTAAGCTTGGTTGGCAGTATTTTTCTTTCAACACTTTGAATATATAATCTCACTCTCCTCTTCTGCAAGGTTTTGCTGAAAAATCTGCTGATAACTTTATGAGGGTTCCTTTCATGTGAGGAACTTTTTTTCTCTTGTTGCTTTTAACATTTTCTCTTTGTCTGATTTTGGCAATTTTTATCATAATGTATCTTGGAGAAGATTATTTTGGGTTGAAATTTTGGGTGGCCTATTAGCTTCATGAACTCAGATGTCCGAATCTCTTCCATATTTGGGAAGTTCTCTTCCATTATTTCTTTAAAGGATGTTTCTTCCCCTTTTTCTTCTCTCTTCTTCTTGAACTCCAGTAATGTGTATGTTGCTTCTGTTAATGGCATCCTTTAATTCACATAGGATTTCTTCATACTTTTTCATTTTTCTTTTTGACCCTCTGACTGGATGACTTCATATGACCTATCTTACAGTTCACTCTTTTCTTTGCTTGGTCAAGTCTTCTATTGAAGTTCAGTCATTATGTTCTTCAATTCTAGGTTTTCTGTTTTGTTTTTCCCAATAGTTTCTATTTCTTTGTTAAACTGCTCATTTTATCCATGAATTGGTTCCCAAATTTCAGCCAGCCATCTGTTTTCTTTTAGTTCACTGAATTTCTTTAAGAGGTTTATTCTGGATTCTTTTGCAGATAATTCATACATCTCCATTTCTTTGGGTCAGCCTTTACAGTTTAATTATTTTCCTTCGGTAGTGTCATGTTCCCTTGGTTAATCATGATCCTGTGGTGTTGTGTTGTCATCTGCACATTTGAGGAAATATTTACCTCTTCCAGTCATTACAGACTGGCTTCAATAGGCAAAGCCTTTCACCAGTCAGCTCATTCATACTTCCTGGGTGGGCCATCTGGTGGTGTCCATATGCAGACTTGGTCCTGGAATCCTTGAGCAGGCAGGTCTGGTGCTTGTGTCCATGGAAACTAGCCTGGTGTCTGTGTCTGTATGAGTAGGCTTAGAGTTTTGGTTCAATGGGGTGAGACTGGGTCCTGGGTCTGCATGGGTGGATCATGGATCTGTGGGATCTGGCCAGCACTGGGATGTTCCAGGAGCTCAGGTTTGTGGGAGCCTCTGTGAAACTGGGGTCAGGGATTTATCTAGGGCTTAGAATCCAGCAGGTGCTGGAGTGGGCCTGGTACCCAGGGTCACAGAGGCCTGCTAAAGGCATCTAGGACCACAGGAGTTGGCCTGGTTCTGGGGTCAACAGTGAAGTCAGTTGATCACCTCACTTTCCTTCTTCCAAGGGAGGGCATCTCTCTACATACTGGGGTGCCTGGTGTTGGGGAAGAGGTGATGTAGGTACAGTGAATCTATATACCTAACCTTCTGAGTATGTCTTTTCTTATTTCTGTACTTCATCTAGGTGCTGTAATCCCTTACCTGGAATCTTTAACTCTTATACTACCATTTTGCTGACAATGATTTTTACCTTAAGTAAAAATTTTATTCTGGGATACACATGCAAATATATGTGAACACACATACACACAGTTTGATATGATAATAAAATAAATATCTATATATCTACCACCAAGTTAAGAAATGGTACTTTCTTAAGTACCTAAGGCCTAGTGCCCTACTCAGATAACCTTTTTTTCCCTCTTATTTGAGCTTATCTCTCTCCTGAATTTTCTGTTAACCATTATTTTGTGGTTCTTTACTCTTTTACCAGGTCAATTTATCTTTACTCTTTTACCAGGTTAATATATCTTTAAACTAAATGTTGTTGATTTTGTCTCCTTTTGAATTTTATAAATGATGTGATTCTTTTCTTTCACTCGATATTATAATTTTATATTCTTAGATATTGATATATGGCTATAGTTATTTTTACTGATATACATAGTACTCACCATTTGAATATATTTCAATTTATGTATTCATTCTATTATTCATGAATTTTTGAGTTTTTCCTTTTTTTGTTACCATAAGCAATAATGCTCTGAGGTTTCTTGTCATTGTTTCCATTTGTACATGTGTAAGAGTTTTTCTATGTCACTTAGGAGTGGAATTACCAGATTCCAGGGTATATGCATATTCAGCTTTCCCCAACAATGCTTGTTATACAATTTATACTTACACCTGTTGTGGAAAAGTCCTTGTCTTTTTATAGCAGAAGTTCCCAAGAGTCAGCTTTAAAAGACTTTACTTCATCAGAGGGATGGTGATTGGAATCAGTCACTTCAAAATAAAATGCTTTAGTGTAGAAAACTGAAAGCTTGAATAAATCTTTCTGACAAGTAGGTACATTTAAAATAAATATCTTAAGATTATGAAACGAGAGAGTTTAATTAAAGCTTAGAAGAGATTAAAGCACAATGTTTAGGAACTAAAATTCCCCTTTCATGTCCAATACCAGTTAATTGTTCTTTTCCATTTCTAATTTGTCCGCCTACTTCTGTTGCATTGATAGTGCTGCTACAATTTTCCACTTGGTGGTTATTTTAAAGCCAAGAGAATAAATTTACCAAGCAGTAAACTTAAAAACTGAGACCCAGTTCACTATTTATATTTATCAGTGGTATTTCTAAGCCCTTGATGAACACTAAATTTGGAGATAAGGGAGAGTTTGATTCTCTGGGAAATGAATAATCTATAATTAAAAAAAATAATGCATTTGTTAAGAAGGCCAGGGTCTATTATCTTATTTTCTTCACAAGAACATTTTGTGCTTTAAAATTGTCAAAATTTAAGGTAGATGTCATATTCATTTAGGACAACTGGGAAAATTTTTCTCAAAGTTGTGCTTTGCACAATTTTGACACTAATGAACATATTGACATGAGTTACATTGGAAATCACCTGGAATTTAAAATTTTATAATTTTATTTTTTAGATGTTATCTTGCCAATGGGTTTCAGCCCTGGGCAAGTTCACTATGGATTCAATGAGACCAAAAAATGACAATGGAATGTTCTTAGGTGAAAGAGTTTATACCCAACTTTATTCCCATGGTGGCAGGTCAATCACTAGAATCCTGTTCACTCAGAGCGAGTCTGCATGCAGCAAGCCGGTCTTTGCCTCTGGGCCTCTCTGCCCCCGCAGCCATCTCAGTCTCTGTCCTTAGTGCTGCCACCACTCCAGTCTCATCTCTACTCTCCTGCAGCCATGCCACCTTGTTGCCCAGAGTCAATAACGATGTATTGCCCGCACGTGTGGAGTGAGCTAGCTGACTGGGGCCAGGTGAGAATCCTGGCCATAAGAACCTCCACTTTATCCAAAGATGTCTATGAAATATTTCTATTTCATCTTATTATCTATTTAGTTCTTGACCTTAGTCATTTGCATGCATTGGTTAAATTTAAAAAAAAAGTTTCCTCTTTTCAACTCTTATGTAACTGTATTAAGATTTTTTTCCTGGGTTGGTAGAGAAAGAGACAGAGGACATGTATGGGAGAGGGAAAGACATGAAACTGAGGAGGGAAGGGAAAACAGACGTAAAGAGGGAGGGAGATAGGAAAGGGGCAGAGTGGTCAGTGGTAATGAAAAATTGATATCCCTACAGAGAGGTTTCTAATTACAAGCTAAAAAGTAATAAGATTTCTCCTGCCATTGTATATGACTCTGCTCTTGCCTGGAGGAGAGGCAGGAATCAGGATTATTCATTAGTACATGCCTTAGTCCAAGTTTCCTGGAAAGAAGAATATGAGGCATAATTTACATGCTCATGTTTTATCTTTTATTTGGGCCTGCAATCACAGTGAAGCCAGAGTAAAGGAAAGTGGTCAAGAGAGTAAGGAGAACAAATCCAAGATAGTGTGCTACTGAGCTGATTACATCCTTATAGGGAACATAGTCACCTGCTTAGTCACAGGATCACAGGACATTTCCAGAGAACTCATCTGGGATAAATTTGTCTTAGAAAAATCCATTGGAATTTAAAGGGAGGTAGGGACAGGGATTTACCAAAATCTCCTTGTTATCTCCTGTTTCTCATTGGTTAATGCATTTCCTCCAGAGCATTTAACTACTCTGCCCTTATGGATTGTGTTAGCCAAACCCTGTGAGCAGTCATTGGAGAAGTCGGATCTCATGCCCCATGGTGAGTACTTCATTTGAACGTGGAGGTGGTGGAAAGAGCCAGAGTCCCTGGGATTGGGTTCGGTATGCATGGGTACAGGTTAAACTGGCCTCTGGGCCCACACCAGGAGGTCACTGAGAGCAGTCAACAAATTTTAGAGAGAGTTTGATTGTGCAGTATAGGGCCAGCTGTATGAATAAATTCTCAGTGGGCTGAGCTGGCCCAGCTACTATACCTGTGGACACTTAGGTGCAGGAGGCTAGAGTGGCTCCTTGTGTAGCCTTGAGATAGTCCTAGTTAACTACTGTTCAAACTGTCTCAGGAAAATGTTTGTCAGGATTAAGAATGCTTCTTCTTCTGCACAACCATAACTTAGGGATGTGTTTGTATAAATTTTTATGAACCAAGCTCCTCTTTTTCAAAAGAAAGAGTCAGAATAATGGATCCAGAAGAAAGATAAGCAGAGAGGAAAACAGCCATTGAGGGCATAAATTTAATTTTAAAAATTCATTGATGTATAGTTGACATATAATATTATATTAGTCCTCAGGTGTACAACATAGTAATTTGACATATACATTATGAAATGTTCACTACAGCAAGTGTAGTTATCATCTGTCACTGTACAAAGTTATTACAATATTATTGGTTATATTTACAATGATGCATTTTTCATCCTGTGACTTGTTTATTTTATAACTATAAGTTGTTTTTTTTTGTAGATGATTATTTTTTATTGAAGGGTAGTTGACACACAGTATTACATTACATTAGTTTCAGGTGTACAACACAGTGATTCAACATTTATATACATGATAATTCTAGGTACCAGCTATCACCATACCAAGTTGTTACAATATTTTGACTGTATTCCTTATGCTATACATTACATCCTGGTTACTTATTTATTTTACAATTGGAAGTGTGTACTTTTTTTTTTTTTTTTTTTTTGTGAGGGCATCTCTCATATTTATTGATCAAATGGTTGTTAACAACAATAAAATTCTGTATAGGGGAGTCAATGCTCAATGCACAATCATTAATCCACCCCAAGCGTAATTTTCATTAGTCTCCAATTTTCTGAAGCATAACGAACAAGTTCTTACATGGAGAACAAATTCTTACATAGTGAATAAGTTACATGGTGAACAGTACAAAGGCAGTCATCACAGAAAGTTTCGGTTTTGCTCATGCATTATGAACTATAAACAGTCAGTTCAAATATGAATACTCATTTGATTTTTATACTTGATTTATATGTGAATACCACATTTCTCTCTTTATTATTATTATTTTTAATAAAATGCTGAAGTGGCAGGTAGATACAAGATAAAGGTAGAAAACATAATTTAGCGTTGTAACAGAGCAAATGTAGATGATCAGGTGTGTGCCTGTAGACTATGTGTTAATCCAAGCTAGACAAGGGCAATAAAACATCCACGTATGCAGAAGATTTCTCTCAGAACAGGGGGGGTGAGGTTCTAAGCCTCACCTCTGTTGATCCCCAATTTCTCACCTGATGACCCCCCTGCGACTGTGCCTGTCTTAGGTTGTTCCTCCCTTGAGGAATCTTACCCGTCTCTGGCTAACCAGTCATCTTCCGGGGCCATACAGGGAAATGTAAAGTTGGTAAGTGAGAGAGAAGCCTTATTATTTGAAATGGTTAGCTTTTTATTTCTTCGCATATTTATGCCCTGTAGCTTCTATGCCCAGCATTTGTCTTGAGGTACCTTTACCACTTGGAAGAATTATGATACTCAGTAAATTTGATATGAGGCACGAATTCTATTTAAGGGTTGTAATTAGGAAGGAAGAAGAAAAGCTATAGAAGTAGCAGGCGGCAGAAAACATGGGAAGATTGATTATTTCTTTGACATATCTTCTTGTAGAGTAACTTCAGCATGTATAGGTTTTAAGCTACTACTTAAATTGCGCACACACATTAACATAATAGGAGTATAGTTACATAACCAAAGCATACCTGTAATTACCAGCCATCTCCAGTGAAACCAAGAAAACCAGTTAGGCACCTTAGGCATTTGTGAAAACTTATCTATGATATGGTGGATATTGTCCAACTGAACTTGAACAGTCTGAGAGAAATCAGACAAATTAAAACAACCCATTCCTGGGGACTGTTCACATGCCATATGTTCTTTTAACAGTAAATAGTCTGTAGTTGTAAGACTTTGGAGCGCTACAATTTGCACTTCTCCAAATTCTTGGTTGAGTTTCAACAGTATAGATCCAGTCAAATTTGTTGTTTTACTGTATGCACAGGCCAGCTTAGATATCTCCTTCCTCATTCCCATGGCAAGTCCAGGAACTGGTGGGATGAGTGCATCTACAGCTGTAGCAGTGCGTGGATCTTTGTTGGGGTTTTTTGATGATCAACTTCTGGCATGAGTCTTCCAGAGAGTGCTGATGTTGGAAGTTCTTTTTCATATCATATCTTAGTTCATTTTCGGGGTAGCCCAATTAGGCTTTGATCCTCTGTATAAACACAAACAGACCCTTTGCCTACACTTTTATATGCCCTTTATACCCTTGTGTAGAACTCATTGGAGGTTACCACACAGGAACTGCCTTTTTTTTTTTTGGTATCACTAATCTACACTTACATGATGAATATTATGTTTACTAGGCTCTCCCCAATACCAGGTCCCCCCTATAAACCCCTTTACAGTCACTGTCCATCAGCATAGCAAAATGTTGTAGAATCACTATTTGCCTTCTCTGTGTTGTACAGCCCTCCCTTTTCTCCCCCCCCATGCATGCTAATCTTAATACCCCCCTTCTTCTCCCTGCCCCTTATCCCTCCCTACCCACCCATCCTCCCCAGTCCCTTTCCCTTTGGTACCTGTTAGTCCATTCTTGAGATCTGTGATTCTGCTGCTGTTTTGTTCCTTCAGTTTTTCCTTTGTTCTTATATTCCACAGATGAGTGAAATCATTTGGTATTTCTCTTTCTCCGCTTGGCTTGTTTAACTGAGCATAATACCCTCCAGCTCCATGCATGTTGCTGCAAATGGTAGGATTTGCCCTTTTCTTATGGCTGAGTAGTATTCCATTGTGTATATGTACCACATCTTCTTTATCCATTCATCTATAGATGGACATTTAGGTTGCTTCCAATTCTTGGCTATTGTAAATAGTGCTGCGATAAACATAGGGGTGCATTGGTCTTTCTCATACTTGATTGCTGCATTCTTAGGGTAAATTCCTAGGAGTGCAATTCCTGGGTCAAATGGTAAGTCTGTTTTGAGCATTTTGATGTACCTCCATACTGCTTTCCACAATGGTTGAACTAATTTACATTCCCACCAGCAGTGTAGGAGGGTTCCCCTTTCTCCACAGCCTCGCCAACATTTGTTGTTGTTTGTCTTTTGGATGGCAGCCATCCTTACTGGTGTGAGGTGATACCTCATTGTAGTTTTAATTTGCATTTCTCTGATAATTAGCGATGTGGAGCATCTTTTCATGTGTCTGTTGGCCATCTGTATTTCTGTTTTGGAGAACTGTCTGTTCAGTTCCTCTGCCCATTTTTTAATTGGGTTATTTGTTTTTTGTTTATTGAGGCATGTGAGCTCTTTATATATTCTGGACGTCAAGCCTTTATCGGATGTGTCATTTTCAAATATGTTCTCCCATACTGTAGGGTTCCTTCTTGTTCTATTGATGGTGTCTTTTGCTGTACAGAAGTTTTCAGCTTAATATAGCCCCACTTGTTCATTTTTGCTGTTGTTTTCCTTGCCCGGGGAGATATGTTCAAGAAGATGTCACTCATGTTTATGTCTAAGAGGTTTTTGCCTATGTTTTCTTCCAAGAGTTTAATGGTTTCATGACTTACATTCAGGTCTTTGATCCATTTTGAGTTTACTTTTGTATATGGGGTTAGACAATGGTCCAGTTTCATTCTCCTACATGTAGCTGTCCAGTTTTGCCAGCGCCATCTGTTGAAGAGACTGTCATTTCTCCATTGTATGTCCATGGCTCCTTTATCAAATATTAATTGACCATATATGTCTGGGTTAATGTCTGGATTCTCTAGACTGTTCCATTGTTCTGTGGCTCTGTTCTTGTGCCAGTACCAAATTGTCTTGATTACTATGGCTTTATAGTAGAGCTTGAAGTTGGGGAGTGAGATTCCCCCTCCTTTATTCTTCTTTCTCAGGATTGCTGTGGCTATTCGGGGTCTTTGGTGTTTCCATATGAATTTTTGAATTATTTGTTCCAGTTCATTGAAGAATGTTGCTGGTAGTTTCATAGGGATTGCATCAAATCTGTATATTGCTTTGGGCAGGATGGCCATTTTGATGATATTAATTCTTCCTAGCCATGAGCATGGGATGAGTTTTCATCTGTTAGTGTCCCCTTTAATTTCTCTTAAGAGTGACTTGTAGTTTTCAGAGTATAAGTCTTTCACTTCTTTGGTTAGGTTTATTCCTAGGTATTTTATTTTTTTTGATGCAGTTGCGAATGGAGTTGTTTTCCTGATTTCTCTTTCTATTGGTTCATTGTTAGTGTATAGGAAAGCCACAGATTTCTGTGTGTTGATTTTGTATCCTGCAACTTTGCTGTATTCCGATATCAGTTCTAATAGTTTTGGGGTGGAGTCTTTAGGGTTTTTTATGTACAGTATCATGTCATCTGCCAATAGTGACAGTTTAACTTCTTATTTACGAATCTGGATTCCTTTTTTTTTTTTTTTTTTGTCTGATTGCCGTGGCTAGGACCTCCAGTACTATGTTAAATAACAGTGGGGTGAGTGGGCATCCCTGTCTAGTTCCCGATCTCAGAGGAAATGCTTTAAGCTTCTCGCTGTTCAATATAATGCTGGCTGTGGGTTTATCATAGATGGCCTTTATTATGTTGAGGTACTTGCCCTCTATTCCCATTTTGCTGAGAGTTTTTATCATGAATGGGTGTTGAACTTTGTCAAATGCTTTTTCAGCATCTATGGAGATGATCATGTGGTTTTTGTCTTTCTTTTTGTTGATGTGGTGGATGATGTTGATGGACTTTCAAATGTTGTACCATCCTTGCATCCCTGGGATGAATCCCACTTGGTCATGGTGTATGATCCTTTTGATGTATTTTTGAATTATGTTTGCTAATATTTTGTTGAGTATTTTTGCATCTACGTTCATCAGGGATATTGGTCTGTAATTTTCTTTTTTAGTGGGGTCTTTGCCTGGTTTTGATGATGTTAGCTTCACAGAATGAGTTTGGGAGTATCCCGTCCTCCTCTTTTTTTTGTAGAACTTTAAGGAGAATGGGTACTATGTCTTCTCTGTATGTCTGATAAAATTCCGAGGTAAATCCATCTGGCCCGGGGGTTTTGTTCTTTGGTAGTTTTTTGATTACCACTTCAATTTTGTTGCTGGTAATTGGTCTGTTTAGATTTTCTGTTTCTTTCTGGGTCAGTCTTGGAAGGTTGTATTTTTCTAGGAAGTTGTCCATTTTTCCTAGGTTTCCCAGCTTGTTAGCATATAGGATTTCATGTACTCGCTAGTAATTCTTTGTATTTCTGTGGGGTCCGTCGTGATTCTTCCTTTCTCGTTTCTGATACTGTTGATTTGCGTTGACTCTCTTTTCCTCTTAATAAGTCTGGCTAGAGGCTTATCTATTTTGTTTATTTTCTCGAAGAACCAGCTCTTGGTTTCATTGATTTTTGCTATTGTTTTATTCTTCTCAATTTTATTTATTTCTTCTCTGATCTTTATTATGTCCCTCCTTCTGCTGACCTTAGGCCTCATTTGTTCTTCTTTTTCCAATTTCGATAATTGTGACATTAGACCGTTCATTTGGGCTTGTTCTTCCTTTTTAAAATATGCTTGGACTGCTATATACTTTCCTCTTAAGACTGCTTTTGCTGTGTCCTACATAAGTTGGGGCTTAGTGTTGTTGTTGTCGTTTGTTTCCATATATATTGCTGGATCTCCATTTTGATTTGATTTCCATATATTGCTGGATCTCCATTTTGTCATTGATCCATTGATTATTTAGGAGCGTGTTGTTAAGCCTCCATGTGTTTGTGAGACTTTTTGCTTTCTTTGTACAGTTTATTTCTAGTTTTATGCCTTTGTGGTCTGAAAAGTTGGTTGGTAGGATTTCAATCTTTTGGAATTTACTGATGCTCTTTTTGTGGCCTAGTATGTGGTCTATTCTGGAGAATGTTCCATGTGCCCTTGAGAAGAATGTGTATCCTGTTGCTTTTGGATGTAGAGTTCTGTAGATGTCTATTAGGTCCATCTGTTCTAGTGTGTTGTTCAGTGCCTCTGTGTCTTTACTTATTTTCTGCCCAGTGGTTCTATCCTTTGGGGTGAGTGGTGTGTTGAAGTCTCCTAGAATGAATGCATTGCAGTCTATTTCCCCCTTTAGTTCTGTTAGTATTTGTTTCAAATATGCTGGTGCTCCTGTGTTGGGTGCATATATATTAGAAATGGTTATATCCTCTTGTTGGACTGAGGCCTTTATCATTATGTCGTGTCCTTCTTTATCTTGTTACTTTCTTTGTTTTGAAGTCTATTTTGTCTGATATTAGTACTACAATCCCTGCTTTCTTCTCGCTGTTGTTTACCTGAAATATGTTTTTCCATCCCTTGACTTTTAGTCTGTACATGTCTTTGGGTTTGAGGTGAGTTTCTTGTAAGCAGCATATAGATGGGTCTTGCTTTTTTATCCATTCTGTTACTCTGTGTCTTTTGATTGGTCCATTCAGTCCATTAACATTAGGGTGACTATTGAAAGATATGTACTTATTGCCATTGCAGGCTTTAAATTCGTTGTTACCAAAGGTTCAAGGTTAGCCTCTTTAGTATCTTACTGCCTAACTTAGCTCGCTTATTGAGCTGTTATATACACTGTCTGGAGATTCTTTTCTTCTCTCCCTTCTTATTCCTCCTCCTCGATTCTTCATATGTTGGGTGTTTTGTTCTGTGCTCTTTCTAGGAGTGCTCCCATCTAGAGCAGTCCTTGTAAGATGTCCTGTAGAGGTGGTTTGTGGGAAGCAAATTACCTCCGCTTTTATTTGTCTGGGAATTGTTTAATCCCACCATCATATTTAAATGATAGTTGTGCTGGATACAGTATCCTTGGTTCAAGGCCCTTCTGTTTCATTGCATTAAATATATCATGGCATTCTCTTCTGGCCTGTAGGGTTTCTGTCGAGAAGTGTGATGTTAGCCTGATGGGTTTTCCTTTATAGATGACCTTTTTGTCTCTAGCTGCCTTTAAAACTCTTTCCTTGTTCCTGATCTTTGCCATTTTAATTATTATGTGTCTTGGTGTTGTCTTCCTTGGATCCTTTCTGTTGGGGGTTCTGTGTATCTCCGTGGTCTGTTCAATTATTTCCTCCCCCAGTTTGGGGAAGTTTTCAGCAATTATTTCTTAAAGATACTTTCCATCCCTTTTCCTCTCTCTTCTTATTCTGGTACCCCTATAATATGGATATTGTTCCTTTTGGATTAGTCACACAGTTCTCTTAATATTGTTTCATTCCTGTAGATCCTTTTGTCTCTCTCTATGTCAGGTTCTATGCGTTCTTGTTCTCTGGTTTCAATTCCATCAATGGCTTCTTGCATCCTATCCATTCTGCTTAAATACCCTTCCAGAGTTTGTTTCATTTCTGCGATCTCCTTTCTGGCATCTGTGATCTCCCTCCGGACTTCATCCCATTTCTCTTGTGTATTTCTCTGCATCTCTGTCAGCATGTTTATGATTTTTATTTTTAATTATTTGTCAGGAAGACTGGTTAGTTCTGTCTCATTCTCTGGAGTCTCTGTTATCTTGGTTTGCCTGTAATTTTGTCTTTTCATGGTGAGAGGAATAGTTTGCAGAGCTGGGACGAGTGACGGCTGGAAGGACTTCCTTTCTTGTTGGTTTGTGGCCCTCCTCTCCTGGGAGAACAGCGGCCTCTAGTGGCTTGTGCTGGGTAGCTGCCACAGACAGGTCTTCTGCTTCCTGCTATCCTGCTATGGAGTTTATCTCCGCTGTTGCTGTGGGCGTGGCCTGGCTCGGGCTGCTGCTCCAAAGTGGTGTAATCGCGTTGGAGGGGGAGCGGCTGGGAGGGTATTTATCTCCGTAAGGGACCTCCGTGCTCCCTGCAGCCCAGGGGATTAGGGTGCCCAGAGTTCCCCAGATTCCCTACCTCTGGAGTAAGTGTCCCGCCCTGCCCCTTTAAGACTTCCAAAAAGCACCGGCCAAAACAAAACAACGACCACAAAAAAAAAAAAATTTTTTTTTAATTTAAAAAATAAATAAATAAATAAATAATGGCCGCTAGTTTTTCTTTATTATCTGGCACCAGCCTCAGGCATCTGCTCACCAGTCTTGCTGCTCTGTTTCCCTAGTATTGGGGTCCCTATCCCTTTAAGACTTCCAAAAAGCGTTTTCCAAAACAAAAACGGCAAGAAAAAAAAGAAAAAATAAATAAAAATGGCCGCTCGCTTTTCTTATGTCCTCTGGTGCCAGACCTCTGGTATCCGCTCACTGTTCTTGTTGCCCTGTTTCCCTAGTATCCAGGGCCCTGCGCACGTACTGTGTCTGCGTTCTGGTCCGGATGGCTGGGGCTGGGTGTTCAGCAGTCCTGTGCTCCGTCTCCCTCCCGCTCTGCCTGTTCTTCTCCCACTGGGAGCTGGGGGGAGGGGCGCTCGGTTCCCGTGGGGCCGGGGCTTGTATCTTACCCCCTTTACAAGGCACTGGGTTCTCGCAGGTGTGGATGTGGTCTGGATGTTTTCCTGTGTCCTCTGGTCTTTATTCTAGGAAGACTTGTCTTTGTTATATTTTCATAGATGTATGTGGTTTTGGGAGGAGATTTCCGCTGCTCTACTCACGCCGCCATCTTGCTCCCTCCAACTATAAGTTTTTATCTCTTTATCTCCTTCACATATTTTGCCTATCCCTTCAACCCTTTGTCATCTGGCACCCACCCGGTTTATTCTCTGCATTTATGAATCTGTTTCTGTGAGTTTTGTTATTGTTGCTTGCTTATTTGTTTGTTTTTTAGATTCCATATATAAGTGAAATCACGTGTTATTTGTCTTTTTCTATCTTATTTCAATAAAACATATTAGCATAATATTCTTTAGGTTCATTAATGTTGCTGCAAATGGCAGGATTTCATTCTTTTTTTAATGGCTGAATAATATTCCATTATGTAAGTATATATAAATATACACACATGCACCCTACATCTTCTTTATCCATTCATCTATTGATGAACACTCAGGTTGTTTCCATATCTTGGCTATTGTAAATATTGCTGCAGTAACAGGGGTGCATGTATCTTTTCAAATTTGTGTTTTCATTTTCCTTGGCTAAATACCCAGAAGTAGAAGTACTGAATCATATAGTATTGTTATTTTTAATTTTTTTGAGGAAACTCCATACAGTTTTCCATAGTGACTGTACCAATTTTACATTCCCAACAGTGTATAAGGGTTCCCTTTTCTCCACATCCTCACCAACACTTGTTATTTCTTGTCTTTTTCATACTAACCATTCTGACTGGTGTGAAGTAATATTTCATTTTGGTTTTAATTTGAATTTCCCTGATGATTAGTGATGTTGAGCATCTTTTTATGTGTCTTTTGATTAGAGCATTTAGTCCACTTACATGTAAAGTAATACTTGATATGTATGTACCAATTGTCATTTTGTTAATTGTTTTCTGGTTGTTTTTGTAATTCTTCTCTGTTCTTTCTTCTTTTTTTCTCTTCCCTGTGATTTGATGACTTTGGTACTCTGCTTGAATTCCTTTCTCGTCACTTTTTGTGTATATATATCATGGGTGGTTGGCTTGTGATTGCCATGAAGTTCATCTATAGCATCCTATATATATATATATATATATAATATATGAATATATTTAGGTTGATTTTCACTTAAATTTGAACACATTCTAAAAGCACTACTTTTATATTATTCCCCTTTCCATGATGTCATATTTTACATCTTTTTATTTCATGTATTCCTTGACTAATGTGTATATAATCGATTTTACTACTTTTGTTTTTTGAACTTCACACTAGCTTTGTAAATGATTTTTCTAATTCCTTTACTGTATGATTTCTTTTCTCAGTGAAATTTTCTTGCTTTCATGATTTTTTATGTCTAGTTATAGCCTTTTTTTCCCAGTTAAAGAAATTCCTTTAACATTTCTTATGAGGCCTATTTAGTGGTGATGAACTGCTTTACCTTTTTATTTGCTGGGAAACTCTTTGACTCTCCTCCAATTCTGAGTGATAACTTTCCTGGGTAGAATATTCTTCATTATAGTTTTTTCCTTTCAGCACCTTGAATATATCATGCCACCCCTTTCTGGCCTGCAAAATATCAGCTGAAAAAATCAGCTGGTAACCTTGTGAGATTTCCCGTGTACATTATTGTTTGCTTTTCTCTTGCTGCTTTTAAGATTCTTTCTTTATCCTTAATCTTTACCATTTTAATTATTATGTGTCTTTATGTGGGGCTCCTTAGTTCATTTTCTTTGGAACTCTCTATGCATTCTGGACCTGGATGTCTGTTTCCTTACCTAGGTTGGGGACATTTTCAGCTATTATTTCTTCAAATAAGTTTTCTGCCTCTTTCTTTCTCTCTTCTCCATCTGGGGCCCCTATAGTTGGATGTTATTATACTTGAAGTTGGTACAGAGATCCCTTAACCTATCCTCATTTCTTTTTTTTAATTTTTTCCTTTTGCTCTTCAGCTTGGTTGCTTTCTACTACCATGTCTTCCAGATTGCTGGTTCATTCCTTGCATCCTCTAGTCTGCTATAGATTTCCTCTAGCGTATTTTTCATTCTGGTTATTGTATTCTTCAGCTCTGATTGGTTCTTTCTTATATTTTCTATCTCTTTCTGGAAGTTTTCACTGAGTTCATGCACTCTTCTCTCTGGTCTGGTGAGTATCTTTATGACCATTATATTGAAATCTTTACCAGTTAGATCTCTGTTTAATTTAGCTCCTTTTCTTGCATTTTCTCTTGTTCTTTCATTTGGAACATATTCCTCTGCATTCTCATTTTGTCTGACTGTGTTTATTTCTATGAATTAGGTAGGTCAGCTATGTCTCCTGGTCTTGAGAGCAGTGGCCTTGTGTAGTAGGTGTCCTGTGGTGCCTGGTAGAGCTATATGACCTGGTCACCAGAACGAGATGCTCCAGGGGTATCCCCTGTGTGGGCTGAATGCACGCTCCTTTTGCAGTTGGGCCATGACTGTTGCAAACATGTTGGTGGGTGGGGCTGGCCATCAGCCTAGCTCTCAGCAATGGCTGCACAGGTAAGGAATTCTTACTCCTGGTATGGCTGCTTGAAAGGCCTAGCTGTATCTATTGCCTATATATTGGTGGGTGGCACCCATCCTCCCCTTCCTGGGGTAAGAGTTGCTCTGGAAGGGTTCTGGTCTCTGCCTGGTATGGCAGAACAGGAGTTACTTTGGAGGGGGACCTGACAGGGTGTGTGGGTTGGGTTGGGCAAGTCTGCAGTGTTGTCCTGGGACAGGGCCGGTGGTGCTGGCATGACAGACAGAGAGTGTTAGAACTGGCTACCACAACTACTGGCCAGCAAGGTTGAGGGAGGGCAAAAAAAGTGGCTCCCACCATCACCTCATCCCTGAGAGTAAGCTCCTACAGATACCCACCCTTCCAGCACATATTCCAAAGTTAGTCAATAAATCCTCTTTACATAGAACCCAGGTGCCTTTCAGACTACTGCTGGGTCTCAGACAGATTGACACAGCATGCTGGCTCTCCAAGAGTGGAGATTCAAGACTCCTGCAGTTCTCTGGTTTTCCCAGAGTTAACACTCATTTTCAAAGCTCCTGGCTTAAGCCCCACTGACTTTCAGAGTCAGGTGTTAAGGTGGCTTGTCTTTCTGGTGCAGGTGCACAGGGTCAGGGGTTCTTGGTGTGGGGCTCCTTACTCCTCTGTGCCTTAACCTTTCCCACTTGTGGATTTGGGAGGCAGGGAAAGAGTTGGACCCCAACTACATCTCTGCCCCCTTTTTCCTTTCTCCGTGTGGCCTGCTCTATACATCATTAGCTGTGGAAGATCTGTTGTGCCCATCTTCAGGTTGTTTTTTTCCATCTGAGTTGGCATTACATATAGTTGTTGCCCTGGTGTGTACGTGAGGGGAGGTGATCTCAGAAACCACCTATTCTGCCATCTTCCCAGAATCCCCCTCAGGACATTCATAAATTTAATTTTTAAATAAAGTTCATCTCTCTCATATTGGGGATATTTTTGGATAGGAGGAAGCTTTCAATGGCCATGGGGGAATAGAGCTAAGATTGAATAAGTCTCAGAAACTGTCCTGGTTATAAGAGTGCAAGAAAACAGGTAGAGGCCAATATGGCTCAAACTGCCAGTGCAGTTGGGGCTTATCGGGCGGGAAGCCCTGCATTGCAGGGTTTGTAGTTCTAGGTGATGTGACATCTGGCAGGATTGTTCATGATTAATTCGTGACAGACTCCATGGACACGGGAGCAGGATCCAGCTCTCAGGATCCTATGCAATTGTGAGAGAATTCTAGGTAAGAGTCCAGTTTCTAGTTGAAAACTGGGTGTGTCAGCAGAGCAACAATAGAATGAGGGTTCCCATGAACTGAGCCAAATATTAGGCTAAAGACTGCAGGTAAGAGAAAGTGCAAGATAGTCCTCCAGAGGTCCCATGGATACCATGGCTCATTCAGGCATATTGCACCCTAGGTATGCTTAGAAAATGAGGTTTTCTAATCAAGTGGACTTAGAAAAAAAACAGGGAAATGATGCAGTGATTGAAAATATTCATATTATCTTCTGTTGCTTGAAAAATTTTCTCAATATGTTATAGGAACTTGAAATTTGTTTTGGGTAAGCCGGTTTCTGAACACTTTAAGAAAAAAATCAGTATTTCATATTTCAAATAGCATGCTTATTTGGACTTGTTTATAGTGATTTTTTTGAATGTACCCTCCCTCTTTTAAAATTTTGCTTCTAATATTAAAATAATTTTTGTATCTGTTATATACATATTCAAAATGAATAACTTCATAATCTCAATTAGCTATTTTCATTTTCCTTCATATTGTTATTCCTCTCAAGGGTAAGCATTTTACTTGCATAAAGACTCAGTGGGAGCAGAAGAACTGAGCACTTTTTAACCAAATAAAGCAAATTATTTACAGACTATTTTGGTTCTTGATCTAGTTCAATTTTATTTATTGACTGATTGAAATGTATTTTATTGAAGACATTACAAGTTTCCTTTAGGAAAGAACAAGGCATAGGAGGCTCCTGAATGTTCTTCCTCCCACTGACACATGAAATGTGCAGCCACTCAAGCAGCAATTCCCTGAGAGAAATTCAGAAAATAGTTGAGTGTTTACTCAGGTGAAATAAAAAATATCCACATCAAAACAGGGAGGGAAGAGTGGGACCTACTCTTGCCACAGCTTTACCCACAGCACAGTGCTGTACAATAGGGAGGGAATCCCCACGTCTCAGCTTCTCTTTGAGGAGTGAAATATTTGAAACACATCTAGCACCCCAACTTTTAAGACTCCCATCTGAAGATCAAATCCCACAAACATTAGCTTTGAAAGCCAGTGGGGCTTGTATATAGGAGACTTACAGGACTATAGCAAGCCAAGCAGTTCTTAATGGACACATGAGCACTTGCCATGGTTATACCCCCAGGGCTTAGTTCAGGGTGATCAGGCAAAAATGCCTATCTCCCTGTCTTTCCCTGAAAGGGGTTTGACTGTATACTTTACAATCTGCTGCCTCTGAGAGTCTGGCTTCTAATTAATTTGCATTTAGGGTCCTAGCTGTGATCTTCCATGGAAACCAGGGGAGCCAGTGGACCCTTCCCCACCTTTTCCTTTTGGCTAACTCCAAAATTAAAACCAGGTCACTAGCATATCTCTGAAAGGAGTTTGTATACATGTCTTGTGTCCTAGTTTTTGTGGCTGCTGTCCAAGGGAGAGGCCCCATACTGCCTGGCTCTGAGAGCCAGTAGGGCTTGTGTTCATGAGTCCCTTTGGATTGTAGCAAACAAAGAAGCCATTTTTAAATAGATGGGGGAGCAAACCCTGTGGCTTTACACCTGGGCTCTGAGCAGGCAAAGACATCCATTTCCCAGTAGCTTTAACTACATACTTTCCTGGCTGCTTCCTGAGGGTCTGGGTTCTGATCAGTCTGTATCTAGGTACCAACTGTGATCAAATCCTTTGGGACACTGATAACTTCAACTTTGCATAACCTCAACTACTCGGAGCCACTAAGAACAAAGATGTAGCTTAGACAGTCACCAAGGTTTTAGAGATAATCAAGAGCTGGGGCTGAACTGATTGACAAGGTATGTCTCCTACATGAGCCCACTCTACAATTTTGTCAAGACTGGGAGAGTGGCTGAAACCAACACAGCGTGTGATGGAAAACGAAGAAACAGAGAAATATCTTCAAAAAAAAAAAAAAAGAACAAGATAAATCTCCAGAAATTGATCTTAACCAAGATAAGTGATTTACCTAATAGAGAGTTCAAATAATTTTCCTAACAAGGCTCACCACCAAGATCAGGAGAGCAAAAGGTCTGCATGAACAAAGTGAGAATTTTGACAAAGAGATAGATACAAGTATTGATTTTTAAATATTAACAAGGTACCAAACAGAAACCAGAGCTGAAGAATACAATAACTGTACTGAAAAATTCAGTGGAGGGGTTCAATAGCAGACTAGATGGTGAACAGGAAGGGATCACTGAACGAGAAAGCAGGGCGAGGAGTTCACCTCATCAGAGGAGCAAAAAGAATAAAAAGAATGAAAAGAGTGAAGATAGCTTAAGGAACTTATGGGGCACATCATCAAATGGAACAATATACACATTATAGGAAACTCAGAAGGAAAAGACAGAGAATGGAGGAGAAAGTTTATTCAAAGAAATGATGCCTAAAGAGTTCCCTAACCTGGGGAAAGAAACAGACATCCAGATCCAGGAAACTTAAAGATTATCAAATATGATGAACCTAAAGAGACTTACATTGAGTTACATTACAATTGACAAAAGTTAAAAACAAGGAGAAAATCTTAAAAGCAGCAAGAAAAAACTCATTACACAAAAGGGAACCACCCATATGACTATCAGTGGATATTTCAGCAGAAACTTTACAGGCCAGAAGAGAGTGGGGTGGTGTGTTCAAAGTGCTAAAAACAAGCAAGAAAACAAACAAACCTGCCAACCATGAATACCCTATCTGGCAAAGTAGTCCCTTCAGAATTGAAGGAGAAGTAAAGAATTTTCCAGAAAAAAAAAAAGCTGAAGGAGTTGATCACAACCAGACCAGCCTTACAAGAAATGTTATCGGGAGTTCTTCAAACTGAAACAAAAGTATACGAATTAGTGAAAGTAGCTCATAAGTAAAGATAAATATACAGTTAAGTTCATAATACTCTATTACTATAATGATGGTAGGAAAATCACTTATAACACTGTTATAAAGGTTAAAATACAATATTTAACTATTACTACAATAATTTGTTAATTTATAGGCAATATAAAAAGATGTAGTTTCAATGCAATCCATGTCAAAATTCCAGAACCATTTTAAACAGAAATAGGAAAAAACCCTAAAATTCATATGGAACCACAAAAGACCTCAAAGGAATCTTGAGAAAGAAGAACAAAGCTGGAGGCATCACACTTCTTGGTTTCAAACTATATTACAAAATTATAGTAATCGAAACAGTATGGCACTGGCATAAAAGAGACACATAGGCCAATGGAGCAGAAGAGAGGGCCCAGAAATAAATCCATGCATACAAAGTCAATTAATTTTTGACAAAGGAGCCAAGAATATACAATGAGGAAAAGTCTCAAAACTGGCTATTCACATTCAAAGGAATGTAACTAGACCCCTATCTTATGTCATATATAAAAATCAACTCAAAATGAATCAAAGTCTTGAATGTAAGACCCCAAACCACAAAACCACTTGAAACCATCTTTCCTAGAAGAACTCATAAGGGGTCATATTCTTGACATTGGTTTTGGAAATGATGTTTTGGATTTGAATTTATAGGCAACAAAATCAATAAATAAGTAGGACTACATCAAACTAAAAATCACAGCAAAGGAAATCACCAACAAAATGAAAAGACAACCTATGAAATGGGAGAAGATATTCTCAAACTACATATCCAATAGTGGATTAATATCCAAAATATATAAGGAACTTAAACAACTCAATAGCAAAAAAACTACCAAAATAGAACAAAACAAACCCCCCAAATAACCCAATTAAGAAATGGCGAAAGACCTGAACAGCCATTTTGCAAAAGAAGACATATGAATGGCCAATATGTACATGAAATGGTGTTCAACATAACTAACCATCAGGGAGATGTAAATTAAAAACCTCAGTAAGGTAATACCTGACTCCTGTTAGAATGGCTATTATCAAAAAGACAAGATATAACAAATGCTAGTGAGGATATGGAGAAGAGGGAACACGGTATACTGTTGGTAGGAGTATAAACTGGTATTGTCACTATGGAAAATGGTGTGGAGTTCTATCCAGAAATTACCAATGGAACTACCATATAATCTAGCAATCCTACTTCTGGGTACATGTTCAAAGGAAATGAAATCACTGTCTTCAAGAGGTATCTGTGCTGCCATATTTATGGCAGCATTATTCACAATAGTCAAGGTTTGGAAAAAACCTAAGCATCTGTCAATGTTTGAATGATTAAGGAGATGTGGCACATATATACATATAATGGAATACTATTCAGCCTTAAAAAAAGAAAAGTAGTGTCATTTGTGAAAATATGGTTGGAACTTCAGGGCATTATACTAAGTGAGATAAGACAAATACTGTATGATATCATTTATATGTGGAATCTAAAAAAAATGTCAAACTCAGAAACAGAAAGTAGAATGGTGGTTGCAGGGAGCTGGAGGGTGAGGAAAATAGGGAAAGGCTGATTAAAAGGTAGAAACTTTCAGTTGTAAGATGAGTAAGGTCTGAGAATATAATGCATAACATGGTAAGTATAGTTGATAATACTGTATTGCTCAATTGAAATTTCTTAAGAAAGTAGAAAATGTGTTCTTATCAAAGCAAAAAAGGTAAATATATTAGGTGATGGATATATTAGTCAACTTGATGGTGGAAATTCTTTCACAGTGTATAAAAGTATATCAAATCATTACATTGTACATTTTAAATATATTAGGATTTTACTTATTAATTTAGAGATGAGAAAAAGGAGTTCTTTAAAATATAGAAAACTGTTCCTTAAAAAAAGCATGGTTGACACTCGTGATGCTTTTAAGTGGCCATTTCCTTCTGAATAAAGTGGAATGAAGCCATCTTTTAAAAAACATGATCAGAACACTGAATTTGTGAAAATGGATTTGCAGATTTCTGCCCAGTTCTTGTTTGTCAACTTTCCACATGTTCCCAGTCTTCATTCTCACAGAAGTCCCTTTCAAAAGCTTTCTGTCTCTAGTGCCTGCCTCTGTGTACCTTACAGTGACATATCTTCCCTCTGGCAGCTGTTGTGCTCTGCTCTAGTGCTCTGTTCATCTTTTATCTGTTTTCCCTCTCCTCATATCACAGCCAGTCACACACAGAGCAGCATAGAAACCAACAGAGTGGCAAAACAGAGCAGCTGTTGGGGTAACAGAGCATGGCATTTGGAAGATGAAGGGTGAAACTAAAACAAACAAATGATGTACCTCTGCAGCTTAGAACATTTGACCTAGAAATATTTAGATGTGCTACTAATTCTTGATAATGGCAAATCTGTGTAGTTTGAGAGGTTAGACTCTGCTTCTGATTTTCTCTCTCCCTCACTTACATTTATAGACATTAGTGAAGAAAAATAGCCCAGGCTTTGGCTACAAAATATATATATATATATATATATATACGATATATATATATATATATATATATATATTACTTTAAGTAAGTCTTGGAGACTATACATAATCAGAACATTGTGTGACTATCAATTTAGCAAACTGAAAGGGAATGGGGAGAGGTTATGATATAAGTAAGTCCTTTTAAACTCTTGCCTTTAGGTTCTTAAATGCTTTGCCTCTATGTGTCATTTAACTGAGCCCCTGTGAGAGTTCCATTGCTTAAGAGATTTTAAAGCTTCAGCAGTCCCATATTGTCTCTTTTCTCCTGTGCACACTTAGAATAATTGCATTTATTTGTTGGCATTTCAGCCAGAATCCCTTGGCATAATTCAGATTACCTTACTCTAGACTTCTTGCTTCTGTGTGTCAGGTTTGCTCTAGTCAAGGATGTCCCTTTGTGAATTCCTCCTGTCTGTAGTTCTTGTATTCATTATTAAGCATTGGTGACATTTCTGGCAATTCTATGGAGTATTATAATGTTATTGATTATCAGAGTGGAAAGGGCCATTCTGCTAAGTTTATAGATAATGAATCAGAGAGGAAAAATGTCATCCAGGTTCTTCCAGCTTGCTAGGGCAGCAGAGGGGTTAATTAAGGCCACCACATATTTCATTATACTACTGGCTTTTATAATTTTGAAGGAGACTTTTGGCCTTCCATTTGCTATTTATTTCTTTATGGTGCATTATACAACTAATTGTACATTTACTTATTATTTCAGTTGATAAAAGAAGCCTTTTTAAAGACATTAAATAATTAAACTTCAGTTCTGTCATTAACTTAGATAACAATTGACAGAAATTTCAAGCTAAAGAATGGAAAGATCCAATATTTCTGCCTTCTCTTTTTTGTGTCTGAGTTATGAATAAGGGAAGTGAAATGTATACCTGCTTTTCATATAGCTATACAACACCATGTTCTAGTATCAATGGTCTGCTATGCAACAGTGTGCTAGATTCTGCTTAGTTACAAGGATAATTAAGTCTTCTCAGATGCACTAAGGCAGACATGTATGAATCCACAATTACAGTACAATACTATAATAGAGGTAGGTCCAGAGTTCTATGAGCACATGGAAGAAGAAAGTAATTACTAGAAAAACTTCATCGAGGAGATAACATTTGAGTTGTGTCTTGAAAACTAAGTAGACATTTATCAGGTAGGAAAAGGGTATGGATGTAAATGAGAATCCCAGGTAGAGGGAATAACATATCCCAAGGCAAAAAATAATAAAATACATAAATGCTTAAGTGAACTACAAAGGATGTAAACAGAAGACTAGAAGGAGATAAGGCTAGAAGATAGATCAGAAAGGGCCTAGTATACAAATCCAAAGAATTTAGTCCTTACTAAGCTACCTGGAAGAAAGGGCTTTGTTTTATTCACTTTCATCTCTACAATGCTAGAGTTACATGTATATATCCACAATTACAGTATAATACAGTACACCTTCATCTCCACAATGCTAGAATACTTGATATACTCAAATAGAGATGTGTCTCAATGATGAAAAGGGACAACAAAGTTGTTTGATTTGAGTTAGGGAGAATTATGTAAGAAGATTTCAGAACAGCTCACACAACAGATTGAGGGTTGGAATTGAAGTATTAATGGTTTAAATGAAGAAAGAAATATAAGACAAACTTGACAGATGTTGGTTCCTGACTGGCTAAGGAGGGTGCCATATGAAGAGGGATCAAGGAAGATTTTAAAGTCTCTATCATTAAATTCAGATGAATGGTGATATGATCAACTAGAGTAGGAGAAGGAGAAGACCTTGAAATGGTTTTAGAATAAGAATCCATGTTCAGTGCAGTTGAAAATGCCCACTTGGAGTTTAGATGAAAAATGGTAGCATAAATTTGGAAGTCATGTACATTCAGAGTCATAAGTGTGATAAAGTGAAGCCATGAAAGTTGTGGATAAGATTCCTTATAGAGAGAATAAAAAGAGAAGAGACCCTGGGATGAAATTCTGGGAGGTCACTATGATGTTTCTGTAGAGGATGATAAACCTCAGGATAAAAGAATCTGAAACTACACTTGCTTTAGTAGTCTTCATTCATTCATTCAACAAATACTTAAGTACCTACTTGATTCCAGACACTCTATTAGGTACTAGAGATACAAATATGAAAAAGGTACAGACTCTGCACTCAAAAAGTTAATAGTCTAATGGAGGATAGAAGTAAGAGAAATTGATAGAATTTAGTGTGGTAGGTGTTAATAATAGAGGCAGGCTAAGGGAAAATCAGAAAAGAACATCTAATATAGAGTGTAAAGATGGAGCCGTGAAGGGGAGGGGCTGTGGGTGGGTGGTAGAACTGGGGTCGAGATAAGTCGTTTCTTAGAGAGTGATAGAGCTGAGCATGTCCTGAAGAATAACTAGGTGATATCTACATGAAGCATGTGAATGAGTGGGTGAGTGAATGTGTGTGTGTATGTAGATGGTAGAGTCTGATTCTGGGATACTTCCTCCCCTTCCCCAAATCTAACTCCTCTGGTGTTGGGACTGAGAAAAAGGACAAATGTACCTTTTCTAATTGCCTGTGGTCCCTCCTAATTGGTATCTAGTGACAACTATTGGCCATTGACAGCTTCTGTGAGGTGGGCATCTGGATGCTGACTCTTTCATAGGGCATATGGTTTATGTGTTTTGAAGAGTCCCACTGGATGTACTTGGTACACAGATCCCCTCTTCCTGGGGGTCTCCTCACCTGGCTGCTAAAAGCAGCACAGTCATCAGACATAAGTTTTGTGCCTGAACAATTAAGATTCATACATTCTTTATGTGAATCATCATATTATACCTTTATTTTGTGAAGTTGCTAATTCTATTTCATAATGTAAAAAATATCTGGCATTATGATACGTATAACTCACCAATTACTACATCTGTTAAAGAGGAAGAAAATCCTGAGCTGGTTAAAATTACTCACTAAACACTTTCAGACATTCATAGGCCTGCAAATATTGCTGCAGTAGAAAACATGTATTCTTTTAGGGAGAAACTCCATAAAACTTTTGGAAAAAAAAATAAAGGACCAAGCAATGATTCAGTTTTAGGACTTGTGGCATCATGTTTTTATGTTAACAAATTCATATGAAAGAAAAAGCTGCAGTTCTAGACAAAGTGCTGCCAACTCATGTCATGAAATATTTGTGGTTGAAACATATTCTTATAGGAAATGTGCAGTGAAAATCATAAAAATTTACATATTCATAAGCTATCCAGCCATTATAGGTGAAAAGCATTAAAAACTGATAAAACTCATTTGGCTGGGTAGAAGTTCTAAACTTTAACTTTTCTTATTACTGAGATGTACTAATGGTAATCAGCTGGACTGTGGGGTCAAATTACATTGATTTGAGCCCCAGATCTGCATTCTACAAATGGAGTGATCTTAGCCACATACCTTAATTCTTCTTGAGCCTCAACTTTCTAATTTTTAAAATGAGAGTAACAGTACCTACCTCATGGAGTTATGGGGGTTAAATGGGGAAATTCATCTAGAATGTTTAACGTAGAACCTGGCACATAGTAAGTATTCAAATCAAAGCTAATTATTACTAATACTGCCTAAAGTGTTATCACAAAGTATTATCTTCATGGGCCAGATTTTGACCTTGTGTAGTTTTATGATAGAATGAACTCCCTTGAGAAATATTTTAAATTTCAAAAATCAACCAACTGGTTCAAATAGGAGTGACCGATTGAGCTACAAATGTATAAAAACTTTTTTTTGGTAGCATGGAAATGATAATACTAGAGTTTTATCAGTTTTTTTGGGGGGATGGTTACTGAACACAAGGGAAATGCTAAGTTGAAGAGTAGGATGAGGATGTCAGCACTAGTTTGGAGGTAATGAGTGATAAATGGGATTATAGGGTGGGAATGGGGTGTTTAGACTTTACCATTTTGGCAGGGCTCACCATTATCACTTGTCAGAAAAAGTTATTTAGGTCATCTTTCTAGTAGTATTTATGTATTTAAAAGCATGTGTATGCAATTTTATACAGTTTATTTTCCATAGCACTGTTACTAAAATAATCTCACCCTCAGACATGTACAGACCTCCATTGACCAAAGGAGGAAAAAAGCTTAGATTGTGAGTCAACAGATTAATGGCTGTATGTCCAGCAGTATCCTAGATAATTTTCTTCAACAGTATGAACTTGATGAGGTTTAGTTTGCAAGGTAAAGCCAGAGGATTAAACAGCTATGACAAGTAAGAGTGACAGTATTATGAAAGAGGGAGTAGAGGGAGCCATTGGTATGTATAGAGGCTTTTAATCTTGTCTCAGATTCTAGAAGACATTCTGGAGGAAATGTGCCTTAACTGAGAACTGAAGTATAAATAGATGTGGCCAAGTAAGCTGGAAAGATGACGAGGGGGATAAAGAGGAAGGACAAGTATTCCAGGCAGAAGAAAAGACATGTGCAATGACCTAACAACAAAAGAAACAATATGATATGACGGACTGAGAATACAGTTTACTATCACTAGCCTAGCATCACCAAATGAATGTATAATGTAGCCATATGACTTGATGACTTACCTGAGAGCAGCCTACTCAATAAACTACTTTGTTTCACTGGGTCATGAAGTCAATAAAGTCATGCTTTGGTGACAAGATGTGCTGTTACTTCCTGTCCTAAATATTGGAAGTATTTGCATTTTAAAGAATGATAAGATATAAAGTTACTGTATAGATGTGAGCAAGATTTGGTCCTCATTTTAGGATATCAGTGATTAGCTAATACTGCTTGATTCAGTATAAAGGAAACACATTTTCAGAAAAATATACTTCTTATGAAATAGAGAATTGGTTTCCATCTCCACTGTTTACATATATATGTTTAATTTTAGACACAGAATACAAAAAGAGAGGGCTTAAAATCCCTACATTTAATAGATCTACTTTCTAGCATGGAACAAAATTCACTAGGTTCAGTATAGTGTACCATTTGTTTCAGGGGTAGGAATCAAATGTTATGAAGTTAAATAACACTGTAACTCAAATACTGTGTGTGTTTTGTTTAAGACAGAGGAAAGATTTGTAGAAAGAAGGGGCAGGTAAATGTACCTTTGGATTATTGGTATGTGCATGCACATAGTAGATGCACAGTAAATGTTTGAAAAAGAACCAATAAATTAAAGTCTTAGAACTGGATGGCGAGTTTCAAATCCTGGCCATACTTGAAACATACTATTCACCCTTGCTTTCTTAAAAGTGACAAAATCCTTGCACATGGAACATTTTCCAGAATAGATCACATACAAGGCCATGAAAAGAGCCTCAGTAAATTCAGAAGGATTTAAATTGTACCAACCAGCTTCTCAGATCACAAAGGTATGAAACTAGAAATAAGTTATGCAAAAAAAACAAAAAAAGCCCACAAACACATGGAGGCTAAACAACATGCTCCAAAATAATCAATGGATCAATGACCAAATAAAACAGAGATCAAGCAATATATGGACACAAATGAAAACAATGACTCAGCACCCCAAAAAATCTGTGGGATGCAGCAAAGGCCATTCTAAGAGGGAAGTATATTGCAATACAGGCTTACCTAAAGAAAGAACAATCCCAGATGAACAGTCTAAATTCACAATTAATGAAACTAGAAAAAGAAGAATAAATGAGACCCAGAGTCAGTACAAGGAGGGACATAATAAAGATAAGAGAAGAAATAAATAAAATTGAGAAGAATAAAACAATAGAAAGAATTAATGAAAACAGGAGCTGGTTCTTTGAGAAAATAAACAAAATAGATAAATCCCTAGCCACACTTATCAAGAAAAATAGAGTATACACACATCAACAGAATCAGAAATGAGAAAGGAAAAATCACTATGGACACCACAGAATTACAAAGAATCATTAGAGAGTACTATGAAAAATTATATGCTAAAAAACTGGATAACCTAGAAGAAATGGACAACTTTCTAGAAAAATACAACCTTCCAAGGTTGACCCAGGAAGAAACAGAAAATCTAAACAGAGAAATTATCAGCAATGAAATTGAATAGGTAATCAAAAACCTACCTAAGAACAAAATCCCTGGATCATATGGCTTCACCACTGAATTTTATCCAACAGTTAGAGAAGACCTAATACTCATCCTCCTTCAAGTTTTCCAAAAAGTAGAAGAGGAGGGAATACTTCCGAACTCATTCTATGAGACCAGCATCACTCTAATATAAAAACCAAGCAGATACCAAAAAAAGAAAATTACAGACCAATATCCCTGATGAACATAGATGCAAAAATACTCAACAAAATATTAGTAAACCAAATTAAAAAATACATAAAAAAGATCATCCATCATCATCAAGTGGGATTTATTCCATATTACAAGGATGGCATGATACTAAAAATTTCATCAACATCACACACCACATCAACAAACAGAAGGATGAAAATCACATGGTCATCTCCATAGATGCTGAAAAAGCATTCCACAAAATTCAACATCCATTCATGATAAAAGTCTCAACAAAATGGGTATAGAGGGCAAGTACCTCAACATAATAAAGGCAGTATATGACAAACCCACAGCCAACATCCTACTGAACAAGACAAAGATGCCTGCTCTCCCCACTTTTATTCAACATAGCCATGACAATCAGACAACACAAAGAAATAAAAGACATCCAGATTGGTAAGGAAGAAGTTAAACTGTCCCTGTTTGCAGATGACACGATAGTGTACATACAAAAGCCCTAAATAATCCACCCCACAACAACTAGAACTAATAACTGAATTCAGCAAAGTTTCAGGATACAAAATGAATACCCAGAAATCTGTCCCATTCCTATATATTAACAATGAACTAGCAGAAAGAGAAATCAGGAAAATAGTTACATTTACAATTGCATCAAAAAGAATAAAATACCTAGGAATAAACCTAATTGAGGAGGTGAAAGACTTCTATCCTAAAAACCGCAAGACACTCATGAGATAAATTAAGGAAGACAGAATACAGCAACAAATGGAAATACATCCTGTTCTCATGATAGGAAGAATTAATATTGTAAAAATGGCCATCCTGCCTAAAGCAATCTAAAGATTCAATGCAATTCCTATAAAAATACCAATAGCAGTTTTCAATGAACTAGAACAAATAGTTCTAAAATTCATATGGAACCATAAAAGATCACAAATAGCCAAAGCAATAATGAGAAGAAAGAATGAAGCTGGGGGGATTACACTCTCCAACTTCAAGCTCTACTACAAAGCCACAGTAATCAAGGCAGTTTGGTACTGGCACAAGAACAGACCAATAGACCAGTGGAACAGAATAGAGAGCCCAGATATAAACCCACAAATATGTGGCCAATTAATATACAATAAAGGAGCCATGGATATATAATGGGGAACTGACAGCCTCTTCAACAATTTGTATTGGCAAAACTGGACAGCTACATGTAAGAGAATGAAATTGGATTATTGTCTAACTCCGTACACAAAAGTAAACTAGAAATGATCAAATACCTGAATGTAAGTCATGAAACCATAAAACTCTTAGAGGAAAACATAGGCAAAACTCTCTTGAATATAAACATGAGCAACTTTTTCCTGAATGCATCCCCTCAGGCAAGGGAAACAAAATAAAAAATGAACAAATGCTAAAAAGCTTCTGTACAGCGAAGTACACCATTAGCAAAGCAAAATGGCATCGTACAGTATGGGAGAATATATTTGTAAATGACATAACCAATAAGGGGTTGACATCCAAAATATATAAAGAACTCACATGCCTCAACACCCAAAAAGCAAATAACCCAATAAAAATTTGGGCAGAGGATATGAACAGACAGTTCTCCAAAGAAGAAATTCAGATGGCCAATATGTGCATGTAAAGATGCTCCACACTGCTAATTATCAGGAAATGCAAATTAAAACCACAATGAGATATCACCTCACACCAGTTAGGATGGCCAATTGAAAAGACTAGAAACAACAAATGCTGGAGAAGAGGTGGAGAAAGGGAAACCCTCTTGCACTGTTCCTGGGAATGTAAATTAGTTCAACTATTATGGTAAGCAATATAGATGTTCCTCAAAAAACTAAAAATAGAAATACCATTTGACTCAGGAATTCCACTCGTAGGAATTTACCCAAAGAAAGCAAGATCTCAGACTCAGAAGACATATGCAGCACTATTTACAATAGCCAAAATATGGAAACAACTTAAGTGTCCATCAGTAGATGAATGGATAAAGAAGATGTGGTGCATATACACAATGGAATACTATTCAGCCACAAGAAAACAAATCGTACCATTTGCAACAACATGGATGGAGTTAGAGGGTATTATGCTCAGTGAAATAAGCCAGGCAGAGAAAGACAAGTACCAAATGATTTCCCTCATTTATGGAGTATAATAATGAAGCAAAACTGAAGGAACATAACAGCAGCAGACTCGCAGACTGCAAGAAGAGACTAGTGATTACCAAAGGGAAGGGTGGGGAGGGCGGGTGGGGAGGGAGGAAGAAGGGGATTAAGGGGCATTATGATTGACACCCATAATGTAGGATTGTTTTGGGGAAGGCAGTATAGCACAGAGAAGACAAGTAGTGACTCTATAGCATCTTATTACACTGATGGACAGTGACTGCCATGGGGTGTAGTGGGGGGGGATTTGATAATATGGGTGAATGTAGTAACCACAATGTTGCTTGTGTGAAACATTCATAAGATTGTATATCAATGACAGCTTAATTAAAAAAAAATTGTCTATATCCATTGCTTTCTAGGCTCTGTTATAGTGGACCAGAATATAAACTGCAGCAGTTCCCAGGGTCATATAATGAAAAGGACTCAAAAGTCCCCACAAAGTATACTTTCATAAGCCTTTAATAAAGACAAGGAATGCAAAACAGCAAAAGGAGAAGGACAGCATGGGCAAATCAGGGAGATCTGAGACATCCAAGTGTAGCTTTGAGGGTCCTCTTTCAGCTGCACAGGACACATTTAGTCTCTGGATCACAATGCACCAAGATCTGTGAAGGCAAGGCATAAGTTTGCTGAGGGATCTTTTATATCTGACAGATAATATAGCTAAAATGAGGCAGTGAAACCAAGTGAACCAAGTGTATTACACAGGTCTGTAAATTTTCATTAAATGATGCTTAGAGAAGCTGGTGCAGGGTGCTTCTAAGGTACTTTATACTTTAAAGAGCACATTGAAAGTCCCCAACTAGTATATTTCAACTCTTTCTTGGCCACTCTTGTCAGAGCCATGGTTCTAGAAGTCCCTGGAGATAAGCATAGAGCTGTCACTGATCAGCTGCAAGTTAGTCCCATCTTTATACATACACAAAAAAGAGGAAAGACCAAGAAAGTGGTAAAACATATCAAGGTTTATTCAACCTAGCCAGTCCCTAGCAAAGTTCAGAATGAATGAATCTATTTGCTGGTAAATTTTTATTCCTCTTTTAAAGCTGAACTGTGGAGCAGAATAAAGGCTTTCTTTCTAATTAAATGTCTGGCAAGTTAATGTCAATAAAGAAATCTGTAATGTTTGACACTGGAGTGAGACACTGCAACTCTAGACATACTTCCGATTTCATTTTGTTCAATATAGGTATTGTAGAGAGAGTGCATGAGTAGTCCCCAGGGAACCAGTGATATAGTAAGAAGCAGAACAAAGCAATTTTTCCTTACTTCTCTCAGCTTGATCTGCAGAAGCCTTCATTATTCCAATGCCAAACTGCCACCACTAAACTTGGTCTCCAGCCATGGCTCTACCACTTATACATGTGTTTCACCTTGGGAATTTACTTGATCCTTCTCAGAAGTATAGTTTTCTTATAGATAAGATGGAGACAGCAATACCCACCACACAGGGATTTTGCAAGAATTAAATGAACCAATATATCAAAAATGTACTAGAACATATAGAGGTCTTAATTATAGTCACAAAATATCTGTCAGAGAATTGGGGGTTAATATTTGTCCTTGCAGTAATCTTCTAACAATATTAAGGGCCTAAACTGTCAGTCCTCCTAAAATTATATTCAGTGGCTGGTGCACTGCTCCTTTGAACACAGGAATCACTTCGCACAGTTCACTCAGACATTAAACTCTAATATCTGATTCTTGTGTACCGATTCACAGCTAAAACCAACCTGACATGCTGTATTAGTATCTTATTGCTCTTGTAAAAAAATCACCAGAAACTTAGTGACTTAAAGCAACACTAAATTACTGTCTTTCAGTTCTGAAGGTCAGCATTCTGAAATCATTTTCACTGAGATAAAATCAAGGGCTGGAAAGGTGAGTTCCTCTGGAGGCTCTGTGGAGGAGAATCCATTTCCTTGCCTTTTTTTAAACATCCAGTGGCTGCCTCTATTCATTGGCTTTGACAACTTCCTCTGTCTTCCAAGGGCATCACTCTGATTCAGCTTCCATCATCATGTCCCTTTCTCTGCTCACCCTGAGTTTTCCTGCATTTCTCTTAGAAGGACCTTTGTGATTACACTGAGCCCACCTGGGGAATTAAGATAATTTCAATTATCAATTAAGAATCCTGCTTCAAGGATCCTTAATTGATAGCATCTGCAAAGTTCCTTTTGCCATAAGCTAAAACTCACACATTCCAGAGATTAGGACATTGGGGGCCACTATTAATGGCCAATATACATTATTTTATCTTATTCTCACATCAGAGAATTTCAGGATGTCTGCATTTCAGGATGTCCAAGGTTAAAGGACTCAACAATTTCAGTTGTATGCATAGCATAGTTTCACTTTCTGTAAATTCATGAAGACTTGATTGAAACATTTGTCTAGTTAATATTACTCTTTACAATACTTTATAGATCAGCTACAGGATACTCTCATTTGGTTCTTAAAATAATCTAATGAGTTTGGTTGCATTTGTAAGGATTAATTTACTTACTCAATTTTTTATTGAGTATCTGTAATAGGTTAGCCCTGTATTAGGGGATGGGGATACTGTAGAGATCTGAGACAGGAATGATCCTTATATTTGTACAGTTTATATTCTATTGAGGGAGATGGACAAAAGCACAAATAAGTAAAATGATTGCAAATTGTGATTCAATGCTGCAGGATATCATATGGGAACATGGAAGCTCAGAGTGATGATGTGATTCTCACAATATCCTACAATACTAAATAGAACAACCAGCTCTTGAGTTTATCTTTTTGAAAACTTTTATTTTGTGATCTTTGATTTTGCATATATAAGTTATACACTGCATAGGCAGAAAATTTTTTTTGTGTGCCTAATTTGTCCTAAGACATGATAGAGTCTGTTCAGTGGGATCCATTGTACTCATGTTTCATGATTCAGACGATTTATAGTAATAGGCATCATTGTAGTTGGTTCCCTTGTGGTAACTGTGCTTGCCTGTCATCTTGCTGTTCTGTTAAATCCTGAGCAGACTTAGCCTGAGACTCTCTTTATTTTTCTTCTTAGAATCGTGTACCCAATAGCATCTACCTGTCAAAAGATGATGCCCAGCTAAATTACTAACACAATGCTCATGTAAGCAGATTTTTAGAAATTGTGCTTTCTGAATGATTTATTACAGCTTTACAGCTTTTGCTGTGACATATTTTACCCACATTTAAAATTTTGTTTAAAATAATAGCAAGCTGGAATGCAGCTCTGGTAGGTGCTACAGATCATTTGGCTTAGAAGCCAATGTTTACTGAATTCTCCAATATGTGTTACCTTGTTTTTTAAACAGGTCTTAGATCAAAGAACTAGGTGAGTCCTTTGTGCTTGGGAATAATGCTGTTTGTAGTTATCAGCTGCATCTGTTCAGATGAATCTATATAGAGGTAAATACCACTGGTGGTTGGTTACATGGTTCTCCCATATTGTGTGCACAGCTCTGGTGGTCTTGAGTAATGTGGCCAATACTCACTGTTGGAGGATTTGCTTAGTTTGTTACTTTGTCTTTTTTGCATTTTTCTTTGTAAAGACCTGCCACTTTTCTGGGGGTTCCTTTTCAAGCTGGTCTGTTTAAAACCTAGGCTCACTAAATATGCACCAAGAATAGGCAGATCAGTAGTAAGACAACCTTAGAGAAGTCATAAAAGACACCTACTTATATACTGTGGCATCAGGGACCCAGGGAAAGTCCCAGTCCTCCAGAATACTCTTCCTCATTGAAATCCAAAATTATTTAACATGTGGTAAGACTTTATTTCACATGGAGAAGAGCTCTATCAGTCAGAAATGCTTTAGGCTTTAAGAAACTACTTTACTAATCATGTGTTAAATAACAGGCCTTTCTTTTTTTCTTACATATCAAGGGGCCATTTCTGGCATTGGTTTGGTGGCTTAACAATGTCTGGCTCTGAATCAGTGTCTTTGCGATTTACTTCCTTTTCTCCTCATTATGGCAAGATAGCTACAGTAGCTCCAGGCATTGTGTCAAAGGCAAGAAACTCCTCCCATGCCTGCCTCATATGAGGGAGGACAATATTCCCCAGAGGCCTTCCTTTCTTCATCAGACTCGCTCTTACATCTCATTGTCCAGAAGTTGCCGTCTACCTGCTTCAGACTAACAGCCAAGTCCATCTTTTCTGAGCTGAAGGGATACCTTGATATCTGAACAGAACTTGATTCTGATAGCAAGGAGGGAGGTGCCATGTGGGGAGTCAGCAAAGTATGTGTGCACACACACATTTATGAAAATGCAGACATACATACATACATACACATATATTTACTCAATAAATAGTAGTAGTAGATATTCAGCAGTAGATAACTCAATAAATACATTCTAGTTGAATGAACAAAAATGTAGTCTTTCTTAAAGAGATAACCTACTAACTAAGATTTGTTTAAAAATGTAAAAAGGTGGTACCATAATGAAATCCAAGGGTAGGTATGATGAAGAGGATTACGCCCTGACACTATGATATGAAGTATATTTATGTGTGTGTGTATGCATGTGTGTAGTGGCAATAGACAACACAGAACAGACAATAGGTGACAGAAAAAGAAGGGAACAAGTGAAATTTAAAACAAGATGTTTTTTTAAAACTTTGTGATCTTGTTCAACATAGCAGTAGATGTAGGGAGCATCAACTCTGATATGACAATGGAGTCAGGAATGCCCCATTGCACAACTCCTAATGGCACCATTTGCACCATGTCCTGTGTAGATGCTGCACTGTGAAGTTGTGTAGTGCACAGTCTGTATGACGGTATGCTGAGTTTCTGGAGAAAGGGAGGATGTTGAAATCCAGTCCAGGGATAAATTTTCCCTTCTGAGGTGGTTTCAGAATGGAACCTACTAATTCTTCAGTGTGTTTTTGGGAAGTCAATGTAAAAATTAAAATTTCTATTTAGATTTGCTTTATCTTAAAATGCAATACTGTTCTGTGACAAAACCACATGGATTATGGTGTCAGAATATTTTCCTTATATTGTCTTTATTTTCTGAGTCTTCTAAAAGTATTCCCTTTTCAGGCAGATGGTAAGGTTTTTGGGGGCATGTGATATATTTTCTATTTCATTTGTATCTACCACATTACTGAACACCATGTTACATACCTAGTCAATCATTTTCTTTTGAATTCATTATCTCTTTATCCTAAGATACTAAGAAAGAATAATTAACTTTTTCATTCTAGGATTATTGAGATGATTAATATAATTGATTTTGCCTGAATAAATTTTTTGAAACAGAAACACCAAACCAAATACCTTTAAAAACCTTTATATCTTAAGCCATTGTAAACAAGCAGGGAAAGATTTAACACATAAACAAAATAGATTTTCCTAGAGGTTAACATGCTTCTTAGGAGAAAGTCATACTTGGAAGATGAACTAAAGATTTTAGACTAATGGGGTACCATTTTTTGCACTATTAAATGTTATTTCTTCCTTAAATCTTCTACTTTCAATAAAAGAGGGTTTGTACATTGGGCAGGTTGCCTCAGTACAAACCTGACAGTAGAAAAAAAAAAGGAAAACAGAAATGCTTGGACTATAGCATGAAAGTGTTTGAAAGGGCCAACAAATATAGTGGGAAGAGTCTGTTCATATTCCAAAAGGAAATTAGAAATTATATACTGCATTCTTATTTTTCTAAAGAAGTTTAAAAATATTAAAGCATTTCTTTTCCATGAGAATAATTAGAAGAGTGAGGCAATAAGTACATATCTATCGATAATCACCCTAAATGTAAATGGACTGAATGCACCAATCAAAAGGCACAGAGTAATAGAATGGATAAAAAACCAAGACCCATCTATATGCTGCCTACAAGAGACTGACTTAAACCCCAAGCCATACACAGACTAAAAGTGAAGGGATGAAAAAAGATATTTCATGCAAACAATAAGGAGAAAAAAGCAGGTATTGCAGTACTTGTATCAGACAAAATAGACTTCAAAACAAAGGAAGTAACAAGAGAAAAAGAAAGAAATTACATAATGATAAAGGGATCAGTCTAACAACAGGACATAACCATTATAAATATATATGCACCCAACACAGGAGCACCTACATATGTGAAACAAATACTAACAGAATTATTAAAGGAGAATATAGAATGCAATGCATTTATTCAAGGAGACTTTAACACACCACTCACTCCAAAGGACAGATCCACCAGACAGAAAATAAGTAAGGACACAGAGGCACTGAACAATACATTAGCATAGATGGACCTAATAGACATCTACAGAACTCTACACCCACAAGCAGCAGGAAACACATTTTTTCTCAAGTGCACATGGAACATTTTCAAGAATAGACCACATAGTAGGCCAAACAAAAAGAGCCTCAGTAAATTCAAAAATATTGAAATTGTACCAACCAACTGCTCAGATCACAAAGGTATAAAACTAGCAATAAATTGTACAAAGAAAACAAAAAGGCTCACAAACACATGGAGGCTTAACAAAATGCTCCTAAATAATCAGTGGATCAATGACCAAATTAAAACTGGGATCAAGCAAGATATGGAGACAAATGAAAACAACAGCAAAACACCCCACTTCTGTGGGATGTAATGAAGGCAGTTATAAGAGGAAAGTATAAGCAATCTAGGTCTATTTAAAGAAAGAAGAACAATCCCAAATGAATAGTCTAAATTCATAATTATTGAAACTGGAAGAAGAAGAACCAATGAGGCCCAAAATCCAGAGAAGGAGGGACATAATAAATATCAGAGAAGAAATAAATAAAATTGAGAAGAATAAAATAGAAAAAATCAATGAAATCAAGATCTGGTTCTTTGAAAAAATAAACAAAATAGATAAACTCCTAGCCAGACTTATTAAGATAAAAAGAGAAACAACACACATCAACAGAATCAGAAATGAGAAAAGAAAAATCACTATGGACACCACAGAAATACAAGGACTTATTAGAGAATACTATGAAAATCTATATGCTAACAAAGTGGATAACCTAGAAGAAATGGACAACTTTCTAGAAGAATACAACCTTCCAAGAATGACCAAGGAAGAAACAGAAAATCTAGAGAACAATTACCAGCAATGAAATTGAATCAATAATAAAAAACTACCCAAGAACCAAACCCGCAGACTAGATGGATTCACCGCTGAATTTTATCAGACATTTAGAGAAGACATAATACCCATTCTCCTTAAAGTTTTCCAAACAATAGAAGAGGAGGGAATAGGTCCAAACTTATTCTATGAAGCCAGCATCACTCTAGTACCAAAACCAAGCAAATACACCACAAAAAAGAAAACTTCTGACCAATATCCCTGATGAATATGGATGCAAAAATACTGAACAAAATATTAGCAAACTGAATTCAGAAATACATCAAGTGGGGTTCATCTCAGGGGTGTAAGGATGGTACAACATTCAAGAATCCATCCACATCATCCACCACATCAACAAAAAGGACAAAAACCACATGATCATCTCCATAGATGCTGAAAAAGCATTTGACAATATTCAACATCCATTCATGATAAAAACTCTCAACAAAATGGGGATAGAGGGCAAGTACCTCAACATAATAAAGGACATATATGACAAACCCACAGCCAATGTTATACTTAACAGCGAGAAGCTGAAAGCTTTTCCCCTAAGATTGGGAACGAGACAAGGATGCCCACTCTCCCCACTATTATTCAACATAGTACTGGAGGTCCTAGCCATGGCAATCAGACAACACAAAGAAATAAAAGGCATCCAGATTGGCAAGAAATAAGTTAAACTGTCCCTGTTTACAGATGACATGATATTGTACATAAAAACCCTAAATAATCCACTCCAAAACTAATAGATCTAATATCTGAATTCAGCAAGTTTGCAGGATGCAAAATAAATATGCAGAAATCTGTGGCATTCTTATATACTAACAATGAACTAGCAGAGAGAGAAATCAGGAAAACAATTCCATTCAGTTGCATAAAAAATAATAAAATATCTAGGAATAAATCTAACCAAGGAAGTGAAAGACCTATACTCTGAAAACTATAAAACACTCATGAGAGAAATTAAAGAAGATACCAATAAATGGAAACACATCTCATGATCATGGATAGGAAGAATTAATATTGTCAAAATGGCCATTCTGCCTAAAGCAATCTATATATTCAATGCAATTCCTATCAAAGTACCAACAGCATTCTTCAACAAACTAGAGAAAAAATTGTTCTAAAATTCATATGGGATTCAAATTCTTTTGAATCGTTCTTAAATTCAAAAGACTCTGAATATCCAAAGCAATACTGAGAAGGAAGAATAAACCTGGGGGGATTATGCTCCCCAACTTCAAGGTCTACTACAAAGCCACTCTATTGAAGACAATTTGGTGCTGGCACAAGAACAGACCCATAGAGCAGTGGAACAGACCAGAGAGCCCTGAGATAAACCCAACCATATACGGTCAATTAATATATGATAAAGGAGCCATGGACCTACAAAGGGGAAATAACAGCCTCTTCAACAGCTGGTGTTGGCAAAACTGGACAGCTACATGCAACAGAATGAAACTGGATTATTGTAAACTCAAATTGGGTCAAAGACTTGAATGTAAGTCATGAAATCATAAAACTCTTAGAAAACAACATAGGCAAAAGTATCTTGAATATAAGAATGAGCAACTTCTTCCAGAGCAAGGGAATCAAAAGCAAAAATGCACTCATGGGACTACATTGAACTAAAAAGTTTCTGTATGGCAAAGGACACCATGGACAGTAAAAAAAGGCATCCTATAGTATGGGAAAATATATTTGTAAATGAGATATCTGATAAGGAGTTAACATCCAAAATATATGAAATACTTATGTGCCTCAACACCCAAAAAGCAAATAACCTGATTAAAAAATGGGCAAAGGATATGAAGAGACAGTTCTCCAAAGAAGAACTTCAGATGGCCAACAGACACATGAAAAGATGCTCCGCATCACTAATCATCAGGAAAATGCAAATTAAAACCACAATGACATATCACCTCATACCAGCAAGGATGGCCAGCATCGAAAAGACTAAGAACAACAAATGCTGGTGAGGATGCAGAGAAAGGGGAACCCTCCTACAGTGCTGGTGGGAATGTAAGCCAGTTCAACCATTGTGGAAAGCAATATGGAGGTTCCTCAAAAAACTAAAAATAGAAATACCATTTGACCCGGGAATCCCACTCCTTGGAATTTACCCAAAGAATACAACTTCTCAGACTCAAAAAGACATATGCCCCCTTATGTTTATGCTGGCACTATTTACAATAGCCAAGATATGGAAGCAACGTAAGTGTCCATCAGTAGATGAATGGTTAAAGAAGATGTGGTACATATACACAATGGAATACTATTCGGCCATAAGAAAGAAACAAATCGTACCATTTGCAACAACATGGATGGAGCTGGAGGACATTATGCTCAGTGAAATAAGCCAGGCAGAGAAAGACAAGTGCCAAATGATTTCCGTCATTTGTGGAGTATAACAACGAAGCAAAACTGAAGGAACAAAATGGCGCAGACTCAGAGACTCCAAGAAGGGACTAGTGGTTACCAAAGGGGAGGATTGTGGGATGGCGGGTCAGGATGGAGGGAGAAGGGGATTGAGGGGTATTATGTTTAGTACACATGGTGTGGCAGATCACGGGAAATACAGTGTAGCACAGAGAAGGCAAATAGTGAATCTGTGGCATCTTACTGCACTGATGGACAGTGACTGCATTGGGGTATGGGTGAGGACTTGATAATATGGGTAAATGTAGTAACCACACTGTTTTTTCATGTGAAACCTTCATAAGAGTGTATATCAATAATAGCTTAATAAAAAAATTAAAAACAAAGAAGATGCTATAGAAAAAAAAACAGAATGAAACAAAAGAGCAACAGAATCATAGACAGTGAGAAGTGACTAGTTGTTACCAGGCATGAGGGTTTGTAGTGAGTTGGTGTGGAGGGTGAGTAGGATAGAGGGGCACAATAATGCAAAATCACAATATAAGCTGGTCATGATGATGGTAGTACAGCATGGAGAATATAGTCAGCGATTCTGTAATATCTTTCTATGTTAATAGATAGTAACTGCAATCGAGGGGTTGAGGGTTTAATAATATGGGTAACGAACTACTGTGTTGTACTTTTGTAACCAATATTAGATTGTATAGGATTGTATATCAATGACATTTCAATAAAAAATAGCTTTATTGATATATGTTTACATACTCCACAACTTACCAATGTAAAAATATAATTCAATGACTTTTTATTATATTCACAATGTGGTTGCATCTTAAGATATCTGAATCTTCAGTATACATGTTACTTTTCTCATGTTTTGAATTATTTTTATCAAATTGTTTATCTGTGGTTTCTGATAACTCATTTTTAAAATAGTGAGGGATTTATTTAGATACAGTGTTTCCAGTAAACAGGGTACCTGAATTGTCCTTGCATCCTCTGCACATTTGTGTATTGGCGAATATCCTTCTCAGGTAAACATTGGAATGGTAGGTTTACATTAAAAGCTGTCAGTCTTGTTTACTGTCAAGAAAGCATTCATCTAAAAAGACTCTTCAGGACTTTGTTAAGATCTTCAACTTGCCTTGCTTGGTTCTTAGACACTTGACCCATGGAATATTCAGCTAGCATATAGTGCTACCGAATATTTCCTGTGTGACCTGGCATCCTGTTCTGTGAACTGGGTTAGATCACAAAAGAGATCCTTTTCCTATACTTACTTACTTTTCCTTGAGGTCTATCTTGGGTTACCAAGTCTTGAGTAACCTATGCTACTTTGATAGCCATATTTTTTTCCAGCACCTTTGTCTAAGATTTATTTTCTTGAAAATTCATGTAGTAGTCTCTCAGCTTTGGCTGCAGTAGAGAGCAAATAGGAAAAATGCTAGGATAAGAAATTTACACATCTGAAAAATGCCTGAAATGAACCAAATCAAAACTTTTACACTCAAACTCTTCCTACTCCAAGCTAGAGTACCTTGTTCCCAGAAAGAATTATCTAGACCAGTTTCTGCTTGTTCCACAGAAGATGTAGCCCACAAGATTTGGAGTTTCTGAGCACCACTATCTTGAGACTCTTGTCTTTTAGAGTGGACATCTTTTCCTTTTAATTACAGATGACTACTATAGCAGAGATAAAATTCCTTTCCAATTCCGGGTCTTTGCCCGCTATATAGGATTTTGCTCACAAGAAGGGCAGTTTCTGTCTGGGGATCCCATAGCGAGCATGCCGTTTTCCCACACACATTCTCACTATGTCCTGTTTATTGATACAAGATGTCAGTCATCTCCAAAGAGGGAGAAAGTAGTTGGGATCCTGAATCTCCTGTCCTGTCACTTTCTGCAGCATTGGGACCCAAGGAAGAGGTTAGTTGTTAGCTCTTTCTCCAGAGACAGGTAGCCATGGCTTTATTCTCCTGACTTGGCAAACTGTAACTTGACTGAAGCCATCTCCATTGAGTTTCTGAGGATTACTTGAGTAGAGGAAAGATTGGGCAAAACTACCTTTTCTTACTTGGAAGATCTTTGTGGTTAAGTCCTTATATGTTATGATCCCTGGAGAACTATGAGTTTTGGGGGCTCCTTTGGTACGTCATGGCCTCTACTACTCCATACTGAGTCAAGAACCTCTGAACCTCATTGTTCCTTCTATTGAAAATTCCTTTCCCAAACAAAAGGGCCTAACATTCTTAGTATTCTCTCAGATCAGTTCTTGAGTTCACCCGGGAGAGTGTTTTTTTCAAAATTTGTTCCCCAGAGCATAATCCTGAGAGAGCCTTAAAGAAGTGTTTCATGATGGCATGTTTAGGAGATGTGGCCTCTTAGTACACTTAAACTATATCTTGTAGAACTGGTGGTCTACATAAGATACTTTGGGAAATGTTGAAATAAACAAATTAGTATATATACATAAATTCACATACTGTGCAGCCTTTTAAAAGAATGAGTCACATATTTCTTGGTATGAAAAGTGTTCAATGTGAAGAAAAAAGATTATAAAGTAGTATGTATAATCTGATCTGATTTTATAAAAAAAGTAAAATAAAAAGGCTTTTTGGTGTGTAAAATACTTGGTATATAAGATATCAACATGTTACCAGTATTTGTCTCTGGATGATGTATCCATTAATCATTATTTGCATCTTTTTCCTTTTCTAAGCTTCATTTTCTAATAATGTATGCATATTACCGAATATAATGAAATAATAATACATTTTTCAAAACAATGGTTTGTTTAGCTGCAATATTTTTTTCCATTTCATTTTTAGGTTTTGATTATTATCTCTCTTCAAATTGTGCTCAACACTGAGAAATCTGAGTTCCTGGAAATAAGGAGTCGCTGTCTCAGCCCATGCTATTCTTTGTAGCCTCTGGGCACCAACTCTAGTAGATCTCTCTACTTTTCTCTATTTTTTGCAGAGTATTGGGAATGATGGGTGAAGGTCTTTGCTATACTCTAAGGATTATTCCTAGTAAGAATTAGAGCCTCCAAGCCTGGTACTTTTTGCCCTAACTTTATTCCATTTAGACCATTGTCCCTACAGGAGATGGGAATGGCTGGGAGTCACATGAATTCCAAATGGAGGACAAATATTCTTTCTTAACCACAGCAAAACTTGGTAGAAAGCTCTTTTCTGCAGATTTATCCAGGCACAAAAGTCAGTCCAAACCTTGAGCTTCTGTGCCGGATTCTCTTATTTGCATATGGAATGTTGAGTGGCGATGCATTCTCACAACTCTTGTGTGTGTTACTAACGCTTGCAAGGTGGAGGATCACTTCTCTCACCACCTGGTGAATAAACCAACATATGATTTTCTGTTCCCCACATCACACGTTTGGAAAGGGCTCAGGGCACATGAGTATCAGGCTCTTATAGGGAGGATCACTTATAGCATCTTGAGAGCATCCTTGCTTTCTTTACTATCCTGGGATCCTTTGTGGTGGACACCCTACTTTCTAAAGGAGGAAAAGTGAGACAGACAGGATTTAGATTTAATATGAAGTTGGTACTTTCAAGATTACCTCTACCAAAGCTTTGTGTGTTTAATTTTCATTTTAGCAAATATTTTATGCTTTACAGTCTAGTGATTAACCCCATTGACTGTCTTTTTGCCTTTTCAAGTACAACAACTTATTAGAGATTTTTATTATTATCCTGTAAATTCCTCAGACCTGCATTCTGTGGCATTAGCTATGCAGCCTACAATTTGTGAACTCTTAATTGCTTCTCTGCAGTGTGGACTTATTTTGAGAGAAGGTCACAGTAGTTTGCATTAATCCAATGTTACTTTTAGAATCTCTTGGCCTTCATTCATATCCAAAATTCCATTAGTTTTCCTTAATTATTTCATCAAGTGAGTTGTGTTCTCTATTTTGTAAGGAGTCTTTCCTTTATAGAAGGTCAGCACCACTGACATATTTTATGGGCCATAAGTAGACAGTTTCATAGCCAGCAAAGGAGCTAAAGATGGGAGGAGACAAGCCGCTGTTATGCTTTGTGTATAGCATCTAGTTTGTTGACGTCCTTTGTTTCTTGTTCCTTAACTATTGGACATTTTATTCATCTCCCACTTATTACTCTAAAAATAATGGGGTCTTGGAGATCAAAAAAAATGTCAAATAGTTAATTTTGCTATTAATATTGTTTATATTTTAAGTTAAAATAAACCTTTTGGATTCTCTGTGGAATATATGCGATGCTTGTTTCAAAATAATATGACACAAATTTAACTTGATAAAAATGTATTGAGAATCTGCTATGCAATGGAGGTAAAAAAAATACAGGGCTTTTTTTCAGGGGTTTACAATACAGCGGAAGTTAACTTCTTACAAAGATCTGTTTGTGTTTTGAATATTTTAGAATGACATGATGGGAACACTGCTGTGGTAGTAAGTAAGCTTAATTACTTATTTAGGCCCTTATCTGTAGCTTTTCTAAAGTTCTTTGAACATTACTCTAGCTTAGGCAAAATTAGAACTATGTGTATTTGGAAGGTCTTGGCATAGAGTAGCTGCCACTTTAAAAAGCCATACTGGTAAAAGAAATGCTCAGAGAAGAGCCAAATCAATCAAGGTTAGTGTTATTTTCACATGTATACTGATAAAAAAGTGATGACTTAGAGGAAATTTGATTGCTGTCTGTACACTCACTGGATACACTCCAAATTGGATACAGACTAACACACCAAATGCGTTTGATTTGCATACAAACAAGCAAAAGTTTTAGAATACTGGTATTAGCAAATCTTAAAGCTTGAAGGAGGTCACTTCAGGATAAATAGCAAATGCTACTTTTTACAATATATATGGTAATAGGAATCATTCAGGTTGAGACAATAAGTGGGCCTTTTGAGGCTGGTATCATGTAGGGTAACTACCATGCTCACCCATAAAACACTCCTTGTTTTTACTGCTTGTGTCAAGATGTGATACTGAATGAATATTTTTAGTTAGGTCTAATATATTATCATTCATTCTTGGCATTGCTATGTTTAAATGAGTTGAAGATATCTTCAAAAAAGTGTTTCTAAATGTCTTGGTATCTATCACTTATGTTTAAATACAAAATTCAAAAGAACCAATTGAATTTGTGTTTTGTATACCACACACTGCCACCTGGAAAAGAAACTGCTTTTTTTCTAAATACCTGCTAACCAATAACTTCATGTTTTACAATTTATGGTACTGCTTGATTGTCTAATAGGGAAATTACTTTTACCCCAAGCACTTTCAAGGTTATGCTAAGTGTTATGCTCGATCAGTGGGTTATTTGTGTTTTCCCATAGCTTATAATAACAGCAAAGTCAGATCTGCTTCTCTTGTTTTTAACAGTACAGTTCTGATAATACTTGCTGAATGAATGAGTGAATGAATGAACAAAAGGACATGATGGGACAGGTCAGCATCTTTGTCCTTTCTTCTCTGAGCTCATTGAGCTTGATGGACTAATCCCATGTGCGTTAACTTTATTAAAGGACCATGCATGAAGTCCTTCATTCATAATGACATATGTATGATTTCTGGGAAAAAAACCCCTCCTACTATGGATAAATAATAAAATATATCTTATAAGTGATATTATGTCAGCATCATCACAAATTCCAAGGAATGTTGAGATGTGTGCAAACCATTTTTAGGATTTCTAAGGAATTGTATACAATGTCTTGATGATGCACGTTCACTAGTATACCATCCCACCATGTGCTTTCGTGTAATGCTATTCCAGAGAGGCATTGTAATAATTAAATGGCATAGTGCATGTAAAGTGTTGAGGAAAGTGCGTAGGACTAATTAAATGTTTAATAATTGTTATCTGTTATTATTATTAAACTATCAGTATTGCATGACCAGTAGTCTCAAGTTTGCTACCTAAAAGTCACAGAGAAAGCCACTCTTTAGAAATTCTGAGAATGCTAACCAGATCTTCAGTTCTTGGTCTGAAAGGGTCTTTAACTTCCAAAATGATTGGAATAGAGTTATCTGCACAATTTGCCATCTATTTTCAATAATTTGTTTTTCAAAAAGTTATATCTACAACTAGGTAAATTCCAGGACTAGTTAAATTAAATCAGAGCCCTATTCTGTAGGCTGAAGAAGAAGGTCACATAAAGCCATGAAGGATCTGTGTGGTCAAGAGTCTTCCACTATGGAGAGTATGTAATGGTGCTACAAAGAGGCTCTGTCCAAGTGCCAAGTGCCTGATGCTTGTTGTGAGTGTGTTGTCACAGATCTGCCCTATCAACTTTTTCACCTTTATGCCACTTGCTGGTTATCCCACAGCTGTAGACGTTGCTGGCTTCCAAGAGGATTGTGATTCTCATTCAGATATTCAAGAGCTGCCTGCTAATGAGCGATGACTGAGTACATTCTAGCAACACTTGACACTGTGTGTTGCTTTGGGCAACAGTCTCTGGTACATACTGGAGTCAGAATGGGATTGACCTTTTAACATTTTTATTGCATGATGACGTGTTGTTACTGCAACCGCTTTGATTTTAAAACTGCTCTTATTTCCATACTTTAAATCCACCAAATTAGGTAATTTGTAGTTAGTTTCCTATTCATTGATGCATGTTATTAAGGTCTTATGGTCTTCTTTCTTTAGTTAAAAAAATGAAAAAAATGAAATATACCAAAATTAATAAATCTATTCTAAACATTTAAGGCTTCAAAATTATGCAGCATGACACCTTTATTTCATTTGCCTTTTATTTTGCTTCTCCTCAGGTAGAAAAGATGTATTTTTGAAGGGACAAACACAATTTTGTAAAAAAAACTAAAGAAGTCTATTGTACGTGTGTTTTGTTAGTGCTGTTGCAAATTTCTTTTGAATGCTTTCACATCAGTCATTTAATGGATTCTCAGCAGGTATAAATAGTCGTGATTGAAAAAGGGGATGAAGAACCATGGTTGCTTGATTGCAAATTTCAAAAAATTTTTTCTTGAAATGTTTTGTTTCTACTGTTTCTGCTTTATGGCAAATATTGTTTACATACATATAGGCAAAATACATTAGTATGGGTGTCTGATTTAATGAATCATCTAACATAGACAGTATATTTAAGTATAACACACTTATGAAAGACTGATCCAGTGCACAACAATGTCAGTAAGTGGTGCCACCTCCAAACTTTGGCCACCCGTCCCAGATTTCAGAAACATGGACAAGGTAGTTAGGGTTAATGATTGATACTGTGATATAGGGAATACTGCCACCCAAACTTGGTCATTCTGTGGCTTATAGCTACCTAATGACTTCATGTCATTCTTAGAATATGATCCCTTAGTATAGATCTTTTGTAACCTGACCAGTGACTACTCCAACAGTCTCATTTCCTTTTGCTCTTTGCCCATTCACTGTGCTTCTGTCACATAGGCTTTCTTTTTGTTCTTGACAGATTCATTCCAAAATTAAGACTTAACATTGTCTTTTAATCTCTTCCTGGAATGCTCTCCTCCAGAATCTTGCAGGGCTCTCTCCTTTATGTAATTCAGGTCCCAGCTCAAGTATCACGCCCTCAGAAAAGCCTTCCCTCACTACCCAATCTAAAAGAATTCTTTCCACCATTCCTCTCATTCCATTCTCTATCCCCATACGTTGCTTAATTAATTAATTAATTTATTAAAAAATTTTAAAATTAAGATATTATTGATATACACTCTTATGAAGGTTACACATGAAAAAACAATGTGGTTACTACATTTACCCATATTATCAAGTCCTCACCCATACCCCAATGCAGTCACTGTCCATCAGTGCAGTAAGATGCCACAGATTCACTATTTGCCTTCTCTGTGCTACACTGTATTTCCCGTGATCTGCCACACCACGTGTACTAAACATAATACCCCTCAATCCCCTTCTCCCTCCATCCTGACCCGCCATCCCACAATCCTCCCCTTTGGTAACCACTAGTCCCTTCTTGGAGTCTCTGAGTCTGCGCCATTTTGTTCCTTCAGTTTTGCTTCGTTGTTATACTCCACAAATGACGGAAATCATTTGGCACTTGTCTTTCTCTGCCTGGCTTATTTCACTGAGCATAATGTCCTCCAGCTCCATCCATGTTGTTGCAAATGGTACGATTTGTTTCTTTCTTATGGCCGAATAGTATTCCATTGTGTATATGTACCACATCTTCTTTAACCATTCATCTACTGATGGACACTTACGTTGCTTCCATATCTTGGCTATTGTAAATAGTGCCAGCATAAACATAAGGGGGCATATGTCTTTTTGAGTCTGAGAAGTTGTATTCTTTGGGTAAATTCCAAGGAGTGGGATTCCCGGGTCAAATGGTATTTCTATTTTTAGTTTTTTGAGGAACCTCCATATTGCTTTCCACAATGGTTGAACTGGCTTACATTCCCACCAGCACTGTAGGAGGGTTCCCCTTTCTCTGCATCTTCACCAGCATTTGTTGTTCTTAGTCTTTTCGATGCTGTCCATCCTTACTGGTATGAGGTGATATGTCATTGTGGTTTTAATTTGCATTTCCCTGATGATCAGTGAGGTGGAGCATCTTTTCAAGTGTCTTTTGGCTATCTGAATTTCTTCTTTGGAGAACTGTCTCATCATATCTCTGCCCATTTTTTAATCAGGTTATTTGCTTTTTGGGCATTGAGGCATGTGAGTTCTTTATATATTTTTGATGTTAACCCATTATTGGATATGTCATTTACAAATATATTCTCCCATACTGTAGGATGCCTCTTTGTTCTGTTCATGGTATCCTTTGCCATACAGAAACTTTTTAGTTTGATGTAGTTCCATGAGTTCATTTTTGCTTTTGTTTCCTTTGCTCGAGGAGATGAGTTCAGGAAAAAGTTTCTCCTGCTTGTATTCAGGAGATTTTTTTTTAATGTACTTGTACTTGCATGTCTTGTTTAATAAAAAAATTATCTTGCTTCTGGCTAATGTATTAAACACCTGTGTACATTTTTTTTGTTGTCATTAATCTCCAATTACATGCAGAACATTATGTTTACTAGGCTACCCCCTTCACCAAGTCCCCCTCCACAATCTGCATTACAGTCACTGTCCATCAGTGTAGTAAGATGCTGTAGAATCACTACTTGTCTTCTTTGTGTTGTACAGCCCTCCCTATGCCCCCACTTCACATTATACATGCTAATCATAATGCCCCCTTTCTTTTTCCCCACCCTTATCCCTCTCCTCCCACCCATCCTCCCCAGTCCCTTTCTCTTTGGCAACTGTTAGTCCATTCTTGGGTTTTGTGATTCTGCTGCTGTTTTGTTCCTTCAGTTTTCCTTTGTTCTTATACTCCACATATGAGTGAAATCATTTGGTATGTGTCTTTCTCCACCTGGCTTATTTCACTGAGCATAATACCCTCTAGCTCCATCCATGTTGTTGCAAATGGTAGGATTTGTTTTCTTCTTATGGCTGAATAATATTCCATTGTGTATATGTACGACATCTTCTTTATCCATTCATCTGCTGATGGACACTTAGGTTGTTTCCAATTCTTGGCTATTGTAAATAGTGCTGTGATAAACATAGGGGTGCATCTGCCTTTTTTCAAACTGGGCTGATACTTTATTAGGGTAAATTCCTAAAAGTGGAATTCCTGGGTCAAATGGTATTTCTATTTTGAACTTCTTGAGGTACCTCCATACTGCTTTCCACAATGGTTGAACTAATTTACATTCCCACCAGCAGTGTAGGAGGCTTCCCCTTTCTCTGCAACCTCACCAACATTTGTTGTTGTTTGTCTTTTGGATGGTGGCGATCCTTACTGGTGTGAGGTGCTATCTCATTGTGGTTTTAATTTGCATTTCTCTGATGACTAGCAATGTGGAGCATCTTTTCATGTGTCTGTTGGCCATCTGAATTTCTTCTATGGAGAAGTGTCTGTTCAGCTCCTCTGCCGATTTTTTAATTGGATAATTTGCTTTTTGTTTGTTGAGGTGCGTGAGCCCTTTATATATTTTGGATGTCAACCCTTTATCGGATCTGTCATTTATGAATATATTCTCCCACACTGTAGGGTACCTTTTTGTTCTATTGATGGTGTCCTTTGCTGTACAGAATCTTTTCAGCTTGATATAGTCCCACTTGTTCATTTTTGCTTTTGTTTTCCTTGCCTGGGGAGATATGTTCATGAAGAAGTCGCTCATGTTTATGTCCAACAGAGTTTTGCCTATGTTTTTTCCAAGAGATTTATGGTTTCATGACTTACATTCAGGTCTTTGATCCATTTCGAATTTACTTTTGTGTATGAGGTTAGACAATGATCCAGTTTCATTCTCTTACATGTAGCTGTCCAGTTTGGCAGCACCATCTGTTGAAGAGACTGTCATTTCCCCATTGTATGTCCATGGCTCCTTCATCGTATATTAATTGACCATATATGTTTGGGTTAATGTCTGGAGTCTCTATTGTGTTCCACTGGTCTGTGGGTCTGTTCGTGTGCCAGTACCAAATTGTCTTGATTACTGTGGCTTTGTAGTAGAGCTTGAAGTTGGGGAGTGAGACCACCCCCCCACTTTATTCTTCCTACTCAGATTGCTTTGGCTCTTTGGGGTCTTTGGTGTTTCCATATGAATTTTTGAACTATTTGTTCCAGTTCGCTGAAGAATGCTGTTGGTAATTTGATAGGGATTGCATCAAATCTATATATTGCTTTGGGCAGGATGGCCATTTTGATGATATTAATTCTTCCTAGCCAAGAGCATGGGATAAGTTTCCATTTGTTAGCGTTCTCTTTAATTTTCTCTTAAGAGTGTCTTATAGTTTTTAGGGTATAGGTCTTTCACTTCCTTGGTTAGGTTTATTCCTAGGTATTTTATTCTTTTCGATGCAATTGTGAATGCAATTGTTTTCCTGATTTCTCTTACTATTAGTTCATTGTTAGTGTATAGGAAAACCACAGATTTCTTTGTGTTAATTTTGTATCCTGCAACTTTGCTGCATTCCAATATTAATTCTAGTCGTTTCGGAGTGGAGTCTTTAGGGTTTTTTGTGTACAATATCATGTCATCTGCAAATAGTGACAGTTTAACTTCTTCTTTACCAATCTGGATTCTTTGTATTTTTTTGTTTTGTGTGATTGCCATGGCTAGGACCTCCAGTACTATGTTGAATAACAGTGGAGAGAATGGGCATCCCTGTCTTGTTCCCGATCTCAGAGGAAAAGCTTTCAGCTTCTCGCTGTTCAGTATGATGTTGGCTGTGGGTTTATCATATATGGCCTTTATTCTGTTGAGGTACTTGCCCTCTATGCCCATTTTTTTGAGAGTTTTTATCATGAGTGGATGTTAAATTTTGTCGAATGCTTTTTCAGCATCTATGGAGATGATCATGTCATTTTTGTCCTTCTTTTTATGGATGATGTGGATGGATTTTCGAATGTTGTACCATCCTTGCATCCCTGGGATGAATCCCACTTGGTCATGGTGTATGATCCTTTTGATGTATTTTTGAATTCAGTTTGCTAATATTTTGTTGAGTATTTTTGCATCTATGTTCATCAGTTATATTGGTCTGTAATTTTCTATTTTGGTGGGGTCTTCACCTGGTTTTGTTATTAGGGTGATGTTGGCTTCATAGAATGAGTTTGGGAGTATTCCCTCCTCTTCTATTTTTTGGAAAACTTTAAGGAGAATGGGTACTATATCTTCTCTGTATGTCTGATAAAATTCCCAAGTAAATCCTTCTGGCCCAGGGGTTTTGATCTTGTGTAGTTTTTGATTATTGCTTCAATTTCTTTGCTGGTAATTGGTTTGTTTAGATTTTCTGTTTCTTCCTTGGTCAATCTTGGAAGGGTATATTTTTCTAAGAAGTTGTCCATTTCTTCTAGGTTTTCCAGCTTGTTAGCATATAGGTTTTCATAGTATTCTCTAACAATTCTCTGTATTTCTGTGGGATCCGTTGTGATTTTTCCTTTCTCGTTTCTGATTCTGTTGATGTGTGTTGGTTCTCTTTTTGTCTTAAGGAGTCAGGCTAGAGGCTTATCTATTTTGTTTATTTTCTCGAAGAACCAGCTCTTGCTTTCATTGATTTTTTTCTATTGTTTTATTCTTCTCAATTTTATTTATTTCTTCTCTGATCTTTATTATGTCCCTCCTTCCTTCTGCTGACAATAGGCCTCATTTGTTCCTCATTTTCCAATTTCGACAATTGTGATGTTAGACTATTCATTTGGGATTGTTCTTCCTTCTTTAAATATGCCTGGATTGCTATATACTTTCCTCTTTTAAGACTGCTTTTTCTGCACCCCGCAGAAGTTGGGGCTTAGTGTTGTTGTTGTCATTTGTTTCCATATATTGCTGGATCTCTATTTTGATATGGTCGTTGATCCATTGATCATTTAGGAGCATGTTGTTAAGCCTCCATGTGTTTGTGGCTCTTTTTACTTTCTTTGTACAATTCTTTTCCAGTTTTATACCTTTGTGGTTCAAAAAGTTGGTTGGTAGAATTTCAATTTCTTTGAATTTACTGAGGCTCTTTTTGTGGCCCAGTATGTGGTCTATTCTGGAGAATGTTCCATGTGCACTTGAGAAGAATTTGTATCCTGTTGCTTTTGGATGTAGAGTTCTATAGATGTCTATTAGTTCCATCTGTTCTAGTGTGTTGTTCAGTGCCTCTGTGTCCTTACTTATTTTCTGTCCAGTGGATCTATCCTTTGGAGTGAGTGGCGTGTTGAAGTCTCCTAAAATGAATGCATTGCATTCTTTTTCCTCCTTTTATTCTGTTAGTATTTGTTTCACATATGCTGGTGCTCCTGTATTGGGTACATATATATTTATAATGGTTATATACTCTTGTTGGACTGAGCCCTTTATCATTATGTAGTGTCCTTCTTTATCTCTTGTGACTTTCTTTGTTTTAAAGTCTATTTCATCTGATACTAGTACTGCAACACCTGCTTTTTTCTCCTTGTTTGCATGAAATATCTTTTTCCATCCATTGACTTTTATTCTGTGCATGTCTTTGGGTTTGAGGTGAGTCTCTTGTAAGCAGCATGTATATGGGTCTTGCTTTTTTATCCATTCTATTACTCTGTGTCTTTTGATTGGTGCATTCAGTCCATTTACATTTAGGGTGATTATTGAAAGATATGTACTTATTGCCATTGCAGGCTTTAGATTCATGGTTACCAGATGTTCAAGGTTAGCTTCTTTAGTATCTTTCTGTCTAACTTTACTTGCTCATTGAGCTATTATAAACACTGTCTTATGATTCTTTATTTCTCTCCCTTCGTATTCCTCCTCCTCCATTGTTTATATGTTGGGTGTTTTATTCTGTTCTCTTTTGTGTTTCCTTTGACTGCTTTTGTGGGTAGTTGATTTTATTTTTTGCCTTTAGTTAGTATTTGGTTGGTTCACTTTCTTTGCTGTGATTTTATTTTCTCAGGTGACATCTATTTGGTCTTAGGAGTTCTTCCATCTAGAGCAGTCCCTCTGAAATACCCTGTAGAGCTGGTTTGTGGCAGGCAAATTCCGTCAACTTTTACTAGTCTTGGAATTGTTTAATCCCTCCTTCATATTTAAATGATAATATTGCTGGATTACTATTCTTGGCTCAAGGCCCTTTTGTTTCATTGCATTAAATATATCATGCCATTCTCTTCTGGCCTGTAAGTTTTCTGTTGAGAAGTATGATGATAGCTTGATGGGTTTTCCTTTGTAGGTGAACTTTTTCCTTTCTCTAGCTGCCTTCAAAATTCTGTCCTTGTCCTTGAGCTTTGCCATTTTAATTATTATGTTTCTTGGTGTTGTCCTCTTTGGGTCCCTTTTGTTGGGAGTTCTGTGTACTTCTGTGGTCTGAGCGACTATTTCCTCTCCCAGTTTGGGGAAGTTTTCAGCAATTATTTCTTCAAAGACACTTTCTATCCGTTTTTCTCTCTCTTCTTCTTCTGGTACCCCTATAATGTGGAAATTGTTCCTTTTTGATTGGACACACAGTTCTCTTAATATTGTTTCATTCCTGGAGATCCTTTTATCTCTCTCTGCGTCAGCTTCTATGTGTTCCTGTTCTCTGTTTTCTATTCCATCAATGGCCTCTTGCATCTCATCCATTCTCCTTTTAAATCCTTCCAAAGATTGTTTTATTTCTGTATTTTCCCTTGTTAGCTGTTGCATATTTCTCTGCAGGTCCATCAGCATGGTTATGACCCGAATTTTAAATTCTTTTTCAGGGAGATTGGTTAGGTCCATCTTTTCAGGTTTTAATCTTTATCTGGTTTAATCTGGTCTGTATTAAATTCTTCTGCCTTTTCATGGTGGTAGAGATAGTCGTGGGCAATTGGCACGTGTCAACTGGGAGAACATCCCTTCTTGCTAGTTTGTGGCCTTCCTTTTCTGGTAGAACGGTGACGTCTAGCGGCTTGTGCTTGGCAGTTGTGCACAGACGCGGTCCCTGATTCTTGCCTGGCCACTGTGAAGGAAACTCTGCACATGTTTGCTGTGGGCGTGGCCTGCCTCAGGCTGCTGCTCTGCTATGACAGAGCTGCTCTGGGGGGTTTACGGGTGGGAGGCTGTTTATCACTGTGAGGGGCCTTGGAGCAACGCTGTAGCCCAGGGGTTTAGTGCACCTGGAGTTCCCCGGGTTCACAGCTGCTTAGCTGATTGTGCATCCAGCTGTGGGTTCCCTGTCCCTTTAAGACTTTTAAAATGCAGTCTCTTTTCTTTGTCCCTGGGGCACCATCTGCTGTGACCTGCTTGCAGATTTTACTCTCCCATTTCCCTAGTATCCGGTATCCCACGCACTGTGTGTCTGCGCTCCGGTGGGAATGGCTAGGGCCAGTTATTTAGCAGTCCTGGGCTCCCTCTCCCTCCCTGCTCTGACTCCTCTCCTCCTGCTGGGAGCTGGGGTGAGGGGTGCTCGGTTTCTGCTGGGCTGTGGCTTGTATCTTACCCCCTTCACGAGGCGCTGGGTTCTTGCAGGTGTAGATGTAGTCTGGCTGTTGTCCTATATCTTCTGGTCTCTCTTTTCGGAATAGTTGTATTTGTTGTATTTTCAAAAATATGTATGTTTTTGGGAGGAGATTTCCGCTGCTCTACTCATGCCGCCAACTTTGTTCCTTCCCATTCAGGAGATTTTTGCCTGTATTGCCTTCTAAGAGTTTTATGGTTTTGTCACTTACATTCAGGTCTTTGATCCATTTTGAGTTTACTTCTGAGTATGGGGTTAGATGATAATCCATTTTCATTCTCTTGCATGTAGCTGTGCAGTTTTGCCAACAGCAGTTGTTGAAGAGGCTGTCATTTCCCCATTGTGTGTCCATGGCTCCTTTATCATATATTAGTTGACCATGAATGTTTGGGTTTATATCGGGGCTTTCTAGTCTGTTCCATTGGGTATATGGACCTGTTCTTGTGCTAGTACCAAATTGTCTTCATTACTGTGGCTTTGTGGTAAGCTTGAAGCTGGGGTGCATAATCCCCCCAGCCTTATTCTTCCTTCTCAGAATTCCTTTGGCTATTCAGGGTCTTTTGTTGTTCCATAGTTCCATAGTTCCATATGAATTTTAGAACTATTTGCTCTAGTTCTTTGAAGAATGCTGTTGGTATTTTGATAGGAATTCGGGGACTAGGTCATCACTAAATGTTTGATAAAGTATAGCAGTGAAGCCATGTGGTCCAGGGTTTTTTTTCTTAGGTAGTTTTTGGATTAACAATTCAATTTTGTTGCTAGTAATTGGTCTGTTCAGATTTTCTGTTTCTTCCTTGGTCAGCCTTGAAGGTTGTCTTTTCTAGAAAGTTTTCCATTTCTTCTAGGTTATCCAGTTTGTTAGCATATGATTTTTCATTGCATTCTCTAATAATTCTTTGTATTTATGTGGTGTTCGTAGTGATTTTTCCTTTCTCATTTCTGATTCTGTTTATGTGAGTGGAGAGTCTATTTTTTTCTTGATATGTCTGGCTAGGGGTTTATCTGTTAGGTTTGTTTTCTCAAAGAACCAGCTCTTGCTTTCATCATTTCTTTCTATTGTTTTATTCTTCTTAGTTTCATTTGTTTCTGCTCTAATCTTTATTATGTCCCTCCTTCTACTGACTTTGGGCCTCATTTGTCCTTTTTCTAGTTTTGTTAATTGTGAGTTTAGACTCTTCATATGGGATTGTTCTTCTTTCCTTCAGTAGGCCTGTATTGCAATATACTTTCCTCTTAAAACAGCCTTTCCTGCATCTCATAGATTTTGCAGTGCTGAATTATTGTTGTCATTTGTCTCAATATATTGCTTGATCTCTGTTTTTATTTGGTCATTGTTCCATTGGTTGTTTAGGAGCATGTTGTGAAGCCTCCATGTGTTTGTGGGATTTTCATTTTCTTGTATAATTTATTTCTAGTCTCATAGTTTTGTGGTCTGAGAAATTGGTTGGTACAATTTCAATCTTTTTTAATTTACTGAGGCTCTTTTTGTGGCCTAGTGTATGATCTATTCTTGAAAATGTTCTGTGTGCACTTGAGAGGAATGTGTATTGTGCTACTTTTGGGTGTAGAGTTCTGTAGATGTCTCTTAGGTCCATCTGTTCTAATGTGTTTTTCAGTGCATCTGTCTCCTTCCTTGTTTTATCTGGTTGATCTGTCCTTCGGAATGAGTGGAGAGTTGAAGTCTTCTAGAATGAATGCATTGCATTCTATTTCCCCTTTGTGATTAAAATTGTAACATTTCCAGAATATCTTGCCTGGCTTTAGTACATCTGCATACCAATATGCGTTCAGAGGTGGAAAGAAGTAAGGCTTTAGTGCATTTGGATCTTTCCTCAGAGGTGGAAAAGTTCATCTCCATATCAATGAGTAATTACCTGGGCAACAGAGGGCTTATCTGTACCTGAGAGGCGAGGGGGAGGGCCGGTTTTGTGGCTGCTTGAGCAGGAAGAAGAGATGGGCCAGACTGCAGTTTTGTAAGCAATAAACAGGTTTTAAACTTTAGTTCTCCCTTTGATTTTGGATTTTAGAGGTATTTTGCCCCAGGATTTCCTTTTCCCGGACTTACAATTGGCATAGTTGGCAGGGTTCCTGTGAATCTGATATCTGTCATAATTGGTATGACAATTTGGAAGGGCTGCCCCTAGAGTTGATGGGGAGAAGTGGCGCTCATTCTGAGGGACATTTGTCTACACTAGTGTGGTTGTGGAGGTGCCACCACCACTGCTGGCCATGCTGACCCTGGCCCATGGCCTGAGTCTAAGGCTACTGTTTCTGCCACTGCTGCTGCTCTTGCTGCTGGCTGTAGCCTGGCCACAACCATGGAAAGGAGCAGAGATCTGGGTCACCTTGAAGCAACTGGCTGCTGTGTACCATGCCTTGCTGGCTACAGAACCCATTGCCGGAACTGCTCCAACCAAGGTAATAACCTCCTATCCCCTCGCGGGTTGGGTGCGAGACTGGACCCAAAGATCACAGAGTGGCATGGCACAGACACCTCAAAAGACAATGTGAGTCCATCGGTGTGGCTTGTCTTTCACCTTTGAAGAAGTCAGCTGAGCCCGGAAGGAGTGCCTTGCATGTTGTGCAGATCAGCAAACCACCAAGAGGGACCTAGAGCATCTCTCTCTCTACAGCCTATGGTCGGTTGCCAGTTACTGAGAGTGACTCGACTGATGTACCTGCTTTATTGGACATGTGTTGCAAGGATGGGTGCAGCAATTAGGAGTAAAATGGATGTGGCCCTGGACATTTCAACATATAGATCGGCAATGGCTGTCTCTTCTGGCACCTTGGGGAAAAGGTCTGGAAGCTGGCTTTCTGTGTATTCCTGTGATAACAGCAAATTGGCCCCTGACAATCACTGTTATTTGCTTCTACGGTCTTTGTGTCCTGGATACGCCCCCTGGCTGCAACTGCCACGTGATGGCTGGAATGGACAAGCTTTGGACTTAATCTGCAGGGGACTTTGAACCTAGCTGAAGCCTCTGGCTTGGGAATTATGATTGTGTTGCTGTTGTCAAGAAAATAATGTTTAAAGAGAGGCTTGCCTTTGTCTAATGTTTGGTAAAAGTTTTGTGAGCAATCTAGCATGATTGTTAGGAATGAGTAAACAAGTGTAGAAATGTATTTTGTGCTTAGTGAGAGATTGTGCTGTAAAGTACATTTACTTAATCTGCACAGGCTGAATCCTCTGGCTTGAGGATTATCAAGATTTTATTGCTGTTGCTATTGCATGTTACTAGATTGGTCAGAAGAGGGGGATGGAGTAAATTGTAAGGCGAGATTTCTGGAGGGGTGGACTGTGGGTAAAATTGTAACATTTCCAGAATATCTTGCCTGGCTTTAGTACATTTGCATACCAATAGGTGTTCAGAGGTTGAAAGAAGTAAGGCTTTAGTGCATTTTGCATCTTTCCTCAGGGGTGGAGAAATTCATCTCCATACCAATGGATAATTACCTGGGCAACAGAGGGCTTATCTGTACCTGAGAGGTGAGGGGGAGGGCTGGTTTTGTGGCTGCTTGAGCAGAAGAGAGAGATGGGCTGGACTGCAATTTTGTAAGCAATAAACGGGTTTTAAACTTTATTTCTCCCTTTGACTGATTTTGGTTTTTAGAGGTATTTTGCCCCAGGATTTCCTTTCCCCAGACATACACCCTTTTAATTCTATTAGTATTTGTTTCACATATGTAGGTGCTCCTGTGTTGGGTGCATAGACATTTATAATGGTTATGTCCTCTTGTTGGACTCATCCCTTTATCATTATGTAATGCCCTTCTTTGTCTCTTGTGACTTTTTTTGTTTTGAAGTCTATTTTGTCTGTTACATGTACTGCAACTCCTGCTTTTTTCTCCCTATTAGTTGCATGAAATATCTTTTTCCATCCCTTCACTTTTAGTCTCTGTATGTCTTTGGGTTTAAAGTGAGTCTCTTGTAGGCAGCATATAGATTGGTCTTGTTTTTTGTCCATTCAGTGACTCTGTCTTTTGATTGGTGCATTTCATCCATTTATATTTAGGGTGATTATCAATAGATATGTACTTATTGCCATTGCAGGCTTTAGATTTGTGGTTATGAAATTTTCAAATTTAACTTCCTTACTATCTAAGAGTCTAACTTAACTCACTTAATATTACAAACACAATCTAAAGGTTCTTTTTCTGTCCTCCTTTTTCTTCCTCCTCCATTCTTTATATATTAGGTATCATACTTTGTATTCTTTGTCTATAGCTTGATTAACTTTGGGGATAGTTGATTTAATTTTGCATTTGCTTTGTAATTAGCTGTTCTACTTGCTTTACTGTGGTTTTATTACCTCTGGTGACAGCTCTTAAACCTTAGGAACGTCTCCATCTATAGCAGTCCCTCCAAAATACACTGTAGAGATGGTTTGTGGGAGGTAAATTCTCTCAGCTTTTGCTTATCTGAAAATTGCTTAATCTCTCCTTCAAATTTAAATGACAGTCTTGCCGGATAAAGTATTTTTGGTTCAAGGCTCTCTGCTTAATTGCATGAAATACATCATGCCACTCCCTTCTGGCCTGTAAGATTTCTGCTGAGAAGTCTGATGATGGCCTGATGGGCTTTCCTTTGAATGTGATCTTATTTCTCTCTCTAGCTGCTTTTATAGTCTGTCCTTATCCTTGATCTTTGCCATTTTCATTAGTGTATGTCTTCTTTTTGTCTTCCTCGGGGCCCTTGTGTTGGGAGTTCTGTGCAACTCTGCGGCCTGAGAGACTATATCCTTGCCCAGATTGAAGTTTTCAGCAGTTACCTCCTCAAAGACACTTTCTAACCCCTTTTCTCTCTTCTTCTTCTTCTGGTACCCCTATAATATGAATATTCTTGCTTTTGGATTGGTCACATAGTTCTCCCAATATTCTTTCATTCTTAGAGATCCTTTTTTCTCTCTGTGCCTCAGCTTCTTTGTATTCCTCTTCTTTAATTTCTATTTCATTTATCATCTCCTCTACAGTATCTAATCTGCTTTTAATACCCTCCATTGTGCTCTTCAATGATTGGATCTCTGACTGGAATTCATTCCTGAGTTCTTGAATATTTTTCTGTACCTCCATGAACATGTTAATAATTTTTATATTGAAATCACTGTCAGGGAGATTCATGAGGTCAATTTCATTTGAATTCTTCTCAGGGGTTGTATTCATAATTTTATTCTGAACCAGGTTTCTTTGGCATTTTACATTTGTATATGGTGCCTTCTAGTGCCCAGAAGCTCTACTCTCTGGGGGTGCTTAGCCCCTGAGGTAATGTTGGGGATTGAAGGGGAGCATTATTTGTGCCTTGGAGGTGGAAAAAGATTTTTCCTTCTTCCCAGCTGCTATGCCTGCTTCACTGCCAGAACCAGTGGTCCAAGCACACAGGTATAACTCTATGCTTTGCTTTTGTAGTTGCTGGAGACAGGGGCTTCCCTCTGGCTGGCCTAATGCCCGGGTAGTGTTTCCCAGTTTGTGAGCCAGGTGGGGCTCGCCGGGAGAAATCATGGAGGGGGTCCGAGCTGTGTAGCCAGCTAGGGAGCTGGATCGCCTGAAGATTGTGAAAACTCCCAACCTGCTGGGCAGAGTGCACCCAGACAATTTTGTCTACTTGTCCTTTCTCCTGAGCAGTAAGCTCTATGCAATTCTTGCCCATTTAGCTACCCTCTTGCTGTTAGGAAGTGTCTCATACTGCCCACCTTTCTTTTGTCCCAGAGCAGCTGGATATGGATCCCTGCTTTCCACAAGTGGCTGGTATCTCAGTCTCTCCAGGTGTTCTGCCTGTTTTAGCTTTCCATCCCCCTAATCACAAGAGTACCATGAAAGCACCAGGAAATGTAGGTTTGTGCTCCCAGAGCAGATCTGTGGCGTTAGGTATTCAGCAGTCCTAGGCCTCCACTCCCTACCTGCTCCATTTCTCTTCCTCCCTCCAATGAGCTGGGGTGGGGAAAGGGCTTGGGTCTAGCCAAGCCACGGCTTTGGTAAATTACCCTGTTTCGTGAGGTGCATTCTTTTCTCCAGGTGTGTGCAGTTTGGCGCAGCCCTCTTTCCTGTTGCTCTTTCAGGATTAGTCATATTAATTATATTTTCATATTATATCCAGTTTTATGAGGAAGCCTATGTTTCACCTCTCATGCCACCATCTTTCATGTTGCTTCATTTTTTAAAATAATTTATCATTACCTGAAATTATATTATATTTTGCTTTCTTATTTGTAGTCCATCTTCCCCACTAGGATGTAAATTCCATGAAGGCAGGGACCCTTTCTGAATTATTCATCACTATTTCCCTAGCACCAGAATAGGGTCTGACCCTCTATGGGTCATGATACACACATGAATTTGTTGACTGATTACTGTAAGCCAGGAATTGAGATGGTTTTGTTTTCTCCATTAGTCTATATGACTGGGTAAGATAACTGTGACCATTTCCATTTTATCAAAGAGGAACGTGGAATGCAGAGGGTTAGAAATCATATAGTTTGCAAGTGATAGAGCTAGGGTTCAAGACTAGGTTTATTTGGTTTGCTTTGATTTGTTTAATTTAAAATAAATTGTTTATGTTCAGGAGAAAGAAGGAAGGAGGGCTTTACTTTATGTAGGATTGCCTGCTTTTTAAAACCTTGCATCTTGGCTGTTGGCATCTAGCCTCAAGTTGCTAATTAAATCACCAGTCAAGTTTAGAGCATTATTTTGAAATATATAATAAAAAATGTTGGCAAAAACAATTTTTGAAAAATCTGGTTAAGTTCCTTACCTTGTTGTATTGGGGTTTGTTGTAAAATCTCTTTTTTTTTGTCTAACAAGGTATAAGAATTTTAAAAAAGGGTCTCTCCTTGAAGATTTTATCTCATAGATCTGTTTTCCTGTAATAATATTCTACTTTATACTATGTTCATCTTTCTCTGTTGACAATGAAAATGCTAACCTTATACCAGGTGACTCTAGGTACCTTCCACAGCAGTTTTTAAAAAAATATTTATCACTCTTTTTTGTTGTCAGTATCCAAGTGGTCTCCCAGAGTTTTCTTTAGTTTGGCAAATTCAGAACTAGTTTGCTTTTCATGTTCATGATGCAAACAACCATTAATCTTGGGAACATGCCAGGACCTTTGTTGAATTCTATTATTAAGGAAAAAAAAAAGGGTGTCATTTATGCAGAGGTAATGTAAGATGCAGATATTGGTCAGTCTGCTATTAGCTAATACTTGGTAAAAGTTGAATTATTAATTTTTGTTATTAAAAGGCAGCAGTTAAAAAGGACAACTATTTCTAAATTTCATAAACTACACATTACTGCTGATTTATGGAATATTTTGTGAACTATCTTGCAGTTTCAACATATTATTATATTAATATAAATATTTTGTATCCAAAATTCTGTAAATAAAATTTCTGAGTTTTTCTTTAGCTATGTGTATTAGCTAATTTTTAAGAATGATTTTGACTTTTTTAACACTGTGGGATTTTTGTTGTTGCTCTTTAAGTATTACTGATATACAATCTTATATTGGTTTCAATTGTATAACATAGTGATTCAATAGTTACCCATATTATTAAATCCTTGCTCCCTCTAGTACAGTTACTATCCATCAATGTAGAAAGAAGTTACAGAATCATTGACTATATTCTCCATGCTGTACTGCAATCCCTGTGACCAATTTATATTGTGGTTACGAATTATTGTGCCCCTTTATCCCCCTCTCCTTCCCCCCAACCCTTCCCCCTGGTAATCACTAGTCACTCCTCAGTGCCTATGAGTTTATTGCTGTTTTTTCCCCTCTGTTTTGTTTTGTTTTTATATTCCACAAATAAGTGATATCATATGGCATTTGTCTTTCTCCACCTGGCTTATTTCACCAAGCATAATACCCTCTAGCTCCATCCGTGTTGTTGCAAATGTCAGGATTTATTTATTTTTTATGGATGATTAATATTCCATTGTGTATATGTACCATCTCTTCTTTATCCATTCATCTATGATGGACACTTAGGTTGCTTCCATATCTTGACTATTGCAAATGGTGCAGCAATAAACATAGGGATACATGTATCTTTTCAAATCAGGGCTCTTGTTTTCTTTGGGTAAATTCCTAGAAATAACACTGTGGGGTTTTATACCTACTTACTAGGATTCACCTATCTTTTACTGGTATTCTTAGACTGGATGAAACCTCTAGTACCAAGTGTGGCACGTAGCAAGCATTTAGTACATGTTAACTGCTTCCTCTACAATCTTGCATTTTCCCTCTTCCTGCCACACAAAAAAAGCCCTTTTTGGTAGTTGGGAATATGCTGAACAGCTTATATCATTGTGATTGTTCTTAGGTAAGGGAATAGTTATTATTTTTTTGCATCAACTTTTATTCTCTATAATGTTCCTTAATATCCTTGGTTACTATTTATTTTTATATTAATTAAACTATAGCAGTCATTTCTAATAATACTGATTTTCTTTTTTAATATTCTCTTCCTTGAAAGTTAATATTTCACTCTCTTCTATATTCTTGTTTTCTTTATTTCCATTGGTCATAAAGTCAGTATTTATACAAAGCAAGAATGCTCTGAAATTACTCTCTGACTGCTTTTTCTTAAAATCAATCTAGTAACTGAGAGTTTTAAGCACATTGTTTATGGATTGAAACTGGTTGCTAGATATGTTAAGTTTCATTGCTGCAGTATTATAAAAATGTTGAATTTGAATGTATCTAGATGGGACCACCATTCTCCAGTTCTGCAACAGATCCCACCATTTCCTATCATTTTAATAGCAGAAACTCATTTATTTATCCGACTCCTGAAAGCATTTCAGATTTGACACTGGCTTTGGTATTGAGGATGAATTTGCTGTCTAAATGACTAGAAATATTCACATTTTGATTAGTAAATGTACTCCAGAATGAAAACCTGAAGTTGAATTTGGCTTTAGCAATAGCTATGAAGACTAGTTACTTAGCTTCTGTAAGTCTCATGTTCTTTACTAATAAGAAATAAGGAAATAATAAGAGTAAGTAAATAAGATAAGTGAAAATAAATAAAGTTTCCATATTTGTAAGAAATAATTGTAAGGATTAAAGGATTATGGCATATAGTATATGTTCAATAGTGGAAATTATTATTATTGTTGCCCTAATTTTTATAACCCTATCAAGTTAGCTTTAAGGTACTCATGGTTGGGATGGAAAGCTAATGGAAGTACATTTATGAAAAAATAAATATAGCATAGTACATATGATCATTATAGTTATTAACATCAATAAGTAACAATGGCATTATATTTTGGATTACTTCCATTTTCAGAAACCCACTTTCTAAGAAGTGTTTCTGGGAATGACTTCTCAGCAGGAAATGTGGTATATGGTTCCTGGCCACATGGTCTTGATTCTTGAGGGTATCATCTGTTACTGGTAGAAGTGGCCAGGACTCAGACATATAGACTTCCCTTAAACATTTGAAAGGACTAAAAAGATGATTTTTTGGCAGCTGAATAGTGTAACCAATCACTGTATTATCATTACATGCTTTGGTTAATGTACTTTTTGGCATGGATTTCTGTGGAAGCATGACTTACCAAATGACTTCACCTCTGTGCCCCTTTAGTGGCACAGAGGGGATGTAAATAGAGGTATGAGAGAGCAGTGTGCCATAAATGCATCAGGATTTAGTTCCTTCAGAAGATCACATAAATAAACACATAGACAGCAACTGGTCTGCTTCTTTTTAAATCAAATGTCCTTGTCTTTTAATAATGAGTAATTTTTTCATTGGTAGGTAGGTTTCAATTGCATTTAATAATAATATAAAAATGGGAAGCCCAAGAGACCAGTGAATTTTATAAGCACAAATATTCCTATTGGGGAAATGATATGTAATGCAGTAATTTTTCCCCATTGAGTTGCATTGATCACTTTAATAATTTTTCAAATAAAAATGTTTACCTGAGTAGAAAATAGCACAGAGAATAGAATGGGTGGACAATAGGAACTTTCTAACCCCTTATTCTGTCTGGAAGGAAGGTGAAAGATAATAAGGTATAAAATGAAGTATGTTTTGTAAGGAGAAAACCTAGTTTTGGTGACATGGTTCCAATACATACTCTATGAATATTCACTTCATAGGCACAACATCAGTACCTCCATTTTTCAGATGCAAAAACTGAGGATAATGAAGGCTAATTAAATTAGCCAAGGTCATGTAGATAATGAGGACCTGAGTCAGTTTTTTAAACCCTTGATTGTCTGACTTCAAAGTCTGCTCTCTGTCCATCATGATACACAGCCTCATTATGAAGGTACTTTTTAATTACAAGTCATTATTGTTAGAAAATTGAGAACAGGTGTCCACCTCCAACCATCTGGGACCAGAATCAGGAGGATGAGACCTGGAAGATGACAGAAATTCTCCCTAGGGCTGCCTCTGGGAGCAGCTCACAAGACAGGGCCCTGAGGCCTAGTCAGATGAGCAGCTACCAGATAATTAATCAGTCTGACAAATGGCTGCACATGAAAAAGGAAACCAGCTGTGAATCAGGAGGCCAGAAAAGCAGGGGGACCCATCATGCCAATGTAGATTTGGCTGAAGAGGAAAGTTGGGAAAAGAAAACAAGGCAGAGGCAGCTTGGAATAGACTGAAAGATTCTGATCCTGTTACCTTTTCGCACAGCCTTGGGAGGACAGTGTAGTGCTGAGGGGGCTGGACCTCTCTGTGCTACAGGCGCCAGGGGGTGGCAGGAGAGCATCCCTGGAATAGTTTAACAGTGCAGGGGATCATAAAGGGGGGAATGACAGAGGAGATGGGTGACTTGTCTTGGTCTTATTAGAAGCTCGTCTTATGTTATAGCTTGATTGGGGAAGTCTCTTGCATGAATATGACAATCCTGGGTTTTAAAAGCAGATGTGGGGGTGAAGAGGGCAAGGAGTAAAGAAAAAATGCACTGGGGGAGATTATAGACAGGCCCACCAGCACCCTCACTCCTTCACATCTTTAATCTATATACCCTTGATCAGCTTTTCGATATATGCATGGGGAAGATCCAAATTTTTCAGTTGCAGTACCCCAGAAATGTTATTACAATATGAAAACAGTGATTTCCTACAGCAGATTAGGTTTATGGGCTTGAAGCTTGCATACATTTTTTGCATTCTTCTTTTTTTTATTTACTTTTTGTCATCTCTGTACTTCGTTAGCATTATAGAACCCGCCATTGGTGTGAAATTGACCTGTCAAACATAATACAGAATTCTATAAAACTCAGAAGATTGAAACTCTTAGTCACTACACAGGGCCCAATTTCAGGTGCATTACATGCTCTGTCATATCGAGTAAGACTGCTTCAAGCTCTGTCACTATTACAGCTCCACGTCCCACATATCATTCAGTTGCTGCAATATTTTTACTTTTTTTCTACTAATCCAATAGCATTGGTGCTGAACAGTGATGGGAAGGACAGCACTCAACAATGCCAAAAACATTCAGGGAATTTAATCTCAATTCCAAATGCATAAGTTCAACTTCTGCATAGACACTTAGAATATTAAAAGGCTGGGGAAAATGGTTTTGAAAGACTCTAGTCCAATAATAGCAGGGGCACAAAGAAGTTTAGATATAGATAGGAGAATTATTTTTAAAAGCTTTGTATATAGATATGAAAGCAGGCAGTGCATTTAAGGGTCTTTCTTTTTAACAACTGCCAACTTTTCAGTACCATTTGAACAGAAAAGTATACTGCCATTTACCTTGAGAAAAGAATTAATCATAAAATCTGATGACACTTTTATTTCCAATTATTAAATAAAAATATATTTATCGAGGCCTTCTATGTGCCAAAAACTTAAATCTTAATGTTCTGTGGTGTCTTGTCATCTCACAAGGCTAGAAATAAGGTTCAAGAATATCTATACAACCTCTCTTCAGCTGAGGATATTGTGGTGATACTGCCCTTAACATTTTCTGACCTCTTCTTGGAAAGTCTCATTTAATTTAGCATTTTCACAAAGTATATCATTCCTTCCACTGCTTGTTCTAGGGGAGTGTTAACCATAATTATATATTGAATATCATCACCTTCTAGGACACCAACCTGGAAATCTGCATGGGACATACTTGAACTAAAAAATTATCTGGTCTGAAATTCAAATTCACCTGGATGTGCTATGTTTTTATTTGCTAAATCTGGCAATCCTACTTAGGGGGCCTTTATTGATGCTTTACATATTTCCTTTGTGACAAAAGATGAAATTATTACATGCACAAATGTGTGTGTGTGTTCACATACTTGCAAACTCTCATTTATTAATCTTTCAAGAAACTGCCAGGACAATGTTTGGAGTTAGTGCTCATTCAGCATTGTGTTCTGCATTTCTGAACTGAAGAACCTTCTATCACATGGTTCTCTCACCTTCTGGAAAACCCTTTTTTTTTTCTCTTCTGTATAGATGCAAGTGTCCTTTCATCTGTTAATATCCAATTCTATGTTATTTATTCTTTACTGATTCAAGAACCATACATATACTTTATTAGCTTGGGGTTTATTGATGGTATGAAGGGGAGTTAACCCTTATCATATCAATGTAAGTATCAGGATGCTTTAGAAAGGCTTGATTAAACTTCAAAACAAAACGATCTTCATAATCATAGGGTAATATAATATGTGTTAGTTAAAAATGTACTGAATGATCTATTTTATATGGAAAATCTAATTTAATCTGGAGATTGGTGTTATTATTATTCTTTTTTTTTTTTTTTTATAGATAATGAAGCTATTTAGGGAGTAAAGTAACCTGTTCAGGTTGCATACTGTAAGTGGTGGATTCAAGCTCAGGCGAACTAACTGTAAAGTCTGTGCTCTTAACCATTCACAATTTTATATCAACAGTTCTGCAATAGGTCACACTTTCTCCCTAAGTTTTACATAATATTTGACTCTGAATAGAATTCTAAGAACAAGCAGTATCTTAGACATGGTTTCCTTAATACTGTAATGAGCTTAGAACTCTTATGTTATTCTTTCAGATGATTCAACTTTCCTCAGAACTCTGCTTAATAGCATTCCATATTTTGAAAAACACTCTGGTCCATTAGTTGAATCAATGAGGTAACAACGGGGAGCAGGAAAATGCTAAAAGTATTAACAGACAGTAATGCAGCTTCCTCAGGATGAGTTCAGTATTATAGCAGCAAAATAGTTTTGCTATCTTTGGCTAAGCATATAGTACTGAAATGAACTTTCACTAAGGATATGAAAAGATGATAAAAACACAAAAAATGTTTTTCATTCATCTATTAATCAGCTTGCACTGTGTAAGTAACAAGGAGAAAATATCTTTGGAAACTCTGAGATGATGGTATTTTCTAAGTTATGAGAAATTTTAAGATTAACATGTTAGAATAATCAGTTCACTTTCATCCTTTTAAAACCTAGGTGAACTTGATTCACTGGCAACTGTCTGGATAATGGTGAAGTTTGTCAAAATAGATTCATTTGAACAGCCATGTAATACACTTCAAATTAGGCTGTGCTCATTTTTTTTGGTTATCATTCCCTCAGTGCTCACCTGCCTGTGCCAGGCTCTGTATTAGATTCCAAATTTACAGGATGTGCTCTTAAGAGGGTCAAAATTTGGGGATTGGAGTACTGGAGATAGATGGGAAAACAAAAGTAAACAAAGAAGTTATAGTGGATGATGCTAGAATAGACATGTGAAAAAACATGGTTGAGAAGGAAATCAGCTTTTCTCAGGAAATGTGCAGGCCTCCTGGAGGAAGTGGCATTTGGGCTGCATTTTAGAGGTTGAGTGAAGTTTTGGTTCAATCTGAATTCACTGGGAAACTCTCTACATCTTTGGCTTCAAAATTTTCTGACTCTCAAGCTCCTGTTGTTAGTCTTCTCTGATGAGTCTTATTTCAGAATACCAATTCACTCATCAGAAAACACTTGTCGATAAATTGCATTTGCTCATATATACATTTATATTTATTTTCAGTTAACTTTGAATACATAATAGGGGAATACATTAATCTTCTCACTGAGAACTCTCATATAGTTACTTGGTACAGTAGTACTGAACAATATTTAGTTGATTAAAAAATGACAAATACTGTGACCTACTGCCCTTTTGATGTCAAGTAATGTAGAAGATTGCACTGTGTGGGTGCATTAAATAGTTCTAGGGCTAGCTCTTCTCAAGTCATGTATGGATACTCATTTTTTCTTTCAGAGTGAGGATAACTTCCTAAAGCTTTGTTGTTAGCTTGACAAAGAAAGGAATGCACATTTCAAGAGAACATTTGTACCTTGCTTTGATTTATTAACTGGGTAAATTAATTCAGGATACAGTACATGAAAGTTTCTGATGTTTTAAAGCTGTAACATTGGTCCAGTGAATCAGGCCACGTTCTCATGAGAGGGTCAGCACAAATGGTTGCAGTATTATTGCAGTTGCCCCTCACTCACTCATACGTCAATGCTTTTATTTTTTGGTCTCTAGTGTTTCGAACCTGATTTCTAATTTCTTATCATTTCAGTGTCCCTAAATTGCTGATCTGATGGATAGTATTGACCTTGTTTTTTCTTCCCATTTACATCAGTCTATGATCTTTCTTCTTTCTGGTGAGATGCTTGTTTTAGATTTCTTATGTGCTGATTGCCAAATCTAGCTCATCAGCCCTCTCTCTTATGGGCAGATCTGATATAATGATTTTTCCATTGCTTATTTTGAATATTAGCAATTATGTCCTACACATTGTGAGCTCTGTGCTGTTGCTTTTGGTTATATGGCTTCTATAAACAATTCATGAGCTGCTTTTCCCATTTATTATCTACTATGTGTGAGGTACTTTGCTTTTACTGTTAATTGTTTTTTAGAATTTAAACTATTATTGATTTTCTTCACACTCAGTAGGTGTTATTATCACTGTTTCACAAATAACTTAAATGAGACTTGCCCAAATTCTCACAATTTTCACTAGTCAGGACTCTGTATTGCAAGTGTGAGTAATCCAACTCAAACTAGCATAAGTAAGAGTTTCGACTGTTTCATGTTCCTGGAAAGGAGAAAAGGTAAAATTTCAGGCATCTTTGGATCCAGGGATTTAAACCATGTCATTAGAATTTTGTCTCTTTTTTCACATTTCTCAACTTTCCCTCTATGTTGGATTTATTTCCTGGCAGCTGCTTCCCATGAGGTAACAAAAGTGGTTGCTGGTATCCTAAGCTTACATTCTATTTATGTATTTAAACCATGGTATATTCATACAGTTTGAGATACTCAGCTGTAAAAAGCTAAAGAGCTCTTGAAACATGCAATGGTATGATTGAATCTTTTTTTAATTTTAATTTTTAATTTTTTGTTGATTTTTTTTTACTGACAGATAATTGGTACACAATATTATGTTGGTTTCAAGTATACGACACAGTGGTTCAACAGCTACACACATTATTAAATCCTCACCCCAACTAGTGTAGTTACTGTCAACATAGAAAGATGTTACAGAACTATTGACTGTATTCTCTATGCTGTACTTTCATTCCCATGACTAATTTATGTTATGAATGAGATTTTGTGTCTTTATCTCCTTCGCCTATTTCACACAACCATCCCAGCCCCTCCCCCATGGTGACCACCAGTCATTTCTCAGTGTCTATGAGTCTCTTGCTGTTTTGTTCATTTTATTCTGTTTTGTGTTTATTTATTTATTATTTTTTACATTCTATATCTAAGAGATCTCAGAGAATAATACATCGATTGGAAAGCCCTAGGAAAAAAAACTAGGAACGACTCTGAATTGCCCTAATGTGGATTCATGCTAAACTACAGACCAACCTCGTGGCTGGGTGATTGGGTTCTCTGAGTAACTCAACTGTATTAAATGCCACCCGTAGCGCTAGAAGGTGGGGCCAGACTCCTAGCCACTTGGACTGCTGCTAGGGATGGGAGGCTCACCACAATATGCTGGGAAGAAAGAAAACGCATGCCCACTACAAACCTGTAGATGGCTGAGTCAGAATTACACCCAGGTTTGTATAAATTAGAACATCATTGTGAAAATATGGTCATCCATTTATTCAACAAATATTTAGGTACTTTTTAAAGCCATAGAATACAGTGATGAACAAGAAAAATGACATGCCTGCCCTTATGGGGTCTCTATTGTAGATCAAGGCAGAAAATAAAATATTCAAAAATAAAAGTATGATTTCTGACAGCAGTAAGTTTTATTAAGAAACAAAACATAGTAGAGAATTCAAGAGGGACTGGACTGAGTGAGTGGTTAATTTGCTAGTGGTGTCAGGGAGGTGACATTTTTTCAGGGACTGAACGAAGGGAAGCTGTGAGCTATGAGAAGATCCCAGGGAAGAATGTTTCCATAAGATGGACAGCAAGGGCCTTGGAAGATGATTTACGGGGTTTCTCTTTTCATTGAATTTCTCCCCTTTCCCCCTTCCTAAATGTCAAAACCTGCATTCTATCTGTTGCCTTCATAAGTAAATCTGGACTGGTGACTACATGGGTTTTTATATTTTGTTCTGCAAACAGTCACTGTAATGGCGATCAAATGACGAACATTTAATTTTGTAGTCATGCTAGACTCCAGAGCTGTATTGGCACCTCTGTCTCCATTGGTAACTCTATTCTTCCCTTTTGTCAAGGTGGTAGCTGTTTGTCACTTCTAATGCCTCTCTTCTCCCCTGCCACTTCTTTTACTTGTCTACTTGGATGCTTGCCATTCACTTAGTTTTCTTATTTCTTCTCTTTCCTATATCTTTTTTTGTTGCTTGGTCCAGACAGCTTGGATTTTGCACAAATTGGCTTGGCTCTTATAGTCATTACTAACTATTTAGAGAATGTCTCTTCATTCTGTGTAACAAATCAGCCAATCATTGCACATTCTGAGTAATTTATAGCTCTTCTGTTCTTAACAATTTTGCTGTTATTCTCTTCCTCTTCTAGAGGTACTCACCCACTACCTGATGGGTGCCATTCTGAAAGCTTGAGGCTGTGGGACACTGTTCCATCAAAGTCATTGTTCTGTTTTGTTTTCTTCTTGCTCTTTGTAGTAGACTCCATCCACACTAAAGCCAAACACCAGGATCCTTATTATTTGTGAAATCCTTTAAATTTATCTTGGCAACATGCCTCACATCCATGTTTCTTTGTCACCACCTCTAGCATGGCCAGTGTAACTCAGACTCTTACAATTTCATACCTGGGCTGATGCAGCAGTCTTCTACTGGTCATCTTTCTCTATCCTTCTTGGTTCATCTTTCACATTTCTACCAACACTATTCCTAAACTACTGTTTTCATAATGTCATCCTGTGATCAAACTCTTCCCCAACTTTTTAGTATGGCAGCCAGCACACTTCATGGTAAGTTATGAATTTACCATTTCTGACACTGAACCTAGCCTCTCTCAGATCCCTGTTCTTTAGGCAAACTAATACACATACTGTTTCTGAATGCACGTTGAACTGTCTGGACTTCACACTTTGGTTTCCATACTTGACTCTTTCCCTTGTCCAGAATGTTTTCCCTATTCTTCTTTGCCTCTATAAATGCTACTAATAATACAAAAAATCCAGTTCATATTATTTATATATTTTGGAGTCCTCTGTAATGATCCAAGTTGGAAGTTGTCAGTCCTTCCCAAATTCCATTTTTTACTATATAAAACTCCTCTGATATTCTTAATTACTTTTTCCTATGTGAGAGTATCCTGACAATTTATTTGCATTTCTCCCTGTTACTGTATTTCTTTCTGTCCTTTTTAGTGCCTGCTTATTGTTCTCTTCAAAATGTGCATATTGGTTGAATTTTTTTTCTTATTATTGTAGGTTTGTGATAATATGGGAGACCAGGCAGGAAGACTGAGCTCAGATACAGATATCCATATCTGTATAAATCTCATCATATGTATTTATTGCTATCTCTATAAATATGTATGTATCAACAAAATTCCTTCAAATGAATAAGAATGCCAACAGCTATGAAGTTGGTCTTCTCAGGTCTTCTAATATTTCATTCCTGACATACTAGGAAAGATCTCTAATTCTGAGGTTCCTTTTCCATTTTAGTTTCAATAATGCTTGGATTTGTTGATCTTTACAGCCCACTCTTAACTATGTTATGTTATTTACAGTTGGTGGCATACTGTGATGATCATCATGACAACTGTTTTTTTGCTTCATTGTTTCTATACAATGGTTTATTTCTGTGTTGTTTTCATTTTTGTATGTGTATAAATTTTCTAAAAAGCATGTCATTTTTCAAGTAACAATCATGCTATGTTTTTCAAACAAACAAACAAACAATGCCGTTGCTCAGTCATACGGCATTTATCATTTATGCTGAGTTTTCCCCGCTTGGTTATGTTCTATTGGGAGTATTTGGACAAGGATTACAGAGGGAGAGCGTAGATATATTTGTGGAGGGAGAGTATAGGTATGCTGAGGACTTTTCCCTTACACATGACTTTGCCTTTCCTGAAACTTGCCCTTCTCCTCTAAGTTGCATGCTGTTTTTCATGTATCAAAATATGTGTAGGTTGGGCTCTGGACTCTGGACTCTGACTGCCCTGGGCTTAGTAGTTCCATCTGCCAGTTACTAGGTGTCCCATCTTGAACAAGTTACTTGATATCTTGGTACCTCAGTTTCCTTGTTTACAATATGCAGACGTAGGACTCTTGTGAGCATTAAGCAAGGTAACACCTGTAAAGCAGTTAGCATGGCCTGGTTGCATAGTAAGTTGTCAGTAAACTTTAGCTACTAATGTTAGCTCAGTCCTAACCTAGACAGCTTTAGGTAGATTTGTATTTATTCCACCAAAATGGAAACACAAAGATATCTAAAATGATGATATTTACAATGTGAGGGAGATATCAATTTTCCATTTTCAGGAGCTCTGGAAAAAGAAGAGCTACTTACATTCCTGAGGTGAATTTAATTGTAAGTTTCTTGGACTCTGAGAAACGGGCCCAGTGTCTTCTTGGGGCCTTTCCTAGTCTTTAAAAAAAGAGAAAATAATTTAGAATTAGATGTTAAATATAAGGTAAACATAAATGAGTACATAAGCTATCTTTAATACTATTCAAAATGTGCATTTTAAGATTGTTTTGAACACCTTAGATTAAACACTGTACTATTATAATACTGCATTTGAAAAGTAAAAGGCTTACTAAGTTGATACAATGTCTGAAATTTTCTAGGCTTAACATTAAAACACTGGGAATTATTCTATTAAATACCTTATATATATATGCATATATGTCATGCATATATATAGATTTGGTAATAACCATTTTGCTAAGCTAGTAACTTAATGTACTGGATGATACTTCATCCATACACATTTCAGAGATGTATAAATTATATAATTTTTTAACCTTCATAAATATTATAATTCGTAAGTTAAAACACTAAAATAAAGATTTCATATCAATAAGCTTTTTATTGAAACTTGAAATATTTTATTGAAGCTTAAACATGTTATTTCCAAATATTTCTTTCTTAAAAACAAAATATTGGCAATAACAGTAGGTGTCACTGTAGCAAAAGAAACCAGCCTTTCAGAATGATACCTTTTTTTCCCCTAGGAAGGAAACATTACATTACAAGAGAATTTATAGAATAATTTGTTCAAGCTCAATGTGTCCATCTCCCTCTATGAAGAAAGCAGTCTTTATTTAAATCAACATCTTACTCTGCATAAGACATCTTTGGAGTAGGAGATTTGTGGTCTTTCTGGGAAAGTAGTTCTAATTTTTATAAACCTAAAAGTCAAGAAATTCTTTTGTAAATACAAAAAAAATTTCATCTTAGAGATTTTTAATAATTTATTCTTATTCAATGTCCAGAAAAATAAATTTTCTAAATACATATTTCTTCACCAGTAAGCTTATTAATTACCTAAATAATTTAACTATTTATGAAATAGAAATAAAGATACCTTATAAAATTGAGGATGAGCATAAAATAAGAAACATGCATTCCTTCATTTATATATTGGCTACATTTAGTCGAGCACCTATATGCACTAGGCATGGTAGTTACAAGACAGGCAATGTCTTTGCCTGGATGGTGCTTACAGTCTAGCAGATTTATACAGATTTTTATACATTGTGAAGCTTAAATAACTATTTGTGAGTAAAAGTGTAATTATTATTGAGTTCTTTGGCTTAAAAGATTACAGTGAAGACCCTTTAGTCTTTCATTTAGCAGAATATAAAGATAAGTATTATCAGCAAGTATTTACTCTTCTGGTAAAGTTCCTTGATAATCCTCCAGGATATCACTCCATTTCACTTTCAGTTCATGTAGTTTGAGTGATAGTGATTCCTCTCCAGCCTCCAAAGGTAGTCATGAAACACAGGTCTGCTCAGCTAGGGTTTTATATTCTCATGTCTACAGTGTCATCACGCACCAGCCCCTCTATGATCTGTCCCCTGATTCCACTTGGACCTAATTTCTTGTCACTGCCTGCCTCACACTACACCTGTACATATCTTGGTGTTTCTCTTTTCTGTGTTTTTGCTTCTATTTGTCTGTCTTCCTAGAATGCTCTTCATTTTGCCTCTTCCTTTGTCAATTTTATCTATCCTTTAAGACCTAGCTAGGGAGTTCTTCTCTACAAGGCTTTCCTGCCAACCCCCACTCTCCTGCCCAGTTGGGTAATGGTTGCTTTTGAGAATTTCCTCGGTCTTTGGGCAGTTATCTATGTGTAATTATGCATTGTTTTCATAATATTTGATCTGCTGTCTATTCTCCACTTAGATGGTATACTTCTGGATGCCTGAATTTGATTCCTCTGTGTATTCCTAGCACCTCATTCAGTGTCTGGGACCCTCATTGCCTGATACAGGTTTGTTGACTGAAAAACAGTAAGACCACTGTGGCAGAAGCCTGTCTTCCTATAATAGGCCTTTGTTGAATTTCACAGTTCTGGAGAAAAGTAGTTCAAATGAAAATGCACTGAATTATTCCATCACCCCACCCTTTCTGTCTACGGCAAGAGAATTATGTTCATTAGTTTCCTCAGGTTTGCCTTAGGAAATGATATCCAGACTTCATTCTACAGTATTTATTGAGCTATTGAAGGCTCCGTGGATCATGCAAACTTGCTGTGTTTCTTTTCCTCCTATAATCTCCTCCAGCATTTATAGCCTGGACTATTAACTTACCAATTAATAATATACTATCTGTGGCATTTCTTTTTTGTGATGTATTTTTATGTAGTACTTAGTCTATTATTTAATATTTTACATGTTTACATATGAATAGGGATATTCATTCATTAGCACATTTATTATTTATTTATTATGATTTTTTCTGAGAATGCATTATAATTCACATCATTTTTCTTTTTGCACAAGGTATCATTTGGGGTTCTGGTTATGTGAGCAAGAGAAACTGGTGAATTTAAGGACAAAAACAACCTATTGGAAGGCTGTCATGGAACTCACTGTATTTAGGGGAAGACTGGAAAACCAGGCTTGGAATAGAGAAGTGGCCCCAGTTGTCAAGGCAAGGCCTGTAGAATGGAGTTGCACAGGACCATCACTGGTAAGAATGATGTCTCCTCTCCTTCACTCATTTTCACCCTCACTCAGATTCAGTGTCCTGGAAGAACATGGCCAGATTCAGGCTATGGACTTGCTCTTCAGTTGTCCTGGAATCATGAGTGGGAGGAATTGAAGGAAAAATCCTCCAGTGATTTCTTGAGCTTCTAGCAGATACTAGGATTAACCAAGGTAGTTGGGAAAATTCTAAAGGAAGGAATGAATCTTGAGTAGTTAAAAAGTGATGTGAGCATTAGCTTGATACCAAATCCCAGCATTGATAGTGATTCACTGTATGGCCTTATATGAATTTCTTTATCACTTTAGGTGTCAATTTTTCTCCTGTATGAAATAGGGATACCAATATTCAGTTTACATGGTGGTTTTAAGGATTAAACTAAGTAAAGTGTTATATGAAAGGTGCCTATTACAGTGTCACATAGAAGGTGTTCAATGATTATTATTGATTAATCTATGTGCACACAATATAAGGCTATTCTATATAGATGAAGCAATGAAGTAGCAATTATTCTCTCTGCCCTTGTACAGTTTGTAGTTTAATTAGCAAGAAAAACACTTGTGATTTAATTTAATCCTCACAACTACCTTGTGAATTGGGCAGAGACATTTTTATCATCCTTGTTTTTCATCTGAGCAATCAGAGATTCAGAGACATTAAGCAACTTGACAATGGTCACACAGCTCATAAGTGACAGAGCTAAGGCTGTGACCAAGGTTTCCTGGAGCCAATGCCCTTTACATTTGGGGAGATAAGTAGCTCAGTGAAGGATAGAATTACTCAATTCAATTCCATTCAGAAAATTTTACTGAATACCTAGAGTGACAATCTGATATGCTAGGTGCTGTGGGGAAATATAAATATAATATGTCATCCCTGGTCTTGAAAATGATATAATCTAGGGAGAAAGATGGACATGTACACAACTTACTGAAATGCAAGATAAAATGTGATCAATGCTGTGTTTTTCATTTAGTTCTTTTAGTAAACATTTATTGTATCTGGCTCTGTATTAGATGCTGAAGATGTAATGGTAAACAAAAGAATAAGCAACCTTAAGGGGATTACATTTTGTTGGAAGGAAGCAGAAAACAAAAATTACAAAGCAAATATATACACATAAGATAATTTTAGCTATTGATAGCAATGCTTGCTAGAAAAAAAGTGCAGTGTGATTCTGAGTTAGTGTGGGCTACTTTAAATAAATTATAGTGCCTTTGAGGTCCTGAAGAAGTCAGTCATGTTAAGATGTGTGGGAAAAGTATTCTGCAGAGGGCAAAGTGCAAAGCTGATGAAGTGGGGATGAACTTAGTAGTTTTGAAGAGTAAAAAACTGGCATGACACTGCATGGCCAGAACATAGAGAGCAGGAAGGGCACAGCAGGGGACCATGAGATATGGAGATGTAGATAGGAGCCAAAAAAATTGCAGAACCTTTAACTAAAATAAATAAATGTCTATTATTATTTTGAGTTTAGTGGAAGCCCCTAAAGATTTAAGCAGGGAGGGGATATTATTTGATTTGTTTTGTTTTAAATAGATCCCACTGGCTGCTGTGAAGAAACATAATATTCACCTTGATACTTTCTCCTTTAAAAGTCAGGGAGGGCATCCAGAATGAAGGAGTGCTCTGATTAATGAGGTGGGTGGCTTAGGTATTCCAGGAAAAGGGAGTACCGTCATCAAAGGAAGAGAGTTTAGGAAGTGGGAAGTGTATTTGGGCCACAGTACGTTTTCCAGTGTAGCTGGAGCATCCAGTGTATGGCCAACTGGAATGAGATGGGACCAGAGCTGAAGATGGATGCCTGGCTATGTCCTGATTACAATTTGCTGGCAGCTGAAAACTATTCTGTATTTTAGAAAGATAATACTGTGACTGTATGAAGGATATCAGAGGAGGCAAGAAGACCACTGATGAGGTTCCTACAAAACTCATTTGAAACATGGTAAAGGCCATGCAGTAAGAATGGAAAGGAGGAGACAGGGAAGAGCTGTTGACAGGAAGAGCTGACAGCACTTGGTGATGAACTAGATGTAAGTGGTAAGAGGAGGGAGAAACTGAAGACATGTGTAAGGCAAGTTAGGGATGCCCTTTTCTGTGAGAGTAAAGTTGGAGAATAGGGTGGAGATTTCAGTTTTGAACAAGTTGAGCGTAAGGTTTTGGCAGGACTTCCACATGGTAACACTGGAGAGACAGCTGGAAAAGCAGGGTAGCGCTCATCAGTTTGGCCTTTAAGAGCACACCTATTCCAACTAATTTCTTATAATCTGTGAAAAATTTTGTGAATTTTTAGATATTTGCTATTTTCAAGAAGACAGAAGTTTCACAAGTGTTTGTCAGAACCAACTGGCATTTTCTACCAAAGGAAAAGGTTTTCATCTTCAAAAAACAGAACGTTCAGTAAAGAGAAAGCTGGTTGATGATTTCTACTTCCTTTTCTTACTTTGGAAGCTGAATTGTCAGACTTGTTTAGGCCTGAGGATTGATATTAGGGGATCTTATAATACAGCCTTAGTGTTATAAGGAAAAACATCTTGTTAAAGTAATCTACAACTGGTAATGAAGATATACTGTCTTTTGTGTCCCTGAAAGAAATAAAAGGAGAGAGTTGGAGAAAGCAAGATTTTTTAAAATAATTTATGTTTGTTTATTTTGATAGTTCTAGCAAAATATCAGACACAAAGATTAGGTTTGGAGGCAATATAAATGGCTAAAGGAGAAAAAATTGTCAATAAGAGAGAAAGGAACTCCTTTTATGAGCACTTAAAAGGTTCACATTTGAAATGAACAGCTCCCTGCAGTGCTAAGTTGGGCAAACTGAAAAGCAAAATGGAAGGTTTATGTCCAGTTCCAACCATAGTGTGAGCTAAGAGCCTTTCCCATTTCTCCTCCTCACTTCCATAATCGTATCTTTCTCAACAGTTACATTTTCTCCTCATGAATCAGGCAGTACCTTTTTTGCTAATACTAATTTGAAGATATGGAGCTAGGGGAGTGGAGATACCTAATTTACCACCAGAGGTCATTTTTAATTGCTCTCTCCAGTGTCTCAGGACTGCATCATTGTTTAACCGACATGACTCAGTGTGGCTTTGGCGTGACTCACAGAACTTCTAATAGATGGGGGTTAGTGTCACAAGCTGACCAATCCACATAAAGTAAAGGAAGAGAAATGAGGCTGCGGTTATTGAATCCACAGCTGACCTTAATGATCCGGGTTAGGAAAGGACAGCCTGTTCTGAGGGAGAGCAGTTAATTTTGCAGTGTTTTTGTTGCTGGTATTATGGTAGTGACAGTTCCTTTCCTGTTTTATATTTATTTATCCAAATTGTTTTGGAAGAAGAACTTAGAGGCATGAAGACATGCATAATCTTAGCAAAAACCACCGTACTGTAGTGTAGGTGGTCCAAACAATGGGGAGCTTGTTAGCTGATTATAGGCAGCTTGCTTGACTTCTGATCATTGTTTTCTTATCTACCCTTACATAGCCTCTGCATTTCAGACTCATTCTGTATCAGGCACTTATTTGCTCTTTATAGCAAACTCAGGAGAAAAATACCATTGCCAAAGTTTTCACAGGTGAAGGAACTGTAGATTTTCCAAGGACACATTGCTAGTAAGTAATGAATTTGAAATTCTCACTTTGTCTCTCTCTTCAAAGCCAGTGCTCTTTAACTGCCCTCCTAAAATTCCTCTCATTTGTAAAATATGGGTGATAATAACACCTGTCTTATAGGCTTGTACAAATTAAATAATAGAGCTCTGAAATATCTAGTACTTTAGTAGCATTAGGTAATCAATAAATGCTTGATAGTATTACTAAAAGTAATGAAGAAAAATCTTCACTAAAGCATTTGTAGCAGCGAGTCCTTGCTGGAACATAACCCTTCAACTCTTCAGGGTGAATTAGTGTGATGTTACCAGTACTGAAAGCAGATGGTAAGGAACCAGTTCAAAGGAATGCATCTCTAGTAGTGAAATGTCAAATACTGTAATGTCTGGATGGGAAACATATTTTTGTGCAATTTGAATCATCCTGGTAACTCCCAGATCATTCCTTGTTGATCCCAGCATGCTTTTTCTTTAAGTAACATTTGCCCTAATAAAAATAAAATTATCAGGTTCAAAGTAGTAGAGTCTGTGCTGATCTGGGGGAGGCTAGGATTAGTTTAGGAAGCCTTAATTTTGTATAACAAAATACAGTACCTGGTAGCTCTAGTACATGTTGTGAAAACAAATGCTAGCAATATGAGGAAAAACAGGAGAAACAGAGGTTTGCAGGAGAGTGTGGGAAATACCCATTTTAGTCTTTTGGTTTTCAACTAGAAGGAGGAGAGAATGGAGGATGATAAGACCATTCCAGAAAAAGTAACATTATTTGTTAAAAATATAATAATTATTACCTTCTGGATCTTCTAACTTGGTAGATCACAAAATGGAAAGCTCACTTACTTTGTGATGGTTATCTGACCTTTTAGTCTCTTTGCTACTCTTGATGTCTGTAGGACACTGCTGCCTGAGTAGGACCTTTGCTTTAGACACAGCTCTTGTGCTTTTCATCAATGTGTAAAGCAATTTGTGTCTAATGGCAGTTTTATGGTCCACTGACTGTACTGAAATGTAGTGCTTTACCAACCATGAACTTCGACGTGTTTATAACAGGGACTTAATCTGAAAATATGCAAGAGACATCTTTGTGAATATAATTTATAATCAAATAAACTCTCATGTAGGTGTTGAATAGCATATGAAATTAATATTTGTGCCTTGGATTTTGCAGTTAATTTTGTACTCTTCAAGTGACATAGTGACATCAGTAGGTGAACTGAAGGTTGAAATCACGATTGCTTAGAAGGGACATCAAGCCTTATGAATTTGCATTAGAACTAGAAACAGCAGGGGGAATAATATAATTAACATATATGAAATTCCATTTTTTAATGAGAAGTAAAACCTAGAATGAACCCTACAAAGGACCTTTGGATAAACACTCTGTTATGTCACAGCTAACAATGTCAATAATCTTTGTTATTATACTTGAAGATCTTTATTTCTGCATGTTTATGGGCTTTGCCAAAATTTCCAATGTATATTTTATTACATGTCAACTTTTTTTCTTAACTCTTTCAATCATATACTATTCAATGCCACAAGTGTTTATTTCTCCAAGGTACTCACTTCCTAAAATCAAATAGCCACTTCATATGCTTACACTTAGCCTGAAGTGTTTATGTACTTTAATTAGTGTAAAAGTCTTTCCTAGCTTTCAAAGCACTTTATGCAGACCATAATCCAAGGCAAAGGTGAAAATACTACTATTTAAATGACTACTTTGTACTAAAAGTGCTCCAGAAAATTCAGCTTTCAGAAGAGTTCTAGTGGAGGACTAAACAGTAACTTAGACATTTAGTGGTAGTAAAAGATGATTCAATATTTTGCACTTAGCAACTTGAAGTGTGCTTCAGTTTTTATTTTAATTTTTCTTGGGACTCTTTCATCGATAAGATTGTCAAAATAACTTTCTATGGGAACTTAACTGTTAATCAGTGAAAAGAGACAAAATACTTAAGAAACAAATTAATTCCATTACACAACTACATTGCAGATGAGTGCATATGACAGAAAGAGGACTTTGCATGTGGCTGAGGGATTCTGAATACTAGCAGCGGCTCAGCTGTAGTATGTTTATATGAATATATGCTGGGGTAGTGTGTGCCTAACTATGCACATGTGTTTGCCTCTGTCCAGGGGATTTTTAAACCTCAGTCGATGCAGTTGTGGGCAGCTCTGCTTCTGAAGCTGTCTTGGTCTGTCTTGGTCTATCATGTGTCACATGTCAACAAGCATGAGTAAAAAGATTACAAGTGAATATGATTTTGTATTATGTATCTACATCAAAGAATATGGAAGTGAGTAATTTGCCTGTGATTCAGGCCATATTCTTATTTATTTGTGGTATATTATTGATTCTAAAACATTTGATTACCAATACTGACTTCCAGTGTCCTGCTTAGCTTTCTGGCATCTTGGCCACTCACCTTCACTGAGATGGAACTTAAATAATATCACTCATGTCTTTGCTGCTCTACAAACCCCAGACTGAGGATCTTAGAGCTCAGTTAGGTATCAAAAGCCAATACTGATGACAACCTCATCCTCAAGAGCAAAGGACAAAATTAGAGAGGTATCTAATGCGTCATCAGGAAATTTAGTTATCAGGTCACTGCTGACTACTTTATATTTTTATCCAGTACTTTGCAAGTTGACTTTAGCCTATAGCAAACAAAATATTTCCCCTCTGCACAGTTCTGCCATACCTTCTCTTTCAGTAGATTTAAAACGATAAAAATACCTTGCGATTTCTAGTATCTTTTTTTTAATAAAAGTATCATTGATAAACAATTTTATGATGGTTCCACATACACAAAACAGTGGTTCAACATTCACCCATATTATAAAGCCCTCACCCCCTCCATTGCAGTCACTGTCTATCAATGTAGTAAGATGTTATAGAGTCATTAATTGTGTTCTCTGTGCTGTACAACCATCCTGGTGACCTACCTATGTTGTAATTGCGAAGTATGGTGCCCCTTAATCTAGTGACTGCTCTTTATCATGATGGTAAATGAGAAGACAACCAGAGCGAGTTAAATAGAGTCTTAACTCAGAGAAAAGGATCCACTAATCTTGGATTGGAAGATGGAGCAGATGTAGTTAAGGGTCAAAAGAGGAATCAGGAAAAGATAATAAGCAGACAAATTCTGGCAATGTTTACACGAAGACATCAAATGAAAATTTGAGTCATTGGTTGGTGTTACTTGTATATTTAGCAGCACAACTGTTCACAGCAGCAGCAAGTGGTTTCATGGATACCTTCACAGGGGAGTTGCTGATTTCTGAAGTTCTATTAGCCAAAATGTCATAAAACTTTTAAAAAGTCAAGAATTATTTAGCAATTTTAAAGAATCTTAAAAACTATCTCCCTATGGACATTAAAGACAATTTGAGCAGCAACACAGTGTTCAAAACACTTATATAAACAAGAGCAAGGAGCCTGTAGCCAGAACTATAGATACTTTGGTTCTCAGCTTGGTTTTATTTTCTGACAGTCAGTTCTAGAGACTCTTCAATGAAAGCTTATTTCACTTTTCGACTTTGGAGCTGCTGTTGCTTGCTTCCTTGGGCACCCAGAGCTGGCTTTTCTCCTAGATAAGTTCATGGACTCCATTCCTGCTCATTCTTATCATGCAGGGTGTGATAGTTCAGGCAAATTTGGAACCTTGTGATTCCTTGAAGAGATGTGGAAGAGACCTGCAAAATTTGAATGTAGACCAGTAAAAGTTGGCCTAACCAGCAACAAATTTTTCAAAAAATTTGTCAAAGATGCATTGTGTTTGAAAAACTACATCTTCCTCTTATCCAATTTCATGCGATATCTCATTCCCTTTCTGCTTCATCACTGGCTCTAGGTTTGATCTCTCCCATGGAATATTGCCTACTTTCCCTTTTTAGATTCCTGATCAGAGCTACTCCCTGGACTTACTGTGACAGATTTCTTGCTCAAATTTCCTCACACTGCCTCATTTTCCTGAGTCTGACTCTAATAAAGGGGTAAGTCTGCTATGATATGATGGATATTTATTGAGTGCCAAACTCTGGACTAAAAATGAGATTTAATTGTCCTTGTTATCAACTAAGCATGTCCGTAAGGCTTCAATTCAGAAAACAGGTGTCTCCCATGTATTTCAAGAAAGGAGGGGTTTGTAGGGGATTTGAGGTTTACATAATCATTGGAAAGGCTAGGGAAAAATTGCAGGAAAGTCACCACTAATGTATCACTGATGTGGGTAGTTCTTTGGGCTCATCTGGAAACCACTGCAAATCTTAAGATTCTCTGGAAAGCAGCACTGAGAAGTTTGCTAAGGCTTGCTCAGAAGCTGCTATGCACCTCATGTCTGCTCATGCCTATGGCCTAATATTTCTCTGGGGAATTATGGCCTTTCCTCAGCATAGTTGTTTGCTTCACCTTATAAAAATGTGATAGATTCTCCACCCAGAATTTGGCTCAGATATCAAGACTGTTGATATCCATGTGTGTATTAGGAAAATATGAAAAGGATTGTTACTCACAAAATGAAGCTTTTTGGGGAGGCTACCAAGTAGACCCAAAAATGGCTTGAGAGAGCAGGGAAAGGAGGCTGGTTTTTATTGCAGTAGAAGGTGGGGGTGGAATGATGCTGGCACATACCAGGCTGGACCTTGCATGGTTTGCGCTACCACTGGTGCCAAAGAAAATGTGCCTGCTCTTTCTTATCAGCTTGCCCAGATGTGGGGAGGAAGGGGAAGGGGGGAGTGGTGCCACTTGACAGCTGTCAGCAGTCAAACATCAAAAGTAGAGTTAGGTTGTTATTACAACACTATCCTGGAACCATGTGGGGAACAGGATCTGGGGGGATATGTACAGGGGCTGGTGGTGATGCTGGGTTAGTGGGTTAGTAGGAAATCTCAAACACTGGGCATGGTCTCAGACTCCCTTTATTCCATGTTACCTGGGCCAACAGGGAGCCACTTTCCATCTCTGCATCATTTTCTATTAATGAAACAATCACTTTTTAAATTAAAATAATATCTATTTTAAAAATCAAGTTAGACACCAGAAAACCCTTGTAAGTATATAAAGGAAGAAAAAAAATCCAGTAACTGACTTTAGTAAAAAATCACCACCTAAACATCAGCTATTCATTAACAAATGAATAGAAGTTTTCCTTCCTAGAAAAAAGGATTAGTTCTTGAAAATTATATAGGTATCTTCTTCAGGAAATTCACATATTTTAAAGGTGGGGGCCACATTTTCTCAAAATTTCTCAAAGGCAAATGGTATAATAAATGAATTTATCTATTTATTTCCACTATATTTTTTAACTGGAAACTTAAGCCTGTTTCTGATCAACTTTTAAAACACATTGAGACTATGTACATGGTAACTGTTTACTTTTAGTGAGAGCTGATTGACAGTAGAGAATCTAGTTCTTGAAATATGTTAGTCCAAATTGGAGAAGGCAAAATATTCCAGAAGCTCTGACTGTTTACAAGTAGGTCACTTCAGTAATTAATATCAAGAACTTCTTAAAATCTCTGATTGTACACGGATGCCTGCTCATGTTACAAGCACTGGGTTCGGTATTGGGGATACAAAATTGAATAAAATACTTTTTTTTTTTCCTTTAAGGATCACTGTCTATCCAAATGATATTTAAGCTTAAAAGATTTTAAGGATTCAAGGAATAAAAGCTTTCTGCAGTTAAAGCCATGATAATTAGTTTACTAAGTAGCCATTTCTGCAAAACATCACCTACTGCTATCTAATGTTTCAAAATAAAAGAAATTCTGTGGAAAACAAGTTCCAAACTTCAACATTATTTCCTTAAACAGTTTTTTTTTTTTTTTAAATAAAAAGGAAGCTAGTCAGGCAAGGACAAATTCTAATTTGGTCTTGAGTGTTGTCCATGAAAGACTGATGACAACTGACAGTATTGTCCAGCCTTCTTGATATAACACTGATTTCCATTTGCAACAGAGAAAACGGACTTGCTACTTGCTGAAGTCAGGCACCTCTGAGAGATGCTTTATTGTGTATTCCGAGACACATCTTCCCAGGTAATGAGGTGTGAGAATGACTGATAAGCCCATAGCTCTTGGAGAAGAACAACATAATAAAACAAGCAGTTCACCCTTAGTCTTGATTACATATGGTAAATAAGCAAAATTCTATACTAAAAATGAGCATAGAGAATTAAAATTCTTTTAGTTTTTAAAAAGCCAAGTCTAGAATTGCAAATGAATTTAATTCTCTAATCATTCTGTTCTAATTAGTGAAAAGCTTTAAACACAAAATATAAATGCATAAACTTTATAATTTAGCATGCGACTCCAGATTTTTGTAGGTGAACTTGAAGAAAATATGTCAATATATTTTTCTTTTCACCTGATAATGGGCCTAGCACCGAAGATTTCAGGTAATGTTTTTAGGAGGATGATGTGGGTGGGGAGGAGTTACTGCTTTTTTCTTTATTTAAATTGGGTAATACTATATTTTGAAAATCCTTTCATTAACATTATTTCACTTGTTCCACACAGCAGTCCTAGTATGTAGACAGAGCAGACATTTTTACACCCATTTTATAGATAGGATAACTGAGATTTAAGTAGGTTAAATAATTTTCCAAGATTTCTTGTGTGTATGGCTATCACAAAGTCAAAAGCGAAGCCAAATCTTACTCCCCGTATAGACCTTTATCTGTTGTACAATGCTGTCTTCTTAAAAATAGTATCCTGCTCCAACTTCTGGTTTTGATAGTCCTACTATGGAATTTTGATGCTTTCTGTTTTGTCTAATCGTATGTATTGAATTTTCTTTTCTCTATGAGGACAAATTCTGATCTGAACCCAAAGGATAAAGACTGGGGAATGAAGTACCAGATTACTTTTACAAAATTATATATTCTTTTTTTAAATGCTCCTGAACTTACAGAAAAGTAAGAAGAATGAAAATAATGTTCATTTTGGGATTTCTTCTCTATGTGTTTGTCAGACCCTTTAATTTTAGTAGTTGGGTGAAGGTTTTAGATTATAGAATCCTAGACTTTCTTAAGTCTCACATTAAGATTTTTTGAGGCATTAAATATTTTATTGGTAATGCTACATGTGTCACGTAATTTCTAAAATAAATTTTATTTTTTATGGCAGTTTTAGATTTACAGCAAGGAAGCTATCTTTTTACTCAAGGTGTGTTATTTGCATTCTTGGGTTACTTAAGTACAAATAAAGATAAGCTGATAAAAATGCTTTGAGGGACAAAAACATTGCTTTTAAATATCAAATATGGGCCTTACTGAAAAAGCTGATGTTGTTTTCTATTATAATTATTTCATATTGATTAAAATTAAAGATCTTTAGATCCTGCCTGAAACACATGAACAGTTTAATAGTGATTTTAAAAATAAGTATGTGAAGAAGTATTTTATTACAATGTCTTAAATGTGACCTTATAAGAGCTTTTTTACACATTGGTCACTGTCTGTCATTTGCCAAGTAAGAAGAAACAGTATGTTATCACGGAAAGTGCAGAAAACTGAGTTTAATTTTCTACTCTATTATTTATTAGTTGTGTGAGTTTGCTCTTCCTTCTACTTGGAATCTTCTTCCCAGGGCCTCACATCTCTGGGTCCTTTTCATTGCTTGGGTCTCAGCTCAAATGTTACCTCTTTAGAGAGACTGCTCGATACCCACTCTTATCCTCTATAAAGTTGCACCACTGCTTCATTTACTTTCTAACATCACCCTGTTTTATTGTCTCTATTGTACTAATCATTGGGTAAAATGACCTTGCTTCAATATTGTTTGCTTTTTATTGTTTGTACCCTCCCCTAGAAGGTAAGCTCTTTGAGCACAAGGACCTAACCTATTATCACATGTGCCAAACAGCACTTAGAACATAGTAGGTACTACCTTAATATTTGCCCAATAAAACAACAAATGAATAGTAAATAACTTTCTCAACTGTAATACGCAGTATTTATACATTTCTTATAGACTTGTGAGAATGAGATCTTTGAAGACAATAAAGCATTAAAAATTATTATTATTGTATTAACAAAGATATATGGGTTGATATCTGCTTGAAAAAAGATGGTTTTGAACTCTAGGTTTTTACTAGGTGAATATTAGTGAAATCCTTTTTTTCCTCATTAGTAAAATTAACCTTGTCATTTCTGAACTCAGCAATTTGATAATTTATTCTTGGTTTATTCTTTTCTCTCTAGGGCTCTATACCATCTAGACTACACATGATAAGTAACAGTATCCAAACAGTAAGTTATCTTATATAGAACAATAAAACAAAAACTTTAAAACTGAAAACTTCATCCAGAGTCCTGCTATGATATCTGTTTTACAAATTAGAATGTTTTATGTTCCTTCGAGTGATAGAGTTTTGTTTTATTTCCCATTGGGGTATCTTAGTAATTAATAATTGCCACTGGTTTGTGTGGGGTTATTTGAGGTCATTTATATTCTTAGTGGAATAAAAAATAAAGTTCACATGTGTCTGATTTTTAAAAATATTAATTGTGAGTTTTTTGGGAGTTCTATATGGGACTGGAATATTTAAAGATTAAAACTGCAATATTAGACACTGTATACATGAATCCAAAAGGAATGATACAACTTCTTGCTCTGGTCAGGGCTTGTTTTGAAAGTCTTGATAGTTGGAGAACAGTTTTCTTTGCTTATGCAATTGAACTTTTTGTTTTTTAGAATAATCATATTTTGTCAAATGCAATAATATCCAACAGCATGAAGACAGAATGCTGATGTTTACTTAATGTTTTAGCAATTCATTGCATCACTTAAACTAGTTGGACATCTTACGTCCTCCAGGGCTCTTTTCTGTGCTTCAGAGTGAACTCTCCTATTGATGTCATGCACAGTTCTGCGGCGGCTCCTCTGGTAATGCTTCCTCTGTGCTTGTGCTCGCAGAACTGTGGGCCAGCCTGACCTGTGCTTGTGTTTTATTTCCTGTTTCTGCAGGTAGTTAGGGGGTAAATGTGTGATCTTACATCACTCTAACAGATTATAGACTGATGCTGTGTCATATGATAGGGGATAAATATCTCTTTTAGGATATGAATCTGAAATGTAGTAGCTTTGTTTCATGGAGATGTGGTTTGAAATTTCTTTATCAGAAATATTCAAAACAGTGATGTCTGGAGTGGGAAGGAACTAGCATTTCAGAAATATGAAGCTGAGTATATTATTTCCTCCTCACACAATTCAGAAACTGGGCAAAATCACATAAAATTATTTGCCTGCTTAGTCCTGACTTTATACATTTAGAGTTAACTTATCTCAAGGTTTTTTTTTGAGTGACATGCTTGCAGATGTTTTTCACATTTGTTTCTTGGCTTCTTTGCAAACTCAGCAGCTGTGTGCTTCAGACTAAGCCTCCTTTGCCTGAACATGTCAAAGGGGTGCAGGGGCAGAATCAGCTTTAGCCAGTGTGATCTCTGATAGGATCATTTTGGGGAACTTGATACCTAATGTTACCATGGTGGCATGAGCTCATCCCCACATCATCCCTGTGACTCCCATTTTTCAATCGTACTCTTGGGACATATTAGGCCACATTTCCTACCACTCTTTTCCTACCTTTCCCTTCTTATGACTCCTTTGGGATCTGGACATTGTCTCAAATGTAAGTTTGGCAAAACCAGACATGAACCTTGTAAGACGGATTGGTGGTCCCTGGCGTGATCAGCTTACAGTGTCAGGCTCCTCTGAGTTGAAAGCCAAAGCAAATCTTATGAAATAGAGAAGAAAAATTACTTCATATTTTCTAGCTCAGTTCTAGTTCATTTCATGAGTATCAGCAAAAAAAAATCTACTTCACAAAGATAAAAGTCTGCATTTTCCAAAAGATTGTCTTTATCAAAGAAAATAGAAAAAATATGAGTTATGCTTCATAGCAGAAATGACTAAGGAACTAAAAAGTGATGAGTGAAGTTAGTATTGTGGCTAAAAAAAACACTTAAAACTTCAGGTTTCAAATACATAGTAGTACTATTTGCAATACATGATATGTAAGGTAGCACTTAACACTTAACATTTGTTGCCTGGTGTACTTCATCCTTCAGTAATGAACTCAAATGTTACCTGAAATATGAAGGCTTCCCCCATCCTAGGCCAAATTAACTACTTCTTTATTAATTACTTTTTTAACACTACTACAGTCTTCTACTACTGAATGTGTCACTGTTGTATCTTATTTTGTTGGTTTGTTCATTCATGCATTTATTTAATAGAGCATAGCAGTTAATAATATGGGCTTTGGAGCCAGACCACTTGGATTGTAGTTCTGACTTTGCCACTTCTCAGTTGTGTGACTTTGTGTAATTACTTAATGTGTTTTGTGCCTGAGTTTTCTCATTTGTGAAATAAGCGAGATTTTAGTATCTACCTCCTTGAGTATGATGAGGAACATATGAGTGAATACCCATAAAAGACTTAGGGCGTGGGCTAAATATGTATTATTTAACAAATCTGTATGAAATGTTTACATATGCCAGATTCTATACCAGGGCCTGAGCCCACAAATATGGGAGAACCTCTGTATTCAAGAAATGTGCACACTGATGACCTAGATATTAAATAATCAAAAGCAGTGAAACGCACTATTTATTCTACACATATTCATTGAACACTTTTTTTTAATGCCTGGCACTGTTCTAATGGTAAGAATACAATAGTGAATGAAATGAAAGTCCCTCATTGAGCTTACACTCTGGTGCATGTAAGGGCTGTGATGGGATGGAAGTACTCAAAAGATGTTGTGGAAGACGGGTGGACCTCTAACTCAGACTGGGGTGGGGCTAAGAATGAGGGAAAGCTTCCTGGCTTAAATGATTTAGCTGGGCTGAGAAGAGGCAGAGGGACTTGGGCTGTCACAGAAGCAGCGATGAGGTCACTGCTATGTACTTCCTAAAAGCAAAAGCACCTGTCCTGTGAAGTTGCATATTTCCTCTGTTTGCATGGAACAGCCATAGATGGAATGGCACTCTTTCTGCTTAGGGAATATGACAGTGATTGTATCAACAATTTCTTGAAGTGGGACTTTCCCATTGATATGAATATCTTGGGTATAGATTCCCATACTGTGGATCAGCTTCTTAAGGAATTTGTGCTCTACCTTATAGTGTGTTTACATGATGTAGCCTTATGGTAACAAGAGAATGATAGCTGAAGTAGCATGGAAATTAGGTCCTGATGATCTGTATTTAAAACTCAACTCTCACATCCATTCATGTTAAAAACTCTCAGCAAAATGGGAATAGAGGGCAAGTACCTCAACATAATAAAGGCCATCTATGATAAACCCACAGCCAACATTATATTGAACAGCGAGAAGCTGAAAGCATTTCCTCTGAGATCGGGAACTAGACAGGGATGCCCACTCTCTCCACTGTTATTTAACATAGTACTGGAGGTCCTAGCCACGGCAATCAGACAAAATAAAGAAATACAAGGAATCCAGATTGGTAAAGAAGAAGTTAAACTGTCACTATTTGCAGATGACACGATACTGTACATAAAAAACCCTAAAGACTCCACCCCAAAACTACTAGAACTGATATCGGAATACAGCAAAGTTGCAGGATACAAAATCAACACACAGAAATCTGTGGCTTTCCTATATACTAACAAAGAACCAACAGAAAGAGAAATCAGGAAAACAACTCCATTCACAATTGCATCAAAAAAAATAAAATACCTAGGAATAAACCTAACCAAAGAAGTGAAAGACTTATACTCTGAAAACTACAAGTCACTCTTAAGAGAAATTAAAGGGGACACTAACAGATGGAAACTCATCCCATGCTCGTGGCTAGGAAGAATTAATATCGTCAAAATGGCCATCCTGCCCAAAGCAATATACAGATTTGATGCAATCCCTATGAAACTACCAGCAACATTCTTCAATGAACTGGAACAAATAGTTCAAAAATTCATATGGAAACACCAAAGACCCCGAATAGCCAAAGCAATCTTGAGAAAGAAGAATAAAGTAGGGGGGATCTCACTCCCCAACTTCAAGCTCTACTATAAAGCCATAGTAATCAAGACAATTTGGTACTGGCACAAGAGCAGAGCCACAGACCAATGGAACAGACTAGAGAATCCAGACATTAACCCAGACATATATGGTCAATTAATATTTGATAAAGGAGCCATGGACATACAATGGCGAAATGACAGTCTCTTCAACAGGTGGTGCTGGCAAAACTGGACAGCTACATGTAGGAGAATGAAACTGGACCATTGTCTAACGCCATATACAAAAGTAAACTCAAAATGGATCAAAGACCTGAATGTAAGCCATGAAACCATTAAACTCTTGGAAGAAAACATAGGCAAAAACCTCTTAGACATAAACATGAGTGACCTCTTCTTGAACATATCTCCCCGGGCAAGGAAAACAACAGCAAAAATGAGTAAGTGGGACTATATTAAGCTGAAAAGCTTCTGTACAGCAAAAGACACCATCAATAGAACAAGAAGGATCCCTACAGTATGGGAGAATATATTTGAAAATGACACATCCGATAAAGGCTTGACGTCCAGAATATATAAGGAGCTCACACGCCTCACAAACAAAAAACAAATAACCCAATTAAAAAATGGGCAGAGGAACTGAACAGACAGTTCTCCAAAAAAGAAATACAGATGGCCAACAGACACATGAAAAGATGCTCCACATCGCTAATTATCAGAGAAATGCAAATTAAAACTACAATGAGGTATCACCTCACACCAGTAAGGATGGCTGCCATCCAAAAGACAAACAACAACAAATGTTGGCGAGGCTGTGGAGAAAGGGGAACCCTCCTACACTGCTGGTGGGAATGTAAGTTAGTTCAACCATTGTGGAAAGCAGTATGGAGGTACATCAAAATGCTCAAAACAGACTTACCATTTGACCCAGGAATTCCACTCCTAGGAATTTACCCTAAGAATGCAGCAATCAAGTTTGAGAAAGACAGATGCACCCCTATGTTTATTGCAGCACTATTTACAATAGCCAAGAATTGGAAGCAACCTAAATGTCCATCAATAGATGAATGGATAAAGAAGATGTGGTACATATACACAATGGAATACTACTCAGCCATAAGAAAAGGGCAAATCCAATCATTTGCAGCAACATGGATGGAGCTGGAGGGTATTATGCTCAGTGAAACAAGCCAAGCGGAGAAAGAGAAATACCAAATGATTTCACTTATCTGTGGAATATAAGAACAAAGGAAAAACTGAAGGAACAAAACAGCAGCAGAATCACAGAACTCAAGAATGGACTAACAGGTACCAAAGGGAAAGGGACTGGGGAGGATGGGTGGGTAGGGAGGGATAAGGGGGGGAGAAGTAGGGGGGTATTAAGATTAACATGCATGGGGGGGTAGGAGAAAAGGGAGGGCTATACAACACAGAGAAGGCAAGTAGTGATTCTACAACATTTTGCTATGCTGATGGACAGTGACTGTAAAGGGGTTTATAGGGGAGACCTGGTATAGGGGAGAGCCTAGTAAACATAATATTCGTCACGTAAGTGTAGATTAGTGATACCAAAAACAAAGCAAAAAAAAAAAAAAGGGCAGTTCCTGTGTGGTAACCTCCAACGAGTTCTACACAACGGTATAAAGGGCATATAAAAGTGTAGGCAAAGGGTCTGTTTGTGTTTATATAGAGGATCAAAGCCTAATTGGGCTACCCCGAAAATGAACTAAGATACGATATGAAAAAGAACTTCCAACATTTGCACTCTCTGGAAGACTCATGCCAGAAGATGATCATCAAAAAACCCCAACAAAGATCCACGCACTGCTACAGCTGTAGATGCACTCATCCCACCAGTTCCTGGACTTGCCATGGGAATGAGGAAGGAGATATCTAAGCTGACCTGTGCATACAGTAAAACAACAAATTTGACTGGATCTATACTGTTGGAACTCAACCAAGAATTTGGAGAAGTACAAATTGTAGCACTCCAAAGTCTTACAACTACAGACTATTTACTGTTAAAAGAACATATGGCATGTGAACAGTCCCCAGGAATGGGTTGTTTTAATTTGTCTGATTTCTCTCAGACTGTTCAAGTTCAGTTGGACAATATCCACCATATCATAGATAAGTTTTCACAAATGCCTAAGGTGCCTAACTGGTTTTCTTGGTTTCACTGGAGATGGCTGGTAATTACAGATATGCTTTGGTTATGTAACTATACTCCTATTATGTTAATGTGTGTGCGCAATTTAAGTAGTAGCTTAAAACCTATACATGCTGAAGTTACTCTACAAGAAGATATGTCAAAGAAATAATCAATCTTCCCATGTTTTCTGCCGCCTGCTACTTCTATAGCTTTTCTTCTTCCTTCCTAATTACAACCCTTAAATAGAATTTGTGCCTCATATCAAATTTACCAAGTATCATAATTCTTCCAAGTGGTAAAGATACCTCAAGACAAATGCTGGGCATAGAAGCCACAGGGCATAAATATGCAAAGAATTAAAAAGCTAACCTTTTCAAACTATAAGTCTTCCCTCTCACTTACCAACTTCACATTTCCCTGTATGGCCCCGGAAGATGACTGGTTAGCCAGAGACGGGTAAGATTCCTCAAGGGAGGAACAACCTAAGACAGGCACAGTCGCAGGGGGATCATCAGGTGAGAAATTGGGGATCAACAGAGGTGAGGCTTAGAACCTCACCCCCCCGTTCTGAGAGAAATCTTCTGCATCCGTGGATGTTTTATTGCCCTTGTCTAGCTTGGATTAACACATAGTCTACAGGCACACACCTGATATCTACATTTGCTCTCTTACAACACTAAACTATGTTTTCTACCTTTATCTTGTATCTACCTACCACTTCAGCATTTTATTAAAAATAATAATAATAAAGAGAGAAATGTGGTATCCACATATAAATCAAGTATAAAAACCAAATGAGTATTCATATTTGAACTGACTGTTTATAGTTCATAATGCATGAGCAAAACCGAAAGTTTCTGTGATGACTGCCCTTGTACGGTTCACTATGTAACTTATTCATTATGTAAGAATTTGTTCTCCATGTAAGAACTTGTTTGTTATGCCTCAGAAGATTGGAGACTGACGAAAATTAGGCTTGGGGTGGATTAATGTTTGTGCATTGAGCATTGATTCCCCTATACAGAATTTTATTGTCGTGAACAACCATTTGATCAATAAATATGAGAGATGCCCTCACAAAAAAAAAAAAAAAGGACAGACTTCCAATGGTAAAATAAATAAGTAACCGGGATGTAATGTATAGCATAAGGAATATAGTCAAGATATTGTAACAGCTTGGTAGGGTGATAGCTGGAACCTAGAATTATGTATATAAATGTTTTACCACTGTGTTGTACACTTGAAACTAATGTAATGTAATACTGTGCGTCAACTACCCTTCAATAAAAAATAATTATTTAAAAAAAACAAAAAAACAAAAAAAACTCAACTCTCTCACTTGTTGGCTGGCTGACTTTGTACAAACTCCTTTACTTCTGGGGGCCTCAGTTTATCCATATGTTTGGCATTTATAGTGAGGCATACCTAACAGCTGTGTAAGGATTATGTTTTTAAAAATTTGTAAAAACTATTTTATAAGCTGTAAATATTGTATGGTGTATTATTAATTATATGCATGAGGAACATGTCTGCTATTTTCAGTAACTGACAAAAAATCCTTGACAATTGGTACTTTACAATTATGTACAGCAAGCACCTAAATGTTTACCATGAGTCAAGTTTTTCTCTGCAATCTTGCCTTGTCAATATCATTACCAAGAGGAGGAGAGAAACATGCTTAATGTTATGTAGTAGTAAGTGAGAGAACCATGTATCAAACTTGTTCATTTGACCCCATATTCATGGATTGTTTTTCATAAAGTAATGCTGCATCTTCAGAAATCTGCCTCTTCAGAAGTCAACATCGAGGATCTGCTGTATCCTGAGAAATTCTGAGGAATCTTGATGAATCCTGAATATGTAAACCCTCTGGGATTTATTATTATGCCATGCATCCTTAAAAGTTGGGCCTCACAGTCCTCCAACAGAGTTATTTACTTGATTTTCAAAAATTGTGAAGGGGACCAGGGTGGGGAATAATAAGTAGATAATAGTAACACTTAAAAAGAAATACCATTCTTTCCTCTATATTTTCCTATGTGCAAAAGCTCCCATGCCTCACATTCCACATTCTCTGAGAAAGTCCTCCCACCCCTAACTCTATAAACCTAGTTTCCTTCTGCCCCTCCTTGTTTCTATCCAGACTTACATGGAAAACCAGAAAGAATTGATCTTGGGAGAAGAGGGGTGGGGAGCAGAAGAGATTGAATGGACCATTCCAGAAATCTTTTTAGCTGGCTGAACAAGGAGAAAGCTTGCAAACCCTCATCCATTAACATTTTTCTTGTCAAAAATTAATATTGGGTAACATAAACTATTATGACATTGCCTAGACTTCATTTTAATGGAATGAATTGAATAACATAATAACTGGTGAAATTTCAGCCACATCCTTGAATGTGTCAACAGAGCACTTTTATTTCTTCCTGCAGTTTGAGAAAGACAGGTAGGTCTGAGTTCATCTGAAACCTATATTTTCTAAATTCTGCTGGCCCTCTGGTAAGATCCCGTTGACTTTACATCATGGCCAGCATTTGTATTTGAAGTTATGCCTTCAAGTTCTGAGGTGTAGTGACATAATCTCCCTGGCCAAGTCTTTACTGTAACAATTGTTGATGTCTAATTTAGTTTACTAAAAAAAAAAATTATTAAGCTGATTATCTCCATATATATATTATTCTCAGTATGGTTATCAAGTTGATATGTCTCTCTCTCTCTCTCTCTCTATATATATATATATTAAGATAATACGTCTTTTAAAAAAGCCTCTGAATAGCAAGCAGTGTGGTAGCCAGTAGTGCTACTCTAAATGTTGTCTTTTCATATTTCTAATTATATTTGTTAGATTTAAATGTCAAAACAATGCAAAATGGTGCTAGAAATAATTGTGCTTTCACTCATCCTTCAACTTACAATTCTTGTAATTTTTGGTAAACTGAAGCATTAAGATACCCTTTGTAGTGTGTGTTTTGGGGACACCAATGGTCATGACAATTCCATACACACTATTTTATCATGCCTTTCAGTGTAAGAATTTTACTCCACCCATTTCTTTCCATTTTTGTATATTAATACTTCCTCAGTTTCAGACACTCTGTTAGTTGATATGAGTGCAGGATGAAAAAAATGATGTCCCTGTCCTTTGTAACTTCAAATCTTACTGAAACAAACAGACAGTATATAAGGTGGATTGTGATTCAAGTAAACTAGTCTTACAGTATGTAGGAACAGGATGCATAGATAAAAATGTGAGGTCCTCATAAGCGGGGGTGGGTAATTAAGGACTTGAAACAAATATCTCAAAAAGTTTACAAATCCAGGCTTCAGTAGCAGTGATTACCACTTTAGTTTTCTTATTATGCATGGACTTATTAGTGTTAGGTTTCTGATTAGATTTTTTGGCAGAACTGTAAATTCCTTAATTATATTTGGCAGTCAGGGCATTTATTATAAAAGAATATTATTGTGTTGTTTTAGGAACTGTCTCAATTAAAGCAGCACACCTTTCCTTATAAAGCACTGGAAGATATCCAACAGAAACTTTAATAAACATGTTTCCATTACGCAGTACTCAGATCTCAAGAGTACTGACTACTATAACCATTATGACAAATCTGCCAGAAAATTGAATAATCTTCCAAATGCTTGTCCACTTCCTAATTACTTAGAATTTCATTTTTTGAAAATCAACTCATGAAATATAACAATATACTTTGTTATGTTTTCTAAATTCAAGTGTTAGGCCAACACTCAATGGAAAGCCAGTAATATTACAATACATTATTTTCCCATGACAATAACATTACAAAGCACCAGATGGGATACTTTAAAAGTCAATTTAGATGCAAACCATGGGATTAAAATCCCATTTAACTCAAGAAGTATCAACTCCATATAAATTATGTTTGTGGAAAATTTCTTTGAAGAAATATTTTAAAAGTTCTTTTTGATATATGGAGAAGACAAACTCCTTTAAAGATACTAGAGAAATTCAAAGCATGTGAGAAAAAACAAAATAGGTAATGGCTAACCAGTTATTAAAAATATGTTAAGAAATAAACATGTATGATTAAAACTATGTCACGATATGAAATCTGAACCTCAAACATGGTCTAACACAGTGAGCTTGGCGATATTTGTGTGCCTTCACAGACCTACAAGATGCTAAGGTGGAAGCTGAAAAAAATTTTTTTGGTAATACTTGTATTAACATAAATCAACTTGCTAGATCTTTTTCTATTTTTTTTTTTTACTATTATTTAGTAACTTTAAAATCTATACTCTGCTTGTATTTTAGAAATTTGTATCTTTTCATGGTTGTCACAAAGCAGACAACTCCACTTCAGCTTTTCAATACAAAGCTTGTGGAAGTTTGCTTCACAATTTTAGTCTAGGTATGTCCAAAATACTTGATTGAGTGAATGTTGACAGTAATCTGAGCAATTCAGGACTAAGAAAGAATATAGGTTGTCTGTATGTGACAGTAAACAAAATACCTGGAAAGGTGTAAGTAGATTCTTTTAAAGAAGACAATGTCAGGACTTGAGAAAAAATTTATAGTTTTCAATTTTATTTCAAAGGAAGGATTTAAAGGGAAACTCTTGCTGGCTATCAGTGTCTGGTTTCCATGACACTTTATTTTACCACCCCATCTATGTCTGCATGCTTTTTGGGACAAACCATGCAGAAGGCGAAGATAATTATAGACTAAAATACACAAAATAATTTTCAAGCTTCTTGTAGAAATGCTGCTGTTGTTATAAAAATAAAAAGCATAGGGAAATCTTTCAAAGAATAAGCTATTTAGACAATATGCCTTCCCCTTTTAATAGGAAGAACAACACTGGTTCAAACAATGAAATTTGTTTTCAATACGAGTCATTATAGTCTATCTGAGTGTAAGAATCTTAGAGCGATCAAGTTTTCATGACATTGGCTCTTCCATTGCTAAGGTTATAGTATGAAAAGTGAAAGATTAAATCAAACACATTAAATATTGAAAAAAAGAAACACATAACATGATATGCAAATGTATGACTTTTCAATCTGTACTCTCGTCATTTGAACTGAAGAGTTGGGATAAAGATGATAGTGATATTAATGATGCTGTTGTTTTTATAATGGGAGGAGGTAGGGAGATTGTAAGAATCTGATATTCTGGAAAAAAATACTATTTGCCAAACTAAAAATTTGAGTGTATTTTGAAAATTATCTGATGATTTAAAATTCTCATTTCTGATTGTTTGAATGCACTATCTTGTTTATTTGAGTACATCTAGATAGACAACAGGGTTTTAATGTATTTTGTTGTTAGGGAGTCAAGTTTGTAATGAATCCTGAATGCCATGGACTGAAAGGCATAATACAAATGTAAGATATTGTTAGTATAATTGCTGCAATCCTCTTGGATACCATTTGTGTCATTACCATGTGTCATTGTGTTCATTTTGAAAAACTTTTCTGTTTTCACATTTTCCTAAATGTGGGGCAACAGCTTTCTTCAGTGTTGTGGCTATTGTTTCTGCAAAACAGATCACCTCAAAGCTTAACAGTATAAAGCAACTATTTTATTTTGCTAACAAATTCTGTAAGTCAGGAAGCTCTTGGCTGGTATATATGGTGACAGCTTGTCTGTGCTGTGTGATGTCTGGTCTCTGCTGAAAAGACTCAAAGGCCAGGAGGGACTCAATTGTTGGGGGCTAGTCTGGCTTGTTCCTGTGGTTGGCTTTGGGGCTAGAAGAATTTGAAGACTAGGACACTATAGGAGCACCTCTCCATATACCATCCTCACAGAATGGTGGTCTTAGAGCTCAGGGCTCCAAGTGCAAGTATTCAGGCAAATAAAACTGAGGCTACATTGCCCTCACTGATCTGGCTTTGCAAATCACACAGTCATTTTCACTGAATTCTGTTGGTTAAGTTGCTTAGGTTTGAAGGAACACAGACCCTACCTTTGAGGAAAAAGTGTCAAAGAATTAGCAACTATTGTTTTAAAAACACCACAATCAGGTTTTTGTCCTTATTGCATATAATATTAAAGATTGATCAAGGACAAAAAGAAACCCCCCAAAAGAAAAGCCAACAAACAGCAAAACAGAATAACTGAACAATTTGTGTATATTTTTAAAAATTTTGTGTTTCTTCCTTTGTTTTAAACATTTTTATTGAAGTATGGTAAAAGAGAATTTGAGTATATTTATACACATGTTACTGTAAAGAGAGAGGTAATCCATTTCCAATGATTTAAGCAAACAGCAGTTTTATTTTTCTGATGGGGCAAGAAGTCCAAAGGTAGGCAGTCCAGAACTCTTGCAGACATTTAAGAGCTTGGCAATGCATCCAAGTTCCAGGTAAGAAGATAAGGGGGCGAATGAATGGCCAAAAGTGCTTCCAGCACTTTGAGCAAAAACAACAGTTTGAGGACCCGCTCAATTGACTTTGGCTTATAGCTCATTGGCCAGAACTGATTCTGATGTTCACCTTTAGCCACATGGGAGATTGGGGAGTACACATTTTTAACTTAGCACATGTGTATCCCTACGTGAAATCAATGTTAGAAAAGAGAGGGAGAATAGATGGTGAGTACTCCCTAGCAGCATCTGCCTCACAGTGAAGGCACTGAAATATACAGGGACCAGGATAATTTGGGAGGAATAGGAAAGATGCGATGGAAATTTTATGGAAGGATTAAAAAAGTAAGTTAAAAGCAAGGAGAAGTATTTGCTGATGATGCAATTGTTTTCAGGTAGAAGCAAAGATGGGACCTATGTGACTGATCTATCACCTAAATACAGATTAACTACACAATAATTTGTGTTTTATTTTACTTTTCATTTCATAATTTATCAATTGAGGATGATTTTACAGTGTTCTTTTTAATAAGGTAGTACAGAAATATAAAGATCTTTGTCATACTGACTTGAATCATTATTGACCTTGGTTTCTAAATTTTTTGAACATGAATTTTTCCCCACTAGGGTACACCATATTTTCATGTGTGGTGTGCATTTTGTCTGTAATGTAATTCTAGCTCTGGGTGGAAGAGTGCTCCCAGCCGGTACAAATACCCTGTGAAACTGGTGAAACCGAAATAAGTCACTGGAAAAAGTAAGTTGGGAGAAAGGTATTTTATTACTCACAGCTTGCTCAAATTTGCTACCTAGGCCCAGCCCTGTCTGTCTCCTGCAGCCACCCCTCTTGCTCTGCCCCCAGGGTGTGCTCTCTGCTTCTTGCCTGCCCCTGCTGGGAGGACCTCCACTGATGGGTCCTTGGTGACAGGCAGGTGCTAGACCAATTACATATCGGGAAGGATGGAAGGAGAGAATGGTCATTATCTCTCCACCGCTTGCCAGGAAGCTATGGGAGGCTGCAGTGGTAAACACCTATTGGTATGTAAATGGCTAAGGCCAGGCTGGAGATTCTAGAAATTCTGCAGTTTACCTCACAATAATATGTAATTTTATCTCCGTGTTTTCAATGCCAAAGTGCAACCAAAATCCAGCAAGAATACTCAAGAGAAATGTCATGAAACAACCAAACACAACACTCTTGCATAGTTAATGCTCTGACTTGCAATCTGAATTTTGTAAAACTATTAGGTTTCTACTAAACTTTTATAAACCATAATTCCTTGGGCGTTGAATATAGAGTATCTGTCAGCTTTTTAAATAATAAGATAGAGTAAATGGTAATAAAATTATTTATAAATGACATGTACCCATTTCTTTTATATTCCATTGTATCTGTTGAACTAAAGCCAAGCACAAAATTCAATGAACTGCAGAAGGGAAGACTAAGAATTTCTGATAACAGTTTTAAGTAATATAACACTTTGAAGGTAAAGATTTTGGGAAAGGTAAATTGTTCTTAGGAAAGCCTCTTGGAGGTTGGTATCAGTATGAATCATCATTTTGCTAATGGGTTACTTCTCATGCCCTAAACTCTAGTTTCCACTAGCTATGCTCTTTTATTTCCTTTTCTTTCTTTCAACAAGAGTTTGATTAAGGGACTTACCTTATCTTTTTATTTAGTTCCATAATGACCGATGAGGTACCAAATTCTGGTTTTAATCTGGTGCCTTTTCCCTTGTAGTGACTTCCCTTTACCCATGATTCCTATGATCTGATCAGCAATTACTACCATGCT